>NC_134689.1:396143482-396455203 GCF_050947455.1 Rhinoderma darwinii | reverse complement strand
GATATATGTAGTAATAGGAGGAGATATAGGGAGAGGATATATGTAGTAATAGGAGGAGATATAGGGAGAGGTTATATGGAGTAATAGGAGATATAGGGATAGGATATATGTAGTAATAGGAGGAGATATAGGGAGATATTATATGTAGTAATAGGAGGAGATATAGTGAGATATATATGTAGTAATAGGAGGAGATATAGGGATAGGATATATGTAGTAATAGGAGGAGATATAGGGAGATGTTATATGGAGTAATAGGAGGAGATATAGGGAGAGGATATATGGAGTAATAGGAGGAGATATAGGGAGAGGATATATGGAGTAATAGGAGGAGATATAGGGAGAGGTTATATGTAGTAATAGGAGAGATATAGGGAGATGTTATATGTAGTAATAGGAGGAAATATAGGGAGAGGTTATATATGGAGTAATAGGAGAAGATATAGGGAGAGGTTATATGTAGTAATAGGAGGAGATATAGGGAGATGTTATCTGTAGTAATAGGAGGAGATATAGGGAGAGGTTATATGGAGTAATAGGAGGAGATATAGGGAGAGGATATATGGAGTAATAGGAGGAGATATAGGGAGAGGTTATATGGAGTAATAGGAGGGGAGATATAGGAGAGGATATATGGAGTAATAGGAGGAGATATAGGGAGAGGATATATGGAGTAATAGGAGGAGATATAGGGAGAGGTTATATGGAGTAATAGGAGGAGATATAGGGAGAGGTTATATGGAGTAATAGGAGGAGATATAGGGAGATGTTATATGGAGTAATAGGAGGAGATATAGGGAGATGTTATATGGAGTAATAGGAGGAGATATAGGGAGAGGATATAAGGAGTAATAGGAGAGAGTATAGGGAGATGTTATATGGAGTAATAGGAGGAGATATAGGGAGAGGATATATGGAGTAATAGTAGGAGATATAGGGAGAGGTTATATGGAGTAATAGGAGAAGATATAGGGAGATGATATATGGAGTAATAGGAGGAGATATTATATGTAGTAATAGGAGGAGATATAGGGAGATGTTATATGGAGTAATAGGAGATATCGGGAGAGGATATATGGAGTAATAGGGGGAGATATAGGAGATGTTATATGGAGTAATAGGAGGAGATATAGGGAGAGGTTATATGTAGAAATAGGGAAGATATAGGGAGAGGTTATATGGAGTAATAGGAGGAGATATAGGGAGAGGTTATATATGGAGTAATAGGAGAAGATATAGGGAGAGGTTATATGTAGTAATAGGAGGAGATATAGGGAGAGGTTATATGGAGTAATAGGAGGAGATTAGGAGAGGTTATATGGAGTAATAGGAGGAGATATAGGAGAGGTTATATGGGTAATTGTAGAGATATAGGGAGAGGATATATGGAGTAATAGGAGGAGATAGGGAGATGTATATGGAGTAATAGGAGGAGAGATAGGGAGATGATATATGGAGTAATAGGAGGAGATATTATATGTAGTAATAGGAGGAGATATAGGGAGATGTTATATGGAGTAATAGGAGATATCGGGAGAGGATATATGGAGTAATAGGCGGAGATATAGGGTGATGTTATATGGAGTAATAGGAGGAGATATAGGGAGAGGTTATATGTAGAAATAGGAGGAGATATAGGGAGAGGTTATATGGAGTAATAGGAGGAGATATAGGGAGAGGTTATATGTAGTAATAGGAGAAGATATAGGGAGAGGTTATATGTAGTAATAGGAGGAGATATAGGAGAGATTATATGGAGTAATAGGAGGAGATATAGGGAGAGGTTATATGGAGTAATAGGAGGAGATATAGGGAAATGTTATATGGAGTAATAGGAGGAGATTATAGGGAGAGGTTATATGGAGTAATAGGACGAGATATAGGAGAGGTTATATGTAGTAATAGGAGGAGATATAGGGAGAGGATATATGGAGTAATAGGAGAGAATTAGGGAGAGGTTATATGGGAGTAATAGGAGGATATAGGGAGAGGTTATATGGAGTATAGGAGGAGATATAGGGAGATGTTATATGGAGTAATAGAGGAGATATAGGGAGAGTTATATGTAGTAATAGGAGATATAGGGAGAGGTTATTTGGAGTAATAGGAGATATAGGAGAGGTTATATGGAGTAATAGGAAGAGATATAGGGAGAGGATATATGGAGTAATGTAGAGATATAGGGAGAGGTTATATGGAGTAATAGGAGGAGATATAGGGAGATGTTAATATGTAGTAATAGGAGGAGATATAGGAGAGGTTATATGTAGTAATAGGAGGAGATATAGGGAGATGTTATATGTAGTAATAGGAGGAGATATAGGAGAGGATATATGGAGTAATAGGGAGGAGATATAGGGAGAGGTTATATGGAGTAATAGGAGGAGATATAGGGAGAGGTTATATGGAGTAATAGGAGGAGATATAGGGAGATGTTATATGGAGTAATAGGAGGAGATATAGGGAGTGGTTATATGTAGTAATAGGAGATATAGGGAGAGGTATATGGAGTAATAGGAGATATAGGGAGAGGTTATATGGAGTAATAGGAAGAGATATAGGGAGAGGATATATGGAGTAATAGTAGGAGATATAGGGAGAGGTTATATGGAGTAATAGGAGGAGATATAGGGAGATGTTATATGTAGTAATAGGAGGAGATATAGGAGAGGTTATATGTAGTAATAGGAGGAGATATAGGGAGAGGTTATATGTAGTAATAGGAGGAGATATAGGAGAGGATATATGGAGTAATAGGAGGAGATATAGGGAGAGGATATAATGTAGTAATAGGAGGAGATATAGGGAGAGGTTATATGGAGTAATAGGAGGAGATATAGGGAGAGGTTATATGTAGTAATAGGAGGAGATATAGGGAGAGGTTATATGGAGTAATAGGAGGAGATATAGGGAGATGTTATATGGAGTAATAGGAGGAGATATAGGGAGATGTTATATGGAGTAATAGTAGGAGATATAGGGAGAGGATATATGGAGTAATAGGAGGAGATATAGGGAGGTTATATGTAGTAATAGGAGGAGATATAGGGAGGTTATATGTAGTAATAGGAGGAGATATAGGGAGATGTTATATGGAGTAATAGGAGGAGGTTATAAATGTAGGGGGGTTATGAGTAATAGGATGAGTAATTGTTGGTATACGATATATTAATAGCCATATTTGAAACACATGAGAATAAATACACCCATAGTAAGGAGACAGACACCCAGAAGTGAAATCACCGACCACCAGGAGGATAAAGTTCCCTTTATTTTAGTTTATTAATAAGATACAGAATCGGGAAGGTAAACTTTACACAGTTTTTGTCGGTAGTAACAAACCAGCTGCTCCTTTACAACTATAAAAAGAACGGTCACAGAGTCCATGACGTTTCCTCTTTTCCTCTCTGACTGCGACTGATGAAACAGACATAATGGGAACCTCCTCTGAAGAGAATAGAAGTGGGGGCTGCAGAGGACAAGCAGTGCAGAGGACAAGCAGTGCAGAGGACAAGCAGTGCAGAGGACGACCGGACAACTCTGCAGCAGGTCTACCAGTATTGTATGAACATCGTGCACTGCCGTCCCCTGCAGCAGGATCATAACCCGGGGCTGTTACTATTTGGGCACAAGAACAGTATTTACTAGAAACCTATCCCTTCTCCCCCCTGTACATTAGACCCCAGCCATAGCCTATTCCACGACTAAAGCTGCCCCCATTGTGTTCAGCTGAAAGGCAGGTAATTGGGTGAGGGGCTGGGGTATTTTACTGTACAAGTTACTTGTATTTCAGCTGCAGGAACGCACTAGGCTTAAAAATCAAAAAACTAAAATATGGGCTTTCCCAAGATACGTCACTTGCAAATGCTATTTTGTAAATTTCTCTCTCCATGGGAGGAGCTTAGTTGTCACATGACTGTACATCTGCCAACTGAGGTGGAAAGCAAATCACTTAAGTGGGCGGAGCCGAACATTTCCATGATGTGGACAATGATGTGATATAGGGGTTAATTGGCCGTTATACTGTAGATAGTGATATATCCGAGAATACGGGGAGCTTACAGACCTTTATAATAAGGGGAGGAGCCTGTGCCAGCCGAATACTGAACTATAAACTCTGGGCTGAAGTATCCGTCAGCATTGTGTGTTCCGCTACTTTCCCTTTTATTGCACTAACTGGCGGACAATGATGCTCTGTGGCAGGTCACCCCATCTAGGGAGGGAGCACCGGTCCGCCATGTTGTCTGCCGATACCAGGAACTAAGTGCTAAGAGAAATGTTTGGTAGATTAAAGGGTACTTGGGAACACAATGCCGCAGATAAAGGGGTGTATTGAGGGGGGGGTGCAAAACATGGATGCCTGGAGCAGTTGTGCATGGCACGGAGGACGGGCACAATGGTGTATTATACCTTTAAGAACTAACCATTTATGTCTGCACATATCACGGCCAGGGTCCAGTATTTATCCCCACTACTGAAATGACCTTTGCCTTCAGATGAGACCATTTCATATGTTAAAAGGAGGAGTTGGGGGGAGTTTTGATCTAAAGGGAACAATTCCCTTAGTAACCCCCGTATTAGGGGAATTGCTACTAAAGCAATTCCCCAACCTAGCCATAACCGGTACCTGCCTCACGCTCCACCACAGTCTCCTGCACCACCTCCATGCAGTTTGTCAAGTCTTTTACCACCATCAATATGTGGATGATTCTGAACCATGCCCGTCATACCCACTCCTCTACCACCCTCACCTGTAAGGCACTGATTTCTAGAGAAATGACACTCTACATTCTGTAGGAAAGGAAAAAAAAAAAAGAAATCTTCACAGGATTTAGATTTTATAGAGACTTAAATTAAGGACTCTCTTTTTTTGGGGAAGTTCTAAAAACGTTACAATATTTCATCAGGATAGAAACGGTACGTCCCATGCTCGGAACAGGCAGAACCGGCTTAAATAGTCAGGGGGGGGGGGGGTCTACCCAGCTCTTACTGGATGTCGTATGTATATATATTACACATGGTACATAAGAAATTTTTTCCCCACTCGACATTGAATTTCTCTTATTCGACTTCCGCTTAGATCAGGCTGTAGACATAGAAATAGACTTTGCTTCTCATTGAACCCTTTCATAAGCAGAGGGCTGCCACCTGTGGTGCTCTAAGCTGTCGGAGGTACTACAAATCCCAGCTGGGTACTTGTAGTTCCCACCCATCAGTTGAAGAGCCACAGGTGGCAGATCACTGGTATAATGGATACTGGTCGGCTGCCATCGAGGGAACCCACAGCTGCTCCCCAGCGTCCAGTCAGGATCTGCGGTCGACTCGAATGTGCCATAAATGCTTGTGTGCGATTAATCAGTCTCTAATGGATCACATGGAAGTGTATAAAGTCTATTCCTAGCGTACTGGTCGGTGGCGCAGGTGGCAAGAGCAGATTAGGTGCCGCGGGCAGCCTGGTATCTGTGATAACGGAGAACAACACCCTGCGCGTAAATCCCCTCTCCCAAACAAGGAATGCAATGCCATATAACTTTGCTCTAATTTTCCCCTGGTGCTTAGTCTAGTAAGGAGGGCTCTGCAGGTCGGATTATGGTGGGCCGATTTGGGGCGGCGGGAGGTCTCCGGCTGCAAAAAGGAAGAAAAAAAAAAATGGCAAAACAATAATAAAAAAAAAAAAAAAAAAGAAGAGGTTTTAGGGAAGTGACATAAAGAGAGATGGTTAAGATGCGGGAGTCACACATGAATGTCACACCTTCCTGACGCTTTCTTATCATCACAGTTAATAGGTAGATTAGAATCATAAGCAGAGCACCATTTTATCCGGATCACAATTATCAGATGGAATTACACAAGCTGCAGATTGATCTCTGTCAATGAATGATCTATCCAATGCATTGTAAGCCAGTGATATATGTAATGAGCCGGTCCCATCAAGACAATATGGACATCACAGAGGGGGGTCCGTTGCCTTGAAACCCCTCAATGAGACAAGGAGGGGAGCCGCTAACAAAGAACGGTTCTTACTCTAGGGGACCCGGCCTGTCCTGTCCATGGATTACTTGTCTGTGAGCTAAACAGTCTGGACATATAGTTTGTTACAATGTATCAGTGCAGGTAAAATGTAAGGACAGGAGCGAGATTTCCACTGCAGATGTATTTGGATCACGGATCACAGAGGATTGTTTAGTCTGGATAAAATCGTAGAAGCTGTGAGAAGTATTAGACCTGTATGCAACTAAGGAAGTTCCTATTCCCTGACAGCAAGCAGAGCAGCATTCCCTGCCAACTCAATGACTGCACGAAACTTGCTCTGGTGACTCTGGGAAGTGGCAACATTACACCAGGTACTGTGCAGTAATCCGTTGTAGAAAAACAAATTGTCCTGCATTACAGCAGCCCAACGTAGCTATTCGGGGCGTGCCCGACAACAAGCTTGTAGACTGTTTCCAATAGCAACCAGAAGAATTGCGAATGCAGCTCTGAGATATAATACAGGCAGTAACTCTGATCAATTCGAAGTATGTCATATCTATCTATGTATACACTGTAAAATTGTGAACATGCCCTTTAAGTCTTATGCCACAAATTACACCTGTCGCTATCATATACTTGTAGTGTTGGGGGCTCTACCTCTTGTAATGTAGTAATACTTAAAAGCGGCAGTGATTACTGGCTTAGATCTGCTCCTATAATAATAAAATGCTTTCACGGAGATAAAACCTACAAGATATTGTGAGCCCGTCATTTACAATGGGGTTGCCCTTTACCACTGTAAAGGGGAACCCCACTGAAGGAAAGTAAATGTGACAACTAGTTGCTTTGTACAGATCACTCATCTACAGAGATACAACACTGCAACGTTCTCAGTACTTTAGCTTTGCGATGTCTGTAGATCATGCATTATCATCACATGGCACGGAGGGTAAAACATGGGGCGTTTCTTACCTGGGTACACCAGGAGGTACACCCGGAGGTATACGAGCCGGCCGGGATGGGATCAGTGGCGGTGCAGAGAATGGGTCATTGTTAGCAGCAGGGAAGGCAGCCACAGGACCTGGGCGGGATGGGATGGGTGGATACGCAGCGCCCCCTGCAGGCATTGGGATGAGTGGGGGCCCCGGAGTTGGGCCCCTTACCGCAGGCGGGCGGCTTGGAGGCAAGATGGTGGAAACCGGTCTCCTCTGTACATTTGGGCTGGAGAAAGAAAAAAAGTAAGAGTGAGTTTGAGTCGGCGTCACATGATGCTCCTCAAATAAAAGGAGAATTTAATGGTGCATGGACTTCCTGTCATGTGATCTCCACTCAAACACATTAACAACAGTGGAGATCACATGACAGGAAGTCCATGCACAGAAGCCAGATGCTACCACGGTAACCCCAGAGCAAGCGTATCATTCGTAGCAGACAAAACCCCTGAACAAGCTGACTATTAGAAAGTGTCAGAATCTTCTTACTTAAAGAGGCTCTGTCACCAGATTTTGCAACCACTATCTGCTATTGCAGCAGATCGGCGCTGCAATGTAGATTACAGTAACGTTTTTATTTATGCAAATGAGGCTTGCAAAAGTCCAACTGGGCGTGTATTATGTGCGTACATCGGGGCGTGTTTACTACTTTTACTAGCTGGGCGTTGTGTATAGAAGTATCATCCACTTCTCTTCAGAACGCCCAGCTTCTGGCAGTGCAGACACAGCCGTGTTCTCGAGAGATCACGCTGTGACGTCACTCACAGGTCCTGCATCGTGTCAGACGAGAGAGGACACATCGGCACCAGAGGCTACAGATGATTCTGCAGCAGCATCGGCGTTTGCAGGTAAGTAGCTACATCGACTTACCTGCTAACGCCGATGCTGCTGCAGAATCAACTGTAGCCTCTGGTGCCGATGTGTCCTCGCTCGTCTGACACGATGCAGGACCTGTGAGTGATGTCACAGCGTGATCTGGCAGAAGCTGGGCGTTCTGAAGAGAAGTGGATGATACTTCTCATCAGAATGCCCGTCTAGTAAAAGTAGTAAACACGCCCCGATGTACGCACATAATACACGCCCACTTGGACTTTTACTTTTAAACACGCCCACTTGGACTTTTGCAAGCCTCATTTGCATAACTACAAAAATGGTCATAACTTGGCCAAAAATGCTCGTTTTTTAAAAATAAAAACGTTACTGTAATCTACATTGCAGCGCCGATCTGCTGCAATAGGAGAGATAGGGGCTGCAAAATCTGGTGACAGAGCCTCTTTAATGGGAGATTGCAATTCAGCAAATAAATCCTATTCATTGTCTTATGAAAAGTCATACAACGCTCCCATATAGTTTCTGTATCAAATCCTCACGGCTTTAAAGATCTCGGCTTGCTGCCATTGTATAGAACTTTACTAAGTATCTGTCCTGGTCATGTGATGAACAGCTGCATGGCTCGTTACAGTGCAGTTATCACAGCAGTGTGGGTGCGACCATCCAATGACCAGGACAGATATTTTTATCCCGTAAAACAATGACGGTTCCTGTTGAATGACGGCAAGCAGCGGTCTTGAAAACCATGAGGAACTGATGCAGACAATTGTATAACTTTTCATTACGCAAAGAATTACCTGGATTTGCTGAAACGGTAAGATCTCTTTAAAATGGATTAACCTACAGAAACCCCCTGCGGTGATGATCATCCTATGGTACGGACCTGTGTCCACTGCTGGAGTTTTGCAGCCATGTGTCATCCACCGGTGGAGGGACAGGGGTGGTGATCGTGCTGGTGGTAATGTCACCAATGATATTCAGCGCCTCCTTCAGCGCATGGTACATCCGGAGCATTTCGTCTCGTCGCTGAGCCTGGTCTGCCGACTCCTCCATAAGGCTGCTCTGGTCAGTGGAAGAGTAGAGATACGCCAGCAGTTCTGAGTGAATGAAATCTTTCGCCTGCAAATGAAAAAAATATGTGATGTACCCTCATAGGACATGGGGGATGTCTCTATAACGTTCATCCGCACAGGTAAACTCACGTTATTGATCATGAGGTGCATTATGGTTTTTGGCATGAGGTCACGTATGGACTTGTTGATAATTGCCATGTAGGAGTCCACTAGGTTTCGTATGGTCTCCACCTGTCTTTCCAGCTGCGGGTCCATGGAGAATGTGTTTTCCTGGACTTCATCTTCATTCTCGGTCTGGAAGGCAAAATTAAGAAAATAGTGGAGGTGTCACTGGCAGAGAAGAACATCCGAACCCCCACTGCAGGGTCACACTATTCTCTACTGGGGCCTCACCAGCCAGGACATGCCGATATCTGGCCCACTGATTTAGAGAGACCTCACCACATCTTTAACAGCCATCCACATTATTCCACCTCAATGTCACATGACCACAGAGCGTCCATACTACTCCCCCCAATGTCACATGACTACACAGAGCATCCATACTACTCCCCCCAATGTCACATGACCAGAGCGTCCATACTACTCCCCCCCCAATGTCACATAACTACACAGAGCATCCATACTACTCCCCCCCCCCAATGTCACATGACCACACAGCGCGTCCATACTACTCCCCCCAATGTCACATGACCAGAGCGTCCACCCTACTCCCCCCCCCAATGTCACATGACTACACAGAGCGTCCATACTCCTCCCCCCAATGTCACATGACTACACAGAGCGTCCATACTACTCCCCCCAATGTCACATGACCACAGAGCGTCCACCCTACTCCCCCCCCAATGTCACATGACTACACAGAGCGTCCACACTCCTCCCCCCAATGTCACATGACCACAGAGCATCCATACTACTCCCCCCCCAATGTCACATGACTACACAGAGTCCATACTACTCCCCCCCCAATGTCACATGACTACACAGAGAGTCCATACTACTCCCCCCCAATGTCACATGACTACACAGAGCATCCATACTACTCCCCCCCCAATGTCACATGACTACACAGAGCGGCCATCCTACTCCCCCCCCCCCAATGTCACATGACTACAGAGCGGCCATACTACTCCCCCCCAATGTCACATGACTACACAGAGCGTCCATACTACTCCCCCCCAATGTCACATGACTACACAGAGCATCCATACTACTCCCCCCCCCAATGTCACATGACTACACAGAGAATCCATACTACTCCCCCCCAATGTCACATGACTACACAGAGCGTCCATACTACTCCCCCCCAATGTCACATGACTACACAGAGCGGCCATCCTACTCCCCCCCCCCCCAATGTCACATGACTACACAGAGAGTCCATACTACTCCCCCCCCAATGTCACATGACTACAGAGCGGCCATACTACTCCCCCCCAATGTCACATGACTACACAGAGCACTCACAGATCTCTAAAATTGGAACAATTCAAGGGCATCACTTGTACAGAGCTGAAATACAACATAAGACAAGGGGTTCATTAACCCGTCATCTGTAGCTGCTAACCTGGTCTCTCTCAGGGTAGACTCCGGCTCGGAGGAAAGAGGCTTTCCAGCTGTCCACATCCTCCTGGGAATCACAGGCGAGTTCTATCTGACGCAAGTCCTTATATACGTTCCTGGAAGGACAGCAGAGGAAGAGATTCAGTCTCCAGTACACGCGCCCCACGCTGCTTACTAACATACAGGCAGGGGTAAGACAGCAACACAAAGCATAGACTGCACCGACAACACCGGGTGTGTATCCAGTAACCATGGAAACACATAGGACTGCACAGCAGCTGTATATGCAGAACGCTAGACTTTCAATCAAGACTACGTGCAAAGATATATATATATATATTTCATGCTGCATTGGAGCAATAATAAAAAAAAAATGCAAAAGTGGACCTAGCCTTTTATATATACGCAGAGCAGCGATGCGAGGCCCAGAGAGTTCACACATATATCCACATAGGTTTCTCGGTCTTAGGGGCAGTTCACATCACGCTTTTTGTTTTCACTTAGTGCACGTGTCAGGAAAGCTCCCGAAGTACACGCTAAACATATCCACAGGCTGCATTGTCAGACAGAGGCCCAATGAGTGTCTATATGGCCTCTGTCTGGCCGGTACAGCAAAGAAAACCTGTATTGAATAGCGCAGGAGACTGGAGTCCAGAAAAACAACAACGTGCATACTAACTTTAACATGGTAGCCTATAAGTGACAGATGCCACTGTATGGAAATAGTCCCAGGCATCCGTTAAATATAGGTCATGAGCTTTTCATGGCATATACACTAAACGGCTGCCATGTGACAAATGTGTAAGGCATCAGTCAGTCTCCGTTTAACGTATACGTTTGCTGGTTCCGTAAATCCCAGACTACATTGTAGAGTGTCGCACACATGGCCAGCTCTCCCCTTCGGGGTCACGGGACCTCCGCATATCAGACAGCCTATAGATGGGTATTCCAACATTTATGACCCCTTTATTGTAGCAGTCTTATCATGACCACCCCTATTAGGGCATATGGGGTCATAGAGAGGGTTCCCATGAAAGGGATCCCCCCTTTTAGGTTTTCTGTGCTTCCCCTCTAAGAGGTCGTCCCTGAGAATTACTGACAGTGGAGAAAGCAAGTGCACAATATTTCCCACATCCTCAATGAGTTATTAGGGTAAACTCTCCACACCGTGGGAGATCTCTCTGGGTACGTGTTTAGATTGGCCCTTACATCGCTTTCATATATACTCCACCTCCTACAGACTTACTCACCGCTGTTCGGTGTTGAAAATAGCAAAGACGTGTTTGGTGGACATGAAGCCCTTCTCTACGTCCCGGATCTTCAGGTTGTCAAGCGGCAGCATGTACTTCTTCTCTTTCTCCTGCAGGGGGCACAGAAGAGCCGATCACTGTATGACCAAACGGACAGGAAACTGGCGCAACTAGACTGGCGTTCGACCATTTGAAGCCTAATTACTTAGCGTTAGCGGGACAGGAGCGGGCAGTCTTACAGATGTGGGTGTTTTACCCTCTAGGGCGCACACATAAGGCGAACGTGATAAATGGGTATTAATGAAGTGTTTAATTGCAGCTACATGTCGCCCAAGATGAGAAAACTGTGCGGAGGGTCTTGTGTATTCGCCAATACAAACTGGCTCGAACTGGAGCGCGAGGGGTTACAGGAAGGGAGCACATGTTTCGGCTGGATATGAAACATCTGGAACAGTTTAAGTGTCTGGGAGGATTTTTGGCCCATGAAGGGTGATGGAGTCAGAAGTCCCCCCCCCCCCCCCAACGGCCTCCTAACCCCTCCTCTCCCACTTCCTGCATAGCCACAAATGTGTTCCCGAGTCTCAAAGCATTTCAATGCCACGTCATGGGCAGCCTGGACGACCCTGCAGTCACTCGCTCGCTTATCCCATTCTCTCGGCTTTGGGGAAGACTGGTAAGATCTGCAACCTGGGATCTGCTCTTGGGCCGGTAGATGGACGGTGGTGGTGGTGGTGGTGATGAGGATGATGGGGTGATACGTGGGATAGAAAAGATCATTAGGACCAGGGAGGTCTGTTGGTGGGGATGACTAGTGGGGTATGGCATGTTGCGGGGGGTGTAGTAGAAGATTACAGGGATGTTCCAGTGACGGGAAGGATGATGCAAGTATATATATATTTTTAAAAAAAATGTATTCACCCATTTTTAAAACGGCAGAAAGTCAAGGCAACGAGGGTCAGTTGGGTATGGTTTATCAAGGGTTAATTGCAGATGTTGGTATGTTCTTGTCCAAGGCTTTTATATAGGGAAAGGGATGTGTCAAAATGTTATATGGCTCTATATCGAAGGTGAGGTATGGGAGGGCAATAGGTGCCAATCTGAGGGGCACAAATGAACCACTTATTCTGCGAGGGGGTCGGCCGCCGGCCCCAAGGACCACCTTGCGGGGAGACGAGTTTGGAGCGAGGCTGGCCCCGTTCTCCCAGTGTTCAGACTACGTGTTCGTCGGATATAAAGTGAACAGTAGTCTACACACTGGTTAAACTGGGACGGACGAGCACAGAGGAGACGCATCGCTGAGTATGTGCACATGTTATGTCACTGATGGAAACCATATGGATGTGAAGTGCATGAAATAAAGAGACCCCCCCCCCCAATCCCGTCTCGTCTTTACCTCTTCATCCTTATACCAGGACAAGGACTCGGCCGTCAGCACAAACCAGTACTCCTTGGACCCTCCTTTCATGATACTTATATTATTGATGGTTAACCAGCCCCTCCTGATGACCTGCAAAGAGAAAAAGGGGGAGGGAAAAAATAAAAAGTAGAAGATGGGGGATGGGGGGGAAGAAACAAAGGCAGGCAACCATCATATGGGGGTCCTATGCCGTCTCCTACAACCTTTTGTGTAAGCGAGGTAGAACACAGGCGGCCATTTTGTCGTATACCTGCAGACATCACATGATTATACTAGCGATGGGGCACTGAGAGTAATGGTGGGCATCTATGTATATGGTAGAATAGGGGTATTGTTACATCATAATGAATATGACCAGAAAAAATAAATACATGGAGTAGAACGGAGAAGTCTTCCCCCCCCCCCCCCCCACACACACCGCAGAATGTCCGGTCTATGACATTTTTGTATCACCCCCATGGACTATAATAGGAGAAAATGAATGAACGTTTCCTACAGATGGCGGCTGACGGTAAGTTTCCATGTCCTGCACCACACGTCCGTCACCAGAGGGACATTAGTGCAGGTGAGACGGGCATCATGTATCAGGAGTCCTCATTACCCCCAGCAGCCAGGAGGAGCGGACGAGGTCTCCGATTGGCTGATACGGACCACATTTAGTCTGGGACACTTTTCACGTGTGACGCGTCTTGTGGGTAAAATAAAAACATTGATTTCTATGGTGAACCGTGGCAGACAGCGTGAAAAATACAAAAAATAGTGATCTAGTAGATCTGCTCCTGGGAAAGTTGGGTGATCACAAATATGGCTTCTATAAGGGGTATTCACTCAGCTTTCCCAGAATCCGGAATGGCAAAATTTGCATAGACATAGCCACAAAAAAAATCAAGTCAGGTTGCCTTTCATAAGTCTGGGAAAGCTGGATGATCAACTCCAGTATGAGCCGTACGGGTGGCCAAATTAGCGGTCACCCAGCTTTCCCGGAGCATTTCTACTTACTGGTGCACCCATGACCCTAGCGTTTTTAATGTTGCTGTGCCCCCTGGCACACAGAGTCAATACTCATTTTAACGACCAGTCTGGATGGTGCCACTTACCTTGTGTCCTATACATTGATTATATCGAATCTGTCAGGCAGCCATTTTGTGGCCCGATCTTGAAAGAATCTGATACAAAATGGCCACCTCCAACGTTTGTAGGTGACAGGAACACTTAACAAAAGCTTTAATGCCACCCAGCGTGGCAAATTGTAGCGTACATACTGGCCAACCGGCAAAGCAAGCACAAGGCAATTTAAATACATTCCTGGGATGCCAACCAGTACAGAAAATAAATTTGCCACCCGACACCATGCCCTTCATATTGCTCCTTTCTACACCAATGTACTTGAATGTATGGTGGTGATTTCCACATACATCTACTATTAGGCTGTGTTCACAGTTTTTTTGACGCGGAAACCGTGCCACAAAACTCGCCGAAAATGCCTCCCATTGATTTCAATGGGAGCCGGTTTTACTGCTCGCGGGAGAGACGGGGAACATGCCCTATCTTCGCGCGATTACACCTCTGACCTCCCATTGACATCAATGGGTGACAGAGAAAGCGTATTTCGCTGCATTTTATGCCCGCGGCGCTCAATGGCCGCGGGCGAAAAACGCAGCGGCAATCGGCGTGCAGGCAGAGCAAAATCTGCCTCAAACTTCCAAACGGAATTTTGAGGCAGATTTTCCACCTGCAAAAAAAAAACTGTGTGTGAACCCGGCCTTATAGTCAAGGCTCTAGAATCACTCCCTGCCCTGATCCTTCTACACGCAGGACGCTGCCCATCTGATTGGGAGGGTGAGAATTGTAAGTGACAGATGACAGCTGGCACACGGTAAACCGGATATGACAGCAAAGGGACCACAAGCCGGAAAAAGCCGTAGGTTCAAAGCAGTTCAGATTTGACTTTGTAACAAAACAAACCATTCCTTAGCCATCGAAAGGAAACCACACGTTTTATTCCCCATTGGGATCCATTAGGTGTAGAAGCCAAAACGCACCGCCGGATCCGTCAAATGCCCGATACCTGGCGGACCCCAGTGACTCACAATAGGGTCTGACGGGTTGCGGCAAGGAGTCCGGCGTTGCACGTAGTGCTATTTCTCCCGACATTTGTGATGGAGGCTCCAAACGTAGATGTGAACAGAACCAACTATGACGTGTAAAGGGAAGGAGGATCAAGGTAACAATCCCCTGTAAACAAGGGAAATCTGAGCCCCATAATCTATCCTGCTGCCAATGTAAGCAGAGCAGAGAGGTAGTGCCAGTGTCATAGGATTCTTTTTAACCAATCACACAGTGAGCAGGTTTACTAATGAGTCGTGTGGCTATAAGTCATCAAGTAATGGCACTTCCTTTTCACTATGGCACTTAAAGGGTCTGTACAGGATTAGAAAACCATGTCTGCACTCCTCCCCCTGTCCACAGTTATTACAGCTCAACCCCATTACCTTCAAGCGGAGCTGCTATACCACACACAACCTGTGGACAGGTGTGGCAGGGTTTCTGGAAGAAAGCAGCCACGTATTTCTAGACCTGTACAGTCCCTTTAAGTGCCATCACCCGGCAGATAGAGCAAGGGTTGAATACTATTACACTGCGTATATTGTGTACAGTGTTTTGTGTCCTTATACCAGGCCAATACAATGTGACAAGCAGCAGCCATTTACACTGCATGTGAGCCCAGGGGTCAGCAAGAAAACTCCTTAGCCCCTCGGTTTTGTTCACTAGGGGTAAGAGGGAACTGCAGACCTGATATGCTGCATAATTCTGCTCATCCAGCATCTGACAATCCAGCAGACGTCTGAAGTAGCAAATCAGGAGGACTTGGCAGTCTGGCCATGGATTCCTCTTCAGCAGGGGTGGGCAACATACCCTCCATGCTGCACCGGCTCCCCTACTTCAACCTGTCTAGTACAGTTTAGGAGGAGACATAATTAATGTGACCAGCAGGTGGCAGCATCAAGACAGTAGGAGACCATGTGACAGGACCGTTTCTCAGGGGAGCCTCCATATATTGAATGTAATGAGTGGCCCTCGGGGCGCTCAGGATATAAAGGGTTACCCACCACTGCTCTACAGGACTTCTGCTGGCCCTTTCAACAGTCCCGTGGGAGCCGTCCTATGAAAATATTGCTGAAGGCTGGCTCTGCTTACTATGGAGGGGTTTGCAAAAATATACACGCCTTATTACGAATGTCAAATTTTGTCAGTTTTTCGGTTGCGGTGGTTTCCATTTCTTCCTGGCCAAAGCATGGTTACTCACACTGAGCAGGTACTTACCAGAATCTCTCCCTGAGTTAAGCATAGGAGTCACAGATTAAGGTGACGCGGGAGCACAGTACAGGACGGGAAGACAGAGTGAATTGAATGACCAGAGAGAGCGAGCGTTATGGAGGGACAATGGGAAAAATATATATATGAGTGGAGAAGAAGAACACACAGAATGGAGCAGCGGCAAAATAAAAAAAAAAGAGAAGGGGAAGAGAAAATTACATGCAATTAATATACAGTTAATATTAAAAATCCCATCACACCCAAAACAACAACAACGTCAGTGGCAAAATTACGTGTCCATGCGAATTGTGATATTATAGACGCACATGCATGGTGTGCAGAGGACACAGCAGAGACAGGACAGAGGGGGACAGATCCGGCGGGCTGCGGGCTCCAGCGTCTCCTTATAATCATCCGGTCTCCAGGTACGACTAGAGCCGAGATCCGCAAGCCGTGGCCCGACTACAAGTCCCAGCATGCTCTTACAAAACAAGGCTGGCAGAGGCATGCTGGGAGTTGTAGTTCCCTAACAGCCACAGGAGGCGGTACAGAGGAAGGGAACGCCATGACTCTTGGTGACGGACATCGGCTACCTAGGCGCCGATGCCGTTTAGGGACTTGGTCCTGACAAGCGTGACTATTTGGTGATTGCTGGAGGCGCTGGACAGTTACCTGGTTGGGGACGGCCCTCTTCTTGTTCAGCTGGGTGCTCCTCTGTTGTGCACTGCAAAAAAAGCAAGCAGAGGGTGATTCTAATGACCGGAGCGCAACTTCATGTTGTGCAGATGCAAAATACTACAAAGAGCAAAAGGGAAAAAAAAAGGAAAAACATTTTTAATAAAAAAAAAACCTAGACAACCCAATAAGACAAACCATCAATGTGCAAGGGTCTGAGCCCCAGACACCCACCAGCAGAAAGACGGCTCTGCGGCGCCCACTACAGCACCAGGCCCCTTTATGGTTCATGCAGCAGTCTTGCTCCAGAAGGAAACGGTCTATAGTGCCACCTACAGGTGATTACCCTGTAAGCCAATGTCCAACCCTCTATAGAGCCCTTGTAACAGGACTGGGGTGATTATGCAAATCAGGGACATCCATCTGTAGACCGTTTCTTGCTCCTCGTCAGTACAGAGTAGGGGTCGATAAGGCCCTGTTCTCAGAGTTTTTTGCTGTGGAAACCGCAGCAAAAACGGCTGAAATTTACTTTGGAGGCGAAATTGGAGGTGTTTTTTTACCGTGAGAAAAAAAAAAAAAAGTGGCAAAGACAAGCAGCAAAAATCGCGGCAAAAAAAACATCAAAAACGCGTGTGGTCCAAAACCACTTAAAAAAAACAAAAAACAGAGCCGATTTTTGCAGGCAGAATTTTCTGCCTGCAAAAAAACTCTGTGTGAACATACCCTAAAGGGTTAGACATTAACTTACAGGGTGGTAACCTGTAGGTGGCACTAGAGAGACAGCTTTCTTACTCCTGGAGGAAGCTATTTTGCATACTGTATCCCTAGGAAGCATTGCCCTTAAGACTCATGACCAGCTGGATCTCCACAAGGAGAGTGAATACCTACCAAGAACTGCTAATCAGCTTTGCAGTCCCATTATACGGCTGATCGATGGGATTCCGAGGGTCAAACCCCCCCCCAGATCATATATTTAGGACATCCTAAGGACAGGCCATCCATGTTATATGCCAGAAAACTAATTTACAGTGAATCTCTGCTCATCAGGTCGTTTTAAGGTCAATTTCATAACATATGTTTATAGCGGTAGAAGGTCTGCTTATCATAGATTTAAAACAACAACAACAATCTGGCTGCCTGCAGCCGCCACTAGAGGGAGCTCACTGCATACAGTTATTGAGTTCAAAGTATAAATTGTATACAGTAAGCTCCCTCTAGTGGATTCGGACAGCCAGTGGGTTATCTTGATGTCTATGAAGGGGATTTGAAGCTCTGACCACTATAAAGATATATTAAGAAATTGATCAGCGCAGAATGTTAAACGTATTTAGCTTAAAAAACAAAATGATGTCTTTAATAGCTAGGTCATTCCACGAAGAATAAATTCTATTGATTTCAATAAGCCGTATCCCACGCAAGGGGAAAAGTCATTACCTATGGGTAATACCTAAGAGTACAGCTATGATCTGCAACTCCAGCTCAGCTATTGGGAGCCGGTTGTACTCTGAAATCCACCGCCTCTTATTAGAGGCTCAGGCTACTGCTCTCTCCCTGCTTTACACTGCAGCTCTGCTTGTTCATATTGGCTGCTGTGTACAAGCAATTAAACCATCACCAGTGAGAAAATGAGGATTATAAGATAGTGGCCACACATATCCCAAGACCTAAGAGGGATCCTGAAGATTTCCTTTAATACTAGAAAGATACAGACATATACAGAATGACGTGAAGGAAAGATTGAGGTCCGTGAATGAGCTGAACGAGAATGCTGAGCCCATGTTTCTATCATCCACACACAACAAGCACTCAGACAGACGTATGCCCACACTCAGGTGGTACATGGTGAAATACCCACCCTGGGACGACCTGCTCGGTATAACAGCTGGGATGTGAGAGAATAGGGGAGCAAGTGAGCGATGATCGTGAGGATGGAGAGAGAAAAGAGAGAGAGGGTGCAGGTCAAAAGTGACAGCGACAAGAAAAACATAGGAGAGAAAGCCACAAAACGAGCCTGAGGAGACCGACAACATAGCGGCTGCACACGAGCCCTAAGCGGAGGCAACCACAACACCAATGGTCTGCAGTCTGTGCTGCTGGGCTGTCCGGGCATGCTGAGAGTTGTAGTAGGACTACAGATAGAGCGCCACAGGCTGCAGACTCCTAGACTACACCAATATCGATTAAACACACACCATTCTGCTATGTTAGCGATACTGGATTCTGGTCACAGCGGGAAATAAAACAACAACAACAACAACAACAACAACAACAACAACAACAACAACAACCGGTGAACGTTTGAGATCAAACCATTCAGAGGCTTCTTCTGGACACAACGTGCATTGAGAAAATAAAAGCACACGTATTAGTGACACAATCCATCCTCGGGTATTAGAATTTGGTATCAAATAGGTTAACACACATGCTTTACTTAAGACGCTCTGTCACCACATTATAAGTGGCCGATCTTGTACATGATGTGATCGCCGCTGTAATGTAGATTACAGCAGTTTTATTTAGAAAAACAATGATTTGTGACGGAGTTATGACCTATATTAGATTTATGCTAATGACTTTCTTAATGGACAACTGAGCGTGTTTTACTTTTTGGCCAAGTGGGCGTTGTACAGAGGAGTGTATGATGCTGACCAATCAGCATCATACACTCCTCTCCATTCATTTACACAGCACATAGTGATCTTACTAGATCACTATGTGCAGCCACATACACACACACACTAACGCTACTGAAGTTTCCTGACAGTGAATATACATTACCTCCAGCCAGGACGCGATGTCTATTCACAATCCTGACACTTCGCTAATGTTTGTGAGATTTACAGCAAGGCAAGCGTAATCTCGCGAGATTACGCGGTAAACGGTCATTTAAAACGAGATTACGCTTGCTGTGCTGTAAATCTCACACAAACGTTAGCGAAGAGTCAGGATTCTGAATAGACATCACGTCCTGGCTGGAGGTCATGTCTAGTCACTGTCAGGACTCTTTAGTAACGTTAGTGTGTGTTTATGTGGCTGCACATAGTGATCTAGCTAGATCACTATGTGCTGTGTAAATGAATGGGGAGAAGTGTATGATGCTGATTGGTCACTGATTGGTCACCATCATACACTCCTCTCCACAACGCCCACTTGACCAAAAAGTAAAACACGCCCCGTTGTCCATTAAGAAACTCATTAGAATAAAGCTAAAATAGGTCATAACTCCGTCAAAAATGATAGTTTTTCTAAATAAAAAACACTGCTGTATCTACATTACAGCGCCGATCACATCATGTACAATATAGGCCACTTATAATGTGGCGACAGAGATGCTTTAGGCTACATCCACCTTTGGAACACAATTTTTAATTGTTCCAAAGCATCTGAAAAGAAAAATGCAGCAACTTTGCACTAGATCTGTATTTAAAAAAATTCTACCGTTTTGTTTCTACCGCTCATATACAGACCGTGTCTCCACGGTAAGAGACTACAAACAAATCCGGTGTCGTTTGTCCCCACAGTCATACTCGATTCTATCGGTTGTCTGCTTCTTGCTAACTTACTGAATGAATATGTGCATAAAGTAGGGGAGAAATGGAAGGAGTGCAATTGCAGGATCAGACTATATAGGGCTTGTAGTCCGTTAGCATATGAGCTGTAGAAACAAAATGGCAGACATTTTTTTAATAAAGACCTAGTACAAAGTTGCTTCATTTTTCGTTCCAGATGCATTGGGAGAATAACAAAACTTGGCTGTGAAGGTGAATGTCCGCCCTTGAACACCATTTGCTTTTAATCTAAATAAATAAAAAATCTACGCTGATTAAGGCTAGGGTTATACTCTCGTCGCGCGTTCACAATATTTTGTCTACAACATGCTGTTGCATTAAACCCGGATTTTTTTTTATTTTTTTTTTTTAAGGGTGTCATTTGTTTGAGAGTCTTAAAGTCTATGCTGACAAAATCCTTTGTGATTTGTGACCGGAATTCGCACAGGTGTATTTTTCACGACTGTCGTGTCCATTTCGGAACACATGGCATGTCGGGAGCGTGGCGGTGGCATTGCTCACCAATTTTCACCTAGTTGTATCTCCAGGTACTGTCATTATGTTCTTACTATATCAACACATGGCGGCTATGTTTTCTATATGGAGCTAATCAATGTCTGCCTCTACTGTGAGACTTTCAATACCTCGTTGCACTATGTTTTATGGTTTCTTGATATTTATTCCTTGCTCTCAGCGCCCATTGGTATTCTCCTGTAGGACCTTGACACAATTTACACTTCTGCCACTTCTACCGCGCTTTTTCTTTCTTGGTCCTAATGTATAGGTTGCATTTGTGATTTTATTTCATCCATATAGGTTTGTATATTTTAAATGTTTATTCCTTCAAATATTTCTCTTTATTGCATGCTAAAGGCCGTGTTGTGTTGTCTTTGGGTTTTCGGTCGACACGAACAAGCAGTACTTGCGATGTCGCAACACAACCCTGCGATCTTCTAACATTTGGAGGTCTGTTTCTCCAAAACCTCTGCATAGACATAGCATTCAGACTGCCTTCAGCCACCACTAGGGGGAGCACAGTAGAATACAGTAAAGTGTGTGTGTGTGTGTGTGTGTGTGTGTGTGTGTGTGTGTGTGTGTGTGTATTAGCTCTATCTATATATATCTATCTATCTCACAGAGATTTTTATTTAACCTGAGAATGACTTAAAACGTTGACATTCACTTTCATCCTTTTACTAAGGATTTTCTGATTTCGCTCCTACAGTCACTTTGCTAAAGGCAGTGACACAATTTCCTTAGTTTTCATTTCAGCGATACATCCCATAATTTCCATAAAAGGTTTACACTCAACATCCTAAGATAACTGATATATATATATTTTTTTTAAAGAAACCAGAAATGTTACATAAAAACAGAGCAACAGCAAACCCATGCAGCCGACAGAGCGGCGACTTCATTGATCGGTGTCAGAGTTCATGAAGTACAGAAGAGGGGGCACTTACTTGGCAAATCCAATGAAATCCTCATGATTGGTGTTGATGTAACTCAGCTCAATGTCTATCAGGAGGAGTATCTGTGGACATAGAGGGGAGAGGGTATTCGCTGGCATCAGAGGACGCTTCAAGTGTACCTCCAATGAAAAAAAAGATAGCGGGACTGTGCTTGTCCTCATCCCTTCTAAAACGCCAGACTTCTTCTGCCTTTAGTTTCCGGGGCAGGAAGTAGCTGTCTAAAACCATTAGCAACCATATTAACGCTATTGGGACTGTTTTTCTGTCACTTAGTCACCCAAAGGCTTCCCCCTCCCTCTCGAAGTTCTCATTGGAAATCAGTGTGAAAGAACCTTCCCACTCCAATACTTTTGTGAAAAGTTTCGAGTCTATGCCTGCTGACTGTAAAATATGGTATCAGTGACCAAAATGTTTATTTGTCCATCGTGAACAAGACAAGCCATCTTATTGACCCCAATTTATTACCTTAATTTTTAAGGATTAATGGCAAATTTAGTCTTCAATGGAGGACTTTAGTGAGGAAGGAAGTAGCCAACTTCTCCTCCTACTGAGGTTTCAATAGGAATCTATCTAGCTGATTGCCTAGGACATAATCAGGAGGAGAAGGCAAGACATGGGATTTCTTTTAGTGGTAATCACCAACCTGCTCTTTTGTTTTTCCTTCCCTCTCTCGGACGTACGTCGTGACAATCCTTTCACTCTCATCTCGAAGTCTGGGGTAAGAAGCAAGCTATGCAGAATGAAAGAAAAAAAAGTTAAATTGTCAAAATCACATGGATTTGTGTAGAATGTTTTGGTCGAGGGATGTCTTGGCTCACAAGCTTACACTTAGCTGTTTGAGCATGCATGAGTGAGATAATGGATGGCTGGTATTATGAAGATACATCAAGCATTTGCTTATAATAAAAAAGAGGTTCTCCCCCTGAATATTTTTTTTTCTTCTAACATGTGCGGACATGGGAACTGCATGGTCCTCTCGGCCCAGTGACAATTCAGTCACAGACTGGTTGCTATGAACACACTGCCTAACAACCAGTCTTATCTGGTATCCCTAGCAACCAGTCTACCAGTTCACTCAGGTCTTCGGCTCAAATGGTCACCGAGATGAGCGTGGAGCATAGGAGGGTTTTCCTCTCTTCTATGTGTATTATACAGATTTGTTTAAAATAAAATTTAGGTGGAGGACCTCTTTTCATTTTCTGATGCAGCAGTCTTTGTTTGCCTTCGCATGCAGCGTACGACCTTTAATCCAGCATCCCTCACAGGTGCCGGAATATTAAGCACTGGATTAGACAGCAATTACTGTCAAAGAGGTTTGCTGATGAACGAAACTAAGGATTTTTCAAAGGACAGGTCACTAAAGTCAGATGACGGGACAGGGATTAACCGGATATCCATGATCTGGAGAATTAGGCGCCCACCTTTCCCATTTTCAGCAAACAGATGGGCACATGGTCACATGCCACTGAAACGAAGGAGAGTTTCTGGACTTGCAAGTGTTCTACTATGTATGTATGTATGTATGTATGTATGTATGTATGTATGTATGTATGTATGTATGTATGTATGTATGTATGTATGGCTACCGCTCCTATGAAAGAAATGAACAGGTCTCCCTGTTGACATCGTTGAGGGTTCCAGCTACAAAACCCCTAACAGAACTGACTTTTAGCTCCTCTCCGAATGATAGTTAATAAAAAAATATATATATATATATATATATATATATATATATATATATAAAAAAAAAACAAAAAACTGTGCCCTGATTATCACAGGGTGCCCCTTTTCTCATGAATGGGAATGAGCTGCAATACCAGACGGAGCCCAGAAGTGGCGCAGTTTCAATAAAAAAAAAAAATACGTAAATCCATTTTTCTAAACCTGTACAACCCCCTTTAACACTTTCACCGCCATGGATGTATGTATGTAACAGGTTATTATTTTGAATGTTTTCCGTGACTAGAATAAGACGGCTGGAGCTTAGGACGATCATATTAAAGCCCAGAATTTTAGCTTTCAAATGATACTAGGCGCAGAGCTCTGGATACAATACTTGGGGCTCAGCCCTTGTTCTAAGTCGGGGAGCAGTTTTACTGTCTGTGTAAGGGAGGGAGGAGGGGAAGCTGCTAGTGAGAGCAGGAGGAAATATATCACAGCCTGTTCCGGTTATCCCTACCCCTGTACAGCCTGCAGTGACCCCAGGGGGGATACCGAAACCTTTTTTTATATGCTCTGCTTGGGTCAGGCTTTTTGCCACAAACCTCACTTTATACAAATCATTACATTTGAGGCAAAGTTGTATGAAGGCACCTGTGACTGTAAAGTGCTAGGTAGCATTTTCATAATCTGCCAGGTGTCTTCTTTAAAAAAAGATATATGGGTATGAAAATACATGATTTTTTTTTTTTTTAAATTTGATAAAAAAGGTTTTATTTCTGTATGTCCAAAGTGTAAAAATGGTCCAGGCCGTGAAAGGGTTAAACTGAAAATACAATATCCTCCAACAAAGCAGCATCAATGAATGGTTAGTGAGTGTTGGAGATTCACATGGTCAGACAAGATGGTAAATCTATGTATCAAGACAGACAAGGACAATATAGCTCCATAGGTCTCACAAGACTCACGTATGAGGCCCAGCCTGCCCATTTCCCGGTTCGGTGAATGAGTGGTTGGCACGGCTGACTTGTAGCCCAGGCTGTCAATCCTGACCAGGGAACAATCTAGCTATGCAAGACCAGGTCTGGACAAACCCTGGAAGCCGGGCGGCCAATGCATCTAGAAATGGTCTAGCGGTACCTGGTGGCACTGAATGCAAAGACGTAAGGCAACAATCTGCATAGCTCCGCCCATTATCCCAGAATGCCGATTAATCCCCTTGCCTTTTGGATATAGTAGGAGGTTGAGCTATGCAAATAGCTACCTCTTTAAGGCGGCATTGTGCGGTTTCTCTATAATATGTGTAATGAAGGAGAGAATGTCTGTTTGTAACCGGCCACAATATGGTTAACGTCTGGATCCAAGTCTGAGACGTGTTATCACTTGTTCTCCCTAACCCGAATGAAGTAAAAGATACTCTAAAAACTTTGTTATTTCCCCCCTTTATTTTGTAACAGTTTTCCATGCTTTCTGTATTTTTATCTATTTTTCTAAGCTCTACTTTTTATATTAAAGCTTTAAACTTTAATAAGTTCGGTCATTTTAGGCTCAGTGTCCATGAGGCGTTTTCACCTATTTCAGCGTTTTTACTGCATTTTTGCTGGGGTTTTTATGTGCTTCTTAACCCCTTCAGGACCAAGCTCATTTTGCCCCTCAGGACCAGCCCCATTTTTTTCAAATCTGACATGTGTCACTTTATGTGGTAATAACTTTGGAATGCTTTTACCTATCCAAGCGATTCTGAGATTATTTTCTTGTGACATATTGGACTTTATGTTAGTGGAAAAATGTTGTCGATTATTTGTGAAAAACACCAAAATTTAGAGAAAATTTGCAAAAAATTATGATTTTTCTAAATTTAAATGTATCTGCTTGTAAAACAGATCATACCACATAAATAGTTACAAATTAAAATTTCCCATAGGTCTACTTTACGTTTGCATCTTTTATTTTATTTTAGGACCTTACAAGGCTTTAGAACTTAAGCAATTTCTCACATTTTCAAGAGGCCATTTTTATAGGGTCCAGTTCAATTGTGAAGTGGCTTTGAGGGCCTTATATATTTGAAACACTTACAAAAACACCCCATTTTAAAAACTGCACCCCTTAAAGTATTCAAAAACAGCATTCAGAAAGTGTTTTAACCCTTTAGGGATTTCATAGGAATTAAAGCAAAGTAGGGGTGAAATTTACAAATGTAATTTTTTTTAAACTAAATTCATTTCATTTCTTCCGTAACACATAAGGTTTTACCAGAGAAATTCAACTCAATATTTATTGCCCAGATTCTGCAGTTTTTAGAAATATCCCACATGTTGCTCTAGTGTGATAATGGACTGAAACACCGGCCTCAGAAGTAAAGGAGCACCCAGTGGATTTTGGAGCCTCTTTTTTAGAAAATATTTTAGGCACCATGTCAGGTTTGAAGAGGTCTTATGGTGCCAAAACCGTGGAAATCCCACAAAAGTGACCCCATTTTGAAAACGACACCCCTCAAGGAATGTATTTAGGGGTATAGTTTAGGGATGCATAATGCATCAAAATTTCAATACTATTTCAATGTTGTGCGCTGGGAAACTGTTAGATACCGTCAATTTACGTATTTCGATACTAAGCGGTCCGTCCGCACAACTTACTATTGAAGAACATCGCGCACACTGTACAGCACCCGCAATGTTCTCTTCCTTCAGTGATGGCAGCGGGAAACGCTCCTCTCCTTTCCCACTGCCACCAATAATGAGCCGAGTCCTCCCTCCTGTTTCCGCTGCCACCAAATGATGATCTGCTTCTGTGTGTAGGGGCAGGGAGGGGGGAGAATGATGCAAACGGTACGGGCAGTGGGTTCCTGTTGATGTACCGGTCTCGCTCACGCTTTAAGTTTGGAATCAGGACCTCGCTGCAATGTATTCGCTGGGAGGAAAGCCCCAGGCAGGTGTTCGAGCAGAACAATATCCTAAAATAAAGGCACTATTATTTGTTTCAGCCAGCATTGAGGAACATTAGGGTTAATGGGACCCACATTAACCCTAATGTTGCCATAACTATAAAAGAGATTTTCCCACAGGATAGGGGATACGTGTGACTGATGGGTGTCGGCCAATGGGACCCCAGCGATGAGGAGAACAGAGACCGAAAGTCTCCCGATGTGCTCCATGAGAATGGTGCGTTGGTGAGCATGTTCAGCCAGAGCTCCATTGCCGGAGACCGTGGTCCCATAGAAATGAATAAAGCGCTGGCCGAGAATGCTCACAAACGCTCCAGTCTCATGGAGCACTTCGGGGGACTTTCGGTCCCCCGTTCTCATCAGATAAAATCCAATAAAAAGGTTATGTTCAGAAAATTGAAGATTTTTATATTTTTGTGTTTTTTTCTCTTATGATTGGCAAAAGTATCGTTTTGGTATCGAGAATCGCAATACTACACAAAGTATCGCTATCAGAGTCCAAATTCTGGTATCGTGACAACCCTAGTATAGTAAGCATTTTGACCCCCGCAGTTTTTTTGCTAAATTTATTTGAATTAGTCTATAAAAACAAAATGATTTTTTTTTTCTGAAACAGAATTCTCAAATTTTTACATGGAATAAAGGAGAAAAGGGACCCCAACACTGGTAAAGCAATTTCTCCCGAGTACGGCAATACCCCATATGGGGTCAAACATCTGTTAGGACATACGGCCGGACTCAGAATGGCAGGAGCGCTACTTGGCACGCAGACTTTGCTGGATTGCAAATGCGACATGGCACCTAAAAACCAGAGCCCCTTAGGTACTAGTACAGTAGAAATCCCTGAGAAGTGACTCCATTTTGGAAACGACACCTCTCAGGGCATTCATCTAGGGGTGTAAGTGAGCATTTTGACCCCACAGGTGTTTCATAGATTTTATTAGAATTAGGCAGTGAAAATGTAAAATTTAATATTTCCAAAAATTTGTAGATTTAGCTGCCAATTTTTTATTTTCATGAGGGGTAATAGGAGAAAACACGCCACACAATTAGTTACTCAATTTCTCCAGAGTACGGCAATACCCCACGTGTGGCCCTAAACTGCTGTTTGGGCACATGGCAGAGCTCAAAATGAAAGGAGCGCCATTTGGCTTTTAGAGCGCCGATTTTGCTGGATTGGTGTACGGTCGTCATGTTGCGTTTGCAAAGCCCCTGAGGTACCAGAGTACAGTGTAAAACCCTAAGTGACCCCATTTTGGAAACTACAGCCCTCAAGGTATTTATCATTTGCCTGGACATATGACCGGGCTCAGGAGTGAAAAAGCACCATGCTCATTTGAGGCCTATATTGGTGATTTTCGCAGCATTGACCCACAATTGAAGGGCTCGGAGGTCAAATAGTATAACAAACCCCCAAGTAGAGACCTCTATTTTAGCAACTGCACTCATCACAGCATTTTTGAAGGGGTGTAGTGAGCATTTTGACCCCGCAGTTTTTTTTGTTTTTTTTTAAAATTAGAAATAAACACTCAGCGGATGGTGCAAAGTGAAAATTGCAATTTTCCACTGATAAGCCATTTTAGTGCCCACTATGTGGTGCTCAGTTTGTGCCACTGCAGACAAATATCTCAAACTGTTAAGCTGGTTCTCCTGGGTATGGTGATGCCATATATGTGGACGTAAACTGCTGTTTAGGCACTACCAGGTCCCCTGACCGTGGAATAGAAGACGCAAGGACTTTTTAGCAAGAATAAATCTTGCTAAAAACTGCGTCTTATAGTCCGAAAAATACGGTGTATGTAATCTGTGCGGAGTACATCAGGGTATATGTAAGCTGTGTGGAGTACATCAGGGTATATGTAAGCTGTGCGGAGTACATCAGGGTATATGTAAGCTGTGCGGAGTACATCAGGGTATATGTAAGCTGTGCGGAGTACATCAGGGTATATGTAAACTGTGCGGAGTACATCAGGGTATATGTAAGCTGTGCGGAGTACATCAGGGTATATGTAATATGTGCGGAGTACATCAGGGTATATGTAAGCTGTGCGGAGTACATCAGGGTATATGTAATGTGTGCGGAGAACATCAGGGTATATGTAAGCTGTGCGGAGTACATCAGGGTATATGTAAGCTGTGCGGAGAACATCAGGGTATATGTAAGCTGTGCGGAGTACATCAGGGTATATGTAATCTGTGCGGAGTACATCAGGGTATATGTAATCTGTGCGGAGTACATCAGGGTATATGTAATATGTGAGGAGTACATCAGGGTATATGTAATCTGTGAGGAGTACATCAGGGTATATGTAATCTGTGCGGAGTACATCAGGGTATATGTAAGCTGTGCGGAGTACATCAGGGTATATGTAAGCTGTGCGGAGTACATCAGGGTATATGTAAGCTGTGCGGAGTACATCAGGGTATATGTAATATGTGCGGAGTACATCAGGGTATATGTAAGCTGAGCGGAGTACATCAGGGTACATGTAAGCTGTGCGGAGTACATCAGGGTATATGTAATATGTGCAGAGTACATCAGGGTATATGTAAGCTGTGCGGAGTACATCAGGGTATATGTAAGCTGTGCGGAGTACATCAGGGTACATGTAAGCTGTGCGGAGTACATCAGGGTATATGTAAGCTGTGCGGAGTACATCAGGGTATATGTAAGCTGTGCGGAGTACATCAGGGTATATGTAAGCTGTGCGGAGTACATCAGGGTATATGTAAGCTGTGCGGAGTACATCAGGGTATATGTAAGCTGTGCGGAGTACATCAGGGTATATGTAAGCTGTGCGGAGTACATCAGGGTATATGTAAGCTGTGCGGAGTACATCAGGGTATATGTAAGCTGTGCGGAGTACATCAGGGTATATGTAAGCTGTGCGGAGTACATCAGGGTACATGTAAGCTGGGCGGAGTACATCAGGGTACATGTAAGCTGGGCGGAGTACATCAGGGTACATGTAAGCTGTGCGGAGTACATCAGGGTATATGTAAGCTGTGAGGAGTACATCAGGGTATATGTAAGCTGGGCGGAGTACATCAGGGTATACGTAAGCTGTGAGGAGTACATCAGGGTATATGTAAGCTGTGCGGAGTACATCAGGGTATATGTAAGCTGTGAGGAGTACATCAGGGTATATGTAAACTGTGAGGAGTACATCAGGGTATATGTAAGCTGTGAGGAGTACATCAGGGTATATGTAAGCTGTGCGGAGTACATCAGGGTATATGTAATCTGTGCGGAGTACATCAGGGTATATGTAAGCTGGGCGGAGTACATCAGGGTATATGCAATCTGTGAGGAGTACATCAGGGTATATGTAAGCTGTGAGGAGTACATCAGGGTATATGTAAGCTGTGCGGAGTACATCAGGGTATATGTAAGCTGGGCGGAGTACATCAGGGTATATGTAAGCTGTGCGGAGTACATCAGGGTATATGTAAGCTGGGTGGAGTACATCAGGGTATATGTAAGCTGTGCGGAGTACATCTGGGTATATGTAAGCTGTGTGGAGTACCTCCGGGTATATGTAAGCTGTGAGGAGTACATCAGGGTATATGTAAGCTGTGCGGAGTACATCAGGGTATATGTAAGCTGGGCGGAGTACATCAGGGTATATGTAAGCTGTGCGGAGTACATCAGGGTATATGTAAGCTGTGCGGAGTACATCAGGGTATATGTAAGCTGTGCGGAGTACATCAGGGTATATGTAAGCTGTGCGGAGTACATCAGGGTATATGTAAGCTGTGCGGAGTACATCAGGGTACATGTAAGCTGGGCGGAGTACATCAGGGTACATGTAAGCTGGGCGGAGTACATCAGGGTACATGTAAGCTGTGCGGAGTACATCAGGGTATATGTAAGCTGGGCGGAGTACATCAGGGTATATGTAAACTGTGCGGAGTACATCAGGGTATATGTAAGCTGTGAGGAGTACATCAGGGTATATGTAAGCTGGGCGGAGTACATCAGGGTATATGTAAGCTGTGCGGAGTACATCAGGGTATATGTAAACTGTGCGGAGTACATCAGGGTGTATGTAATATGTGAGGAGTACATCAGGGTATATGTAAGCTGGGCGGAGTACATAATACATCAGGGCATAATAAGAGGGTATAATAATGCGGTAAATAATAATCCGCAGATATGTGGCCGATGTCGCAGTGATAAATGGTGCCCAATATTATCTGCTTTTGGAACACTCTGCACATTTTGTGTCGCCATATTCTGAGAACCAGAACTTTATTTTTTCTTCACCAGAGCGGTGCGGGGGCTTATTAGTTGCGTGACTATCTGTAGTTTTCATTGGTACCATTTTGGGGTACATGCCATTTTTTGATCAATTTTTATTCCATTTTCTGGCAAGCAAGGTGACCAATTCTGACAATGTTTTTTATTTTTTTTGATTTTTACGACGTTCCCCATGCGCAATGACATTTACTTTATTCTGCAGGTCAATACGATTCTGGCGATACCATATGTATATAGTATTTTTTATATATTATACAGAGTTTGCACAATAAAACCACTTTTTTTTTTACATCATTTATTTTTTGTATCACCACATTCTGAGAGCTATGTTTTTTATTTTTCTATCAAAAAAAACTGTGGGAGGGCTTGTTTTTTTGCGTGACGGGCAGTAGGTTTTTTTTGGTACAATTTTGGGACCATGCAACATTTTGATCACTTTTTATTCCATGTTTTGGAAGAGGTGGAGAACAAAAAACAGCGATTCTGGAATTGTTTTCATTTTGTATATAGTGCAGGGTATTAGAGTTGTCAGTTATTCACTGAAAGCAAGCCTATTAGGTTTCGACTGCAGGCGGGGCCTAATAGGCTTCCGTACTAGGCAGACCAGGCAGCCATTGTTAGGCCTCCGGTTGCCATAGCTTATGAGCCTGCGCCATCTTTTTGGCCCTGATGTTAAGCCTTTTAGGCCCCGCCTCTGGGCAGTGCCTAAAAGGCTTCCATGCTTGGCCATCCAGGCGGCCATTGTTAGGCTTCCAGTTGCCATAGCAACCACCGGCATCCGCGACGCAGGGATGCAGACAGGCTAGAAATCACCTAGATGCTTGATCGCTGCATCTAAGGGGTTAGATTCGGTCCTGGCCGTTACAGCGGAATGTCAGCTGTAATATACAGCGGACACCCGCTGGTGATGGCGCTGGCTCAGCCACGGAGCCCGCTCCATCACCATCACATAGAGTTACGTGAGAAGGCACTAACACATTAGCGCAAACGACGTAACTTTGCGTGATTGGGCTAAAAGAGGACCTGTCACTAGTTCACATAATTGAACTGGTTTATTGACAGGAATAGCGCTGTCTGCCCGATTCCAGTGCTGGATTTTGTTCTGGACCTCTCCGTTCCAAAGATATGGCCCACTGTTAAGTTGGCTCCTTATATGCTAATTTGCTATAGCTAGCCAATAGGGCATGAACTACCCTTAAACAGCCCCGCACTGATTGGTCAGCATCAGAAGCAGGGATGTTCGCTCCACCCTGTTGGCTAACTACAGCAAATTAACATATAGAGAGCCAACACAACAGTGGACCATATCACTGGAACGGGGAAGGGGTCCAAAAGAAAAAACAAAAAACAAAAATCAGGGACACAGCGCTATTCAGGTAAGTTCAACTTCTATGATCTAGTGACAAGTACGCCCGGCCGAAAACGTAAACTGTGTTTTTCAAAGCAAATGCAATATAAACGCTGAAAAAAAAAATGTGATAAAAACACCCTGTGGAAACCCTGCCTAATGCTATAAAGAATCTATAGCCTTAGATGTGTTAACCCTAAGACTGCTGGAGATGAGTAAGTGCAGTATCGGCCCAGAACTCAGTATGTGGTGGCAGCGGGTTGTGTGTTGGAGTGTAGACTGAGTGAGTCGAAACAGATTAACCCCTGACAGTCACACCCACGTCAAGTGCTGTGAAGGTGTGTACGTGACCGTATGGTATATACTCAGAATCGCGAGGCTGCCACCTACAGGTCTGACACAGTAAATACAGCTTCTTCACTCAGAGAGTCCACTCTTCTAGCTCATGTGAACCATTACCTATATGTAGACTGATAACACACAGGATCAGATACTAAGTTGGTGTCCGGTAATATGCAGAAGAGACCCGTGTCTTGATACATATATATATATATATATCTTGCGTCACCAGATTTGAATACACTCTGAAAATGGAGACCACTTATTGAATGTTTACCCTCTGTCTGAGGCGATGCCCTCTGACCCAGTGATGTCATAGTTTAGGGAGGAGTAAAGAAGAGGTTAACGTTAGTAAAAGGACAATGAGGGAGGAGACGGCAGTGGCAAACAGATCACAAATATACCCATGTCCGGAAAGACAACACATTCATTTTCCATTCATTATATAATCCTAGGATCACAGATTACCAATGAGGAACATATTGCCGGTTATACATGAAAGTTTTTACATTTATGGAGTTGTAACAAGGATATTGGCGAGTTTTCACCGCGTCGGTCTTCTCGGTTCTCACGTACACAGCGCTGAATGAGTGTCGCAGCTTCTATTGGTCCCAGTGGTTATGTGACTAATCACATGATCGCTGGGATGCCGGTAGGAGGAGGCTGATGCTGGGTCTAACTATTCTCACTACATCAGGGCTGATTTCTTCTGTAACTTAATTTTGTTATTTTTTTAACTATAAGCGTCGAAATCCTAAAAACGTGTACAGTAGGGGGAAAAAAAAAAAAAAGTTGGTAGCCCAACAAATGAAAAAAAGTTAGTTGTTAAACTAACGCATACTAAAAAAATGGCTAAACAGTGTCCGGTTTTGAAAGCTCAAAACACCCCAGACCTGAACTGGTTAAACCACTTTTCTCCATTATTAGCTGGGGTGTAAATCTACATGTTTACGGCCAGCTTAAAGGGGTGTTCCACTACTAGACAACTGATGACCTATCAACCGGATACCTTTGTATGGGACTGTGTTCGAAGGACTCTATGGACAGCAAACAGCTCTGCGGGTAAGGCCATGTCCCGCTTCTTCCTCCTTCCCCTCTGGCGAGGTTTTGGCTGGGACAAGTGGGACAGCTCCTTCCCTTATAACTGGCACGCTCCCTGGTTCTATGGAGATGTTGTCCCGTTTGTGAGGGAACATCAACTGGAGGGTCTTAGAGGCTCTGTCACCACATTATAAGTGTCCTGTCTCCTATATAAGGAGATGTGCGCTATAATGTAGGTGACAGTAATGCTTTTTATTTAATAAAATGATCTATTTTCACCACTTTATTAGCGTTTTTAGATTTATGCTAATGAGTTGCTTAATGCCCAAGTGGGCGTACTTTTACTTTAGACCAAGTGGGCGTTGTACAGGGGAGTGTATGACGCTGACCAATCAGTGACCAATCAGCGTCATTCACTCCTCTCCATTCATTTACTCAGCGCATAGGGATCCTGCTAGATCCTTATGTGCTGTCTTATACTAACACATAAACGATACTGAAGTGTTTAGACAGTGAATAGACATTCCACGGGATGTCTATTCACAATCTCTGCGCTTCGTTACTCTGTCTGTGGTAGTCACAGCAGGGGAAGCGTAATCTCGTGAGATTACGCGGTAAATGACAGGTTACAACGAGATTACGCTTCCTCTGCTGTAACTACCATAGAAACCGTAACGAAGTGCAGGGATTGTGAATGGACATCCCGTGGAATGTCTATTCACTGTCTAAACACTTCAGTATTGTTAACGTGTTAGTAGAAGACAGCACATAGAGATCTAAAAGGATCCCTATACCCTGAGGAAATGAATGGAGAGGAGTGCATGACGCTGATTGGTCAGCGTCATACGCTCCGCTGTACAACGCTCACTTGGTCTAAAGTAAAAATACTCCCACTTGGGCATTAAGCATCTCATTAGCATAAATCTAAAATCGCTAATAAAGTGGTGAAAATAGATTGTTTTATTAAATAAAAAGCATTACTGTCACCTACATTACAGCGCCCATCTCCTTATGTAGGAGACAGGGCACTTATAATGTGGTGACAGAGCCTCTTTAAGCCCGACTTGTGGAAAGCAAAGGTGATCCAAAAGCACATCAGAGCAAAAGACTTGGCGGAGTCTGATCCAGGGCTTCATGCCGACACGTTGGAGACTGTTTGGACCAACGTGTCATCTGGCAGGTTGCCCAACGGGCATAAGGACATTACATGGATGGCCATCCAGGGAGGACTGACTCTGGTCATTCATGCATGCCCGCAACCTGTGCAAGACCCGGTACTGCCCCAGGTGCCCCTTCATGGAGGAAAAGTCTGCACACTTTCTGGCAGTGCCCCTTTGCACAGGGTCTGTTGAAAGCCTTGGAACACGAACTCTAGGACTCAGTTCCCAGGAACAGACTGTCGTACCGCTTGGTACTTTACGGACTATTTCCTGGGATTCACACGGTTTGAGCAATCCAGGAGGCCTGGCGCCTTATAAACGGTTTTAAGGACGCTATATGGTTTGCCAGAAATCGCATAATTCTTTGGAGTAGGAGTGTGCTTGTCCGGGACTGCTACAGGCTGATCCACAGCCTGCTCAGAGACCATTCCACCTGGGACAGCCCGGACGTCGATGAGGAAGAGGACTGATACTCCCCCTCCCCCCCCCCCCCACTCTCCCTTCTTGTGTATTGCCTCTCAAAGCTTCGGGCCTGTGATTCCCCGTCCCCTCTTTCCCACACCCTCCCCCCATCACTTGTCTGTAATGCTTTATTGTTTGATTTTAGTGAATGGAAGAAAGTTAGTGTAGCTTGTGGTGTGATGTATAGCATAGATTAGCCTGCACTGTGTCACACTGTCATGCTAGGTTTGGTGATTGTTACTTATTATTTACTGCCTCTTGGCTTGCGTTGCGTCGCAGTAATAAAGTTCGTTTGAGCAAGACGGATTGTGAAGAATTTAATAAAAAATAAAAAAAACATCAGTATATGATCACCGACAGTCGGACCCCGCACCGATCAGCTGCTCCGGCGTGGAATAGCTCAGCCGCTACTCCGTCACAGGAGCCATCTGCTTCCGGCATGGACGTCCGGTGCCCGGAGCAGCTGATCGGTGCGGGGTCCGGATGTCAGGCCCCCACCGATCATACCAATGACGACCTATTTGGTGGATAGGTCATCAGTTGTGTGGCAGTGGAAAACCCCTTTAAAGGTGTTCTCTGACTTGGACATAACCTACTTGTTAGAAGGGTCTCGACTGATCGCAATTCACAAAGTGTCCATATGCTGGTACCCCCAGGGATCAGCTCTATCTGCGGAAGTGCTTAAATTCCCTGCAGACCCACCACAGGGGAAAAGAAGTATTACACAGTATCCATTACCTTAAACATGTGGTCCTAAGTAATACAGAACAGGTCCTACTGGGAGACGCTCTTTGTAAACACTCCACTCTGGGCACAAGATATGATCCTGAACATGGGACCCCCCCTCTAAGAATTCAGAATAGGGTATATGAAAATGTTTTCTTTAAAACTAGACAACTCCTCTAAGACCGCTTTGGGTTGGTTCATCCAACCCTGGACCATTCACGTCATAGCCCCAACTTGATCTCAGATACAAATGACTCCTAAGAAACAGTGACGGCACCATAAAAGCCACGTAGTCCAGACGTGACTCACTAATTTGCTTGGTCTATATTGGACCCCAGATAAATATATTGTGAGGTCATAAGGGCTCCTGTTCTGAATTAGCCATTGGCCTAATAGAGTTATACACCGGATAGCTGGACCCGTGACCGAACAGACGACAATTATAGGAGATCTAGCAAAAGAAAATATAGAAAGGTCCTTTACTGTAGGCCGAGGGGAATAAGTGGCTGCTAGACACTTCTGGCGGCAGCTTATCTCCTGTGATAACAAAGGACTCTACATGTCAGGAAAGAGTTAGAACACCCCCCCCATAAACATTGGATGGTCGGCTGGTGCCGCTGAAATCAGCGGGCCCGGCCGACTTGAATTCGATGTGTATGGAAACCTTTAGACCCTAGCGCTGGTTGCGAGGAGATGAGGCTCACCTTGGTTGTACATTGTCTCACAGTGTTAATAAGCTCCTGGATGACCAGATCCACGCATTTCAGACACGGTTCCTTCAATTTCACCACCTGCTTCTTCACTATAGCCTCAAAGGCCATATCAGGGGTAAAGAGACCTGTCCTGTACAGATGAGACGAGAATTTGTTTAGAGGGATCGGGGGTTAGGGGGCGTGTGATAAGACCTGTGGGGGATGAGGCAACTTTGATTTAAAAAAACAAAACACGCAGGCAGAAAGTCCTCACCTCACACCATGAATGTTCTTGATGGCGTAACTAATTTCTCTCCGTAGATCCTTCTCGTCAAACTCCATCTTAAATGGGTACAAAGAAAGGTGAGGGTTAAACACAGGTCGTGTGCCAGGGAAGTAAAAGGCGGAAGTCAAACAATTACATTACCTCAATAAACAAGAAAAACATCTTTCCTTAACCCCTTAATGACCGGGCCATTTTGCACGTTAATGACCAAGGACTGTTTTTTGTTTTTTCACGGTCGCATTCCAAGAGTCGTAACTTTTTATTCCGTCGACGTAGCCGTATAAGGGCTTGTTTGTTGCGGGACGAGTTGTATTTTGTAATTGTACCGTTTTTAGATGTTTATAATATATTGATTAACTTTTATTAACTTTATTTTAGGAGAGAATTGAAAATGAGCAGCTATTCCAGCATTGATTTTCACGTTGTAAATTTACGCCGTTTACTACGCAGCGTAAATAACATGTTCACTTTACTCTATGGGTCGGCATGATTACGGGGATACCAAATATGTAAAGGTTTTATATGTTTTCCTATGTTTGCACAATAAAAACCCTTTTAGAAAAAAATTACTTGTTTTTGCATCGCCGCGTTCCAAAAGCCGTCATTTTTTTATTTTTCCGTCGATGTGGCCGTATGTGGGCTTGATTTTTGCGGGCCAATGTGTAGTTTTCATTAGTACTATTTTGGGGTACATAGGACTTATAGATTAACTTTTATTTTATTTTTTATGGGGGGAATGGGAGAAAAGAGAATTTTGCCGTTGTTTTTTGGGTTTTTTTTGGACGCCGTTCATCCGGCGGTTTAATTAATGTGATAATTTTATTGGTCAAGTTGTTACGATCGCGGGGATACCATATATGTGTATGTGTGATTTGTTTTGACACTTTTACTGAATAAAACCACTTTTTGGACAAAAAAAAGTAGTTTTATTTGATTTTGACTGTAATTATAATTTTTTTCTTCAACAAACTTTATTTAACTGATTGACATTTTTTTTTTTAAGTCCCACCAGGGGACTTCACTATGCGATCTGCTGATCGCATATATAATGCTTTGGTATACTTAGTATACAAAAGCATTGTTGCCTGTCAGTGTAAAACTGACAGGCAACCTGTTAGGTCATGCCTCTGGCATCGCCTAACAGGCAGATGCTGAAGACAGACCTGGGGGTCTTTGTTAGACCCCCGGCTGTCATGGAAACCCGACGGCGACCCGCGATTTGTTTGCGGGGGCGCCGATCGGGTGACAGAGGGAGCTCCCTCCCTCTGTCAAACACATTAGATGCCGATATCACTATTGACAGCGGCATTTAATGGGTTAAACAGCCGGAATCGGAGCGCGCTTCGATTCCGGCAGTTGCAGCAGGAGCCAGGCTGTGTATAACAGCCGTGCTCCTGCCGCTGATCGCATGGGTACGCTGTCAGTACCCGCGCGATCACAGGACGGATATATCCGTCCTCCTGCGCGAACTAGCAGCTGCTGAGGACAGATATAGCCGTCCTTCGGCGTTAAGGAGATAAAGGATTTTTCCACTCTGCTGTTATAGATGAGACCCCCCCCCCCCCCCCCATATGCCCTGATAAGAGATTAAAAGAGGATCTCTACATGAGACAACCTACTTTTGATAAGTCAGTAGTTTTGATCTGTGGGGATTGAGCACCAAGACCCCCAACCGATTACTAAAACGGCAGAAGTGCTCAGGTGAGCGCTGTGCTGACTCGTTTCTGATAGTCTTCCCTCAGAGAAGTGTACAGACTCAGACTTTCTATTGAGCCCGTACATTGCTCTGAGGAAAGCCGATCAGAACCTAAAAATCGCACAGCGCTCAACGAGAACGCTTCAGCCGCGTTGAGATTGGTGGAGGTCTTACTGCTCAGACCCCCACCGACTAAAAATCTTTTGACATGTCAGTGACATATCAAAAGTTTTGAACGTTTAATCATTGTATAATGTAAAAGAGGCTCTGTCACCACATTATAAGTGGCCTATCTTGTACATCATGTGATCGGCGCTGTAATGTGGATTACAGCAGTGTTTTTTTATTTAGAAAAACTATCATTTGTGACGGAGTTATGACCTATATTAGCTTTATGCTAATGACTTTCTTAATGGACAACTGGGCGAGGTTTACTTTTTGGCCAAGTGGGCGTTGTGGAGAGAAGTGTATGACGCTGACCAATCAGTGACCAGCGTCATACACTTCTCCCCATTCATTTACACTGCACATAGTGATCTTACTATATCGCTATCTGCAGTCACATAAACACACTATAACGTTACTGCAGTGTCCTGACAATGAATATACATTACCTCCAGCCAGGGCGAGATGTGTATTCACAATCCTGACACTTTGCTAACATTTCTGTGAGATTTACAGCAATGCAAGTGTAATCTCGCGAGATTACTCTGAGAACTGTCAATTAAAACGAGATTACGCTGGACTTGCTGTAAATCTCACACAAACGTTAGCGAAGTGTCAGGATTCTGAATACACATCATGTCCTGGCTGGAGGTAATGTATATTCATTGTCAGGACACTTCAGTAATGTTAGTGTGTGTATGGGGCTGCACATAGTGATCTAGCTAGATAACTATGTGCAGTGTAAATGAATGGAGAGAAGTGTATGACGCTGATTGGTCACTGATTGGTCAGCGTCATACACTCCTCTGTACAACGCCCACTTGGTCAAAAAGTAAAAGACACGCCCAGTTGTCCATTAAGAATCTCATTAGCATAAAGCTAAAATAGGTCATAACTCCATCAAAAATGATCGTTTTTATAAATAAAAAACACCGCTGTAATCTACATTACAGCGCCGATCACATCATGTACAATATAGGCCACTTATAATGTGGTGACAGAGACTAAGTTCTGCTCTGTAATAAATGGTTTCAATTTCTCACCGGTTTCAATAGCTTAGCTTGCCGTCACTGAATGGAAACATTATTGTTTTCATTCAGAGGCTTAAAACTTATCCTGATCATGCCCAGATCTCTCCTGTAACTCATACATTTTCAGTATACATTTTCAATCTCATTCTTTTGTTTACATCCAGACGCTAAAAATGTCCTTCTTGCATAGCCACGCAAGAGAAGTATGATGACCTATATCCTATTGTCAGCAGGACATGAGCAGGACAGGCCTTCAATGACTCAATGTACACAAGTGTGTTCTATTCAATGGCAGCTAGACGTGATCTTTAAAACAGCCATGCCTTCACATATATCGGAGGTTGGATTTACCTTCACAAGCTCAAAGGGAAAGCGCTCGTGAAAAATTCGATTGATCCTGGCACCTCCAGAGAGTTCCAGCGTGTCCACCTGATCGCCAGAGCCTTCAATTCTCTTCTCAAAGTCCACACCAAGCTGCTGCACCATCCTGCAAGAGGAAGAAATCATTAAAGGGTATGTCCACCTTTGACAGTTCACATATAGAATTGCCTGTATTATACTTCAGAGCTGCATTCACAGAACGGATGTTGTCATTGGAAACAGACAACAAGATTGTTGTCAGACACACCCATAACAGCTTAGCTGAGCTGCTATAATGTAGTGTGACTGTTAGTTGTTCCTACATCAGATTACTGTACAGGAATGCTGGGAGATTTGACTTTAAAAACCGTAGTGGTGGGCCATAGCGTAGGCTGTAACTCCTGAATGAACATTATTCTGCACTCATGATAGAGGGAAAGGAGGGAGGCTTTTTTTTTTTGTGGTCATTACTTGCAATGTAGACAAATGCTCCATTTCCTCTTTGCACACATATTCGGCCCTGTGCCCATACTAGAAGAGATGCTGAAACAGTTCCTGTGCCTGCTGTTGACTTTTCCTGTGCTTTCTTCGGGGCAGAATGTTAACAATGAGCCACCACGTGACCGCAATGACTAAAAGGATGATGATGCAATCACTACACATCAGAATGGATGCAGTCGTGGGTTTACAGAACTGGGGTTAGGCCCTTCATTTTTTGTGGTAAGTGGCAGGTGTATACAAAAAAAATAAATATCTTTCTGAAAAACTCCTTTATGGGTCATATTTGCTGCGGAAAGCTCAAACAAAATCTGACCTTGATACCGCAATGAATTTCATCCGAAAGTCCACACCAAATCGGGTTTGACTTTTGGACAAAATTGCCGCTGCCAACTCCAGAAGAGATGAGAAAAATAGTCAATACTTACCTACCCTCTGTTTCCCATAGTGACGCGTCACTACTCCCAGGGCCTGTGCCAGCGCTGCCAGACCCCTGGGATGATAATTTCTCCATTCTCCAATGTAACCCATGCAGTTTGTGATTGGCTGCAGCGGTCACATGGGATGAAACGTTGGAGGAGTGACAAGTCGCTGTGGGAACGCCGAGAGCAGAGACTATCGTGGGAGTTTTTTTCTTGCGATTTTTGCTGCGAAAAAATAAATTTTCAGCAGTGTGTGGATGAGATTTTTTTAAAAATTTTTCCACTTTGCCGCTACCGTATTATGCTGCAGATTTTCTGTCCGGAAATCCACGCTGAAAAAACGACAGCAATTACGTGTGCAGGGGGCCTGCACAAATAGCAGTAGTGTGCCGCATGGACAAAAATCACATGCGGTTTTACCATGAATTGCCAACGTTTTGTGATGCGATTTTTGGTTGCGTGACTTCTACAGAAACGAGTTCTTACAACTTATTTCACGTGTAGAAGCCATGCAGCCAAAAACACATAATTTATTCCTATAGGTAACAAGTATAAACGACTCAAATTAAACCCCACATGGCTTACACCTTCTGTGAAAGGGGCAATACATGACAAAAAAAGGGCATTTAAAAAATACAAATCTGAGGGTACATCTGCAGCCTTTGTAAAATATAAAGAGCTTAATAAAATCTGTAAAAATGTAATAAAATTAGCAAAAATACAAAATGAAAGGCAGGTGGCCAAGGATAGTAAAACAAATCCCAAAAAATTCTTCAAGTATATAAATGCAAAAAAGCCAAGGTCTGAACATGTAGGACCCCTAGATAGTGGTAATGGGGAGTTGATCACAGGGGATCAAGAGAAGGCAGAGTTACTAAATGGGTTCTTTAGCTCTGTATATACAACTGAAGAAAGAGCAGCTGATGTAGCCGCTGCCGTTGCTGTTAATATATCAGTTGATATACTGAATTGGGTGAATGTAGATATGGTGCAAGCTAAATTAAATAAATGTGCACAAGACTCTGAGACCAGATGGGTTACACCCTAGAGTTCTTAAGGAGCTTAGTTCAGTTATTTCTGTCCCCCTTTTCATAATATTCAGAGAATCTCTAGTGACTGGTATAGTGCCAAGGGACTGGCGCAGGGCAAATGTGGTGCCTATTTTCAAAAAGGCCTCCAGGTCTTCCCCGGGTAATTATAGACCAGTAAGCTTAACATCCATCGTGGGGAAAATGTTTGAGGGGCTATTGAGGGACTATATACAGGATTATGTGACAATAAATAGCATTATAAGTGACAGCCAGCACGGTTTTACTAAGGACAGAAGTTGTCAAACTAACCTAATCTGTTTTTATGAAGAGGTGAGCAGAAGCCTAGACAGAGGGGCCGCTGTGGATTTAGTGTTTTTGGACTTTGCAAAGGCATTTGACACTGTCCCTCATAGACGTCTAATGGGTAAATTAAGGACTATAGGTTTAGAAAGTATCGTTTGTAATTGGATTGAGAATTGGCTCAAGGACCGTATCCAGAGGGTTGTGGTCAATGATTCCTACTCTGAATGGTCCCCAGTTATAAGTGGTGTACCCCAGGGTTCAGTGCTGGGACCACTATTATTCAACTTATTTATTAATGATATAGAGGATGGGATTAATAGCACTATTTCTATTTTTGCAGATGACACCAAGCTATGTAATATAGTTCAGACTATGGAAGATGTTCATGAATTACAGGCAGATTTAAACAAACTAAGTGTTTGGGCGTCCACTTGGCAGATGAAGTTTAATGTAGATAAATGTAAAGTTATGCATCTGGGTACCAACAACCTGCATGCATCATATGTCCTAGGGGGAGCTACACTGGGGGAGTCACTTGTTGAGAAGGATCTGGGTGTACTTGTAAATCATAAACTCAATAACAGCACAATGTCAATCAGCTGCTTCAAAGGCCAGCAGGATATTGTCGTGTATTAAAAGAGGCATGGACTCGCGGGACAGGGATGTAATATTGCCACTTTACAAAGCATTAGTGAGGCCTCATCTAGAATATGCAGTTCAGTTCTGGGCTCCAGTTTATAGAAAGGATGCCCTGGAGTTGGAAAAAATACAAAGAAGAGCAACGAAGCTAATAAGGGGCATGGAGAATCTAAGTTATGAGGAAAGATTGAAAGAATTAAACCTATTTAGCCTTGAAAAAAGACGACTAAGGGGGGACATGATTAACTTATAGAAATATATTAATGGCACATACAAAAAATATGGTGAAATCCTGTTCCATGTAAAACCCCCTCAAAAAACAAGGGGGCACTCCCTCCGTCTGGAGAAAAAAAGGTTCAACCTGCAGAGGCGACAAGCCTTCTTTACTGTGAGAACGGTGAATCTATGGAATAGTCACCGCAGGAGCCGTCACAGCAGGGACAGTAGATGCTTTACAAAAGGCTTAGATAATTTCCTAGAACAAAAAAATATTAGCTCCTATGTGTAGAAATTTTTCCTTCCCTTTTCCCTTCCCTTGGTTGAACTTGATGGACATGTGTCTTTTTTCAGCCGTACTAACTTTGTAACTATGTAACTTATTTCACGTGTAGAAGCCATGCAGCCAAAAACACATAGCAACAAAAATTTAAAAAAAATAAAAAAATAAAAAAAAGACAGGGCCATGTGGCATGTGTGAAAGCACTTTAGGCCTTCACACTGCAAATTTGATGCAGATTTTGCATGTGCTTTTTAACTGAAAACCGGGAACGGAACCTAAACAAGAGAAATATATATAAAGAAAGGCCTTCTAGGTCTGCTCTAATGGATCCAATCCTGGTTTTAGCTTAAAAAAATTCGGACAAAAAACATTGCTGTAATAAGGTCTAGAATAAGCAGCAAACCTGATTGCTGATGGTTTCTAGGTAGCGACAGATTATTTCTTCATGTTTCTAATACACTTGTACATTACACAAGGATAATCCATCATTCGTTGAGTTGTCACAGGAAGCGGCGCCACCTACTGTCAGGGTGGCTTGTAACTTACTGAAGGAGGGCTTTTGTTTTCCTGGTGGGATCATCGGGGCGGAAGTTTTTATACTCTTCAACCTCCTTTTCCAGGGAAAGCATCTGACTCTGCAGTTTACTTCTCAGCGCAGGTAGAGTTTCCCGGATGTGATTGGTGAGTTGCTGAAATACAAAAAAGGTGGAAAAATAAAAAAATAAAAACATTAGTGTCCATAGCTGGCCCCAGTGAATGAATAACTGAAAGTGGAATAAGCAGCGGGTACTAGGCAGAGCACTTTGGCTGACCAATCAGTGCAGCAGAAGAAATGGCCACCATTAAAGTTAACCCCGAGTAGCGACAGACTTTCCTCCATTCATATAGGCATTAAAATGATTTCTGGACGGGTCTATGGACTGCAAACTTTAATGCTCTTTTACACAGGTCAATGATGGATAAACGAGCGTTCATATCACTCGTGCCCCGATCATTGTACTGTTCATCGGCTCATCTATGCGGCCAATAGATCACCACTGGTTGGCAGCACGTCACCTTGTGTAAACTGGGAGACGTGCTGCCGACATGATGGAAATTTATAGGGACAAACAATTGTGGTAAAGCGGGCTTGTACCCATACTAGCTCCTTGTGAAATTAGAAAAAAGAGCGCCGATCAACGGCGGCGCTCGTTTTCCCTTCCCATATCGGGCTGTGCAAAAGGACCTTAAGGCACTTTAAGTTACTGGAAATCTCCGACAAAACATTCTAAGCAGAGAACCATTGATCGGAGTCAACAATTGTTTACAATGTCGTGTCAGATTTATAGAGCTGGAACTCTGAGTGTTTGTTAATCTGGGAAATCACTGGAAGATCAAAGATGAGGTATTTTACAGATGTAATACGGTGTTGGGAGAAGATGACTTTTGGGTGTATTTTCCCTTTAACATACGTCACCGGAACAAAACCGATTCATTGGAGTACGGCAAGATAACATCGATAGAGATCCAATGCAGTGACTTCTGCTTTAAAGAGGCTCTGTCACCACATTATAAGTGCCCTATATTGTACATGATGTGATCGGCGCTGTAATGTAGATTACAGCAGTGTTTTTTATTTAGAAAAACGATCATTTTTGACAGAGTTATGGCCTATATTAGATTTATGCTAATGACTTTCTTAATAGACAACTGAGCGTGTTTTACTATATGACCAAGAGGGCGTTGTGGAGAGGAGTGTATGACCTGACCAATCAGTGTCATACACTTCTCTCCATTCATTTATACAGCACATAGTGATATGTGCAGCCACATACACTAACATTACTGCAGTGTCATGACAGTGAATATACATTACCTCCAGCCAGGACGGGAAGTGTATTCAGAATCCGGACCACTTCTCTACACTTCTCTGTGATTTACAGCACAGAACAGCGAGATCTCGCTGTAAATGACAGCTTACAGTGTAATCTCACCAGACTACGCCTGCTCTGCTGTAACCCACAGAGACGTGCAGAGAAGTGTCAGGATTGTGAATAGACATCGCGTCCTGGCTGGAGGCAATGTATATTCACTGTCAGGACACTGTAGTAATGTTAGTGTGTAAATTAATGGAGAGAAGTGGATGACGCTGATTGGTCAGCGTCATACACTGCCCTGTACAACGCCCACTTGGCCAAAAAGTAAAACACGCCCAGTTGGTCATTCAGAAACTCATTAGCATAAAGCTAAAATAGGTCATAACTCCGTCAAAAACGATCGTTTTTCTAAATAAAAAACACTGCTGTAATCTACATTACAGCGCCAATCACATCATGTACAAGATAGGCCACTTATAATGCGGTGACAGAGCGTCTTTAAGGGGTTACTAAATACAGCCACCCTGACAAACATCTGATCAGTATAGGTTTGGCTGGTCAAGTCCCTGCGGGCGCCTCTGCTGGAGTTACGTATTGGAGAGCGCACATTAATACTGGGGGTCCTCAGAGGACACATGGAAAGTTGTATGAACGGTAGAATATGTAATCTTAATATTGCTGTTCAGAGACAACATGGCAGCATTGACTGAAGAATTAAGACAAAGCTCAGATAGGCCTAGATCACAATGAAGAATGAATTATACCTGGTTTAAGGTTCTCTGCAAATGTGGAGTTCCCATTCTGTCAGCCAAGTGCCGATACGCAGGATGAGACAGGAAAAACTTCCTTTCTGCAGCCAGGGCTGCTCGAATATCTTTTTTACCATCGATGTCCTTCTGGCTTCTGTTCACCACTCCAACATAGCCTACATAGGAGACAAGCAGCCTCATCATTTCATGGGGACAAGCGATCAGCGTAGCTACCTCAGTAAAGAAACAACTCTGGCACTAAAGGGGATTATTTTACTTTCTGCGTTCATGTCTCCTCCATAACTTGCCCAATACACATATGGTTGTGTTCAGATAGCACCGGTATCTTCAGGTGCTCGAGATAGGGTCCCAACCCAGATGTAGGTCAAGAATTGTAGTCTGCACACCTTGTGTTCAAAATAATCTTTATTTATTTCTCAGGATGAATGCCAGAGGCTATACGTGCAACGTCAACGTTTCGGTCGCGAGACCTTCGTCGGGCACTGAGCCGTACTGGGGACTCGATTTACGTATAAGTTGCGTAGTAGCGCTGCTAAAAATCATATATGGCGGTTTACCGCTCTTTATGGGCGCCCATAAGAATCCGAATCCCCGACATTTCATCAACTCGTAGTAAACCCACATTACAATATAGGTGCATCCCCCATGAGTAACTGTTCGTGAAACCATATAGTGGAGTCAAAGCAGTGCTTTATTTTCATTTGCGCATTCCGCGGGAGGAGTGAGATAAAGGATTCCCAGGTATCGAAAAATAGTTTGACCTTTTGCTCTTTATGGAGAGATGCCTCCATCCAATCCATCTTCAACAGATAAGAGTTTGTCAACATTTTGAACGGCGGGGCCTGATCATGAAGCCAGGTTTGTAGGATAGCCTTGTCGCTGCCGCCACATAGTGCAATAGTCTATGCGCCCCGGGGGAACAGTGGTGAGTATCAGGGTCCAGGTACCCAAAGATTGCCCATAACGCTGTATTAGGAACAAAGTTTGTGAGGTGTTCAGAGGTGAATAATTGTATTCTTGACCAAAAAGTTTGGGCAGGACCATAGACAGTGATAGAGGTTAGCCTCCAGTGTATGGCATTTGAAGCAATGCGAGGTCTGATAGACGCCAATTTTGTGCCCCATATGCGGTGTTAGGTATGACCTATGGGAGACCTTCAATCGCATTTCCAGGAAACGTGCCGAAGGGAGAAATTTGTGTGCCTGTGTCAAGGTCGCTAAAATGGTTGTGTAGGTGAGCGTGTGGTCATCTGTTTGCCATTTGATTAGGGGGGTTTGGGAATAATCTAAGGGAACGTGGATAAATTGGTAATTACGAGTGATTTGACCCCTGAGGTAGTTTTGTTTTGAGAAGTTATGTCGTAAGTATGGGTTCCATTCTTGCTCAGACAGCAGTGGTAGTATCTTTGTTAAGTAACTTTTGACTTGCATATAGCTAAAGAGATAAATCTGGTGATCTGGGAATTTAGAACATAACTCCGTAAAGGAAAACATCCTACGCTCTTCTATGCTCACAAATTGCCCCACAGAAGTGAGCCCAGCCTGTACCACCTGTCAAAGACGGCAGAAGGGTTACCATTCTGAAAGTCAGGGTTACATACCAAGGGCATATGAAGAGATAGCAGAGGAGAAAGATGAGCGAGAGATCTCATCCTCTGCCATGCCTTCCATGTAGTAAATAGTAAGGGGTTGGCCCTCGTTTCCCTTGTCAGGCTCCCATAAGGAAGATGCAAGAGTCCCGATAAAGCGTTCCCCATGAACAATGCTGAGTCTAGAGGTGAGGAGGTGTATACGGAGGTGTTGTGGATCCAGTCAGAGATATACCGATATAAAGCTGCTAGATTTTAGTGTTTAATATTGATGAAGTTAATACCCCCATTACCCCTGGGCTGTTGCAGGATGATATAGGCTATTCTGGATCTTTTCCCGCCCCAGATAAAGGTTCTATAAAGATAGTTAATTCTGCGCTCATCTTTGGGTGTGAGGTAAATTGGGAGAGTGTGGAAGAGGTACAATAGGCGTGGGAATTCTGTCATTTTGAGTAGATTAGCCCTGCCCAGATAAGAGAGTGTAAAGTGTTTCCAGGAGAGGAGCGTCTTCTCCAGCTCCGTTATATAGTGGGATATGTTGGTGCTATAAAGTGCGGACGGGCGTTTCGTGATTCGGACTCCTAGATATGTGAGGGCCTGAGAGTTCCAGTTAAATGGGAATTTGCGTGACCACAGGGGTGCGGAGGGGCCTTTCAATAACATCGCTTCTGTCTTATCCAGGTCCAGAGTGTAACCGGACAGTCGCCCCACCCCCTCCAATTCACTCAAAAGAGGGTCTAGAACCTGCTTGGGGTTAGATACTGCTAACAAAATATCGTCAGCAAAAGCGGCCACTTTTAATTCTATATTACGTAATGTGATGCTCCGAAAAGTAGATGTCTGGGAGAGATGACGCAAGAGGGGGTCCAGGGCGAGATTAAAAAGGAGGGGGGATAGGGGACAACCCTGTTTAGTGCCCCTAAATATATCTATTGGAGCCGTGTTATGCGCATTGACCGTCACACTGGTCGCACATCCAACACGAAGGGATTGCAGGAATTGAGTAATAGTCAGTCCAAGGTTTGTTCGCTCCATTACCTCATCGAGAAAAGGCCAGGCCACAGTGTCGAAGGCCTTCTCAGCGTCAAGGCTCATCAGCATGTTAACCGGTTGATCTCGCTCCTGCGCCATGACTGTGGCAGTAACAGCTGATCTTATATTCTTGATGCTAGTCCTGCCTTGCGTGAAACCCATTTGAGCTTCGCATAAAAGGTCGGGGAGAACAACCTGGAGTCTATCAGCCAATATTCTTGCCAATAATTTGTCGTCTTGATTGAGTAGTGAAATTGGTCTATAAGATTGGGCCAGAGACGGATCTTTATTTGGCTTTGGTAAGAGAACTGTGCGAGACTCCGTGAATCGGTCAATGGGTATCTGGCGTATGAAGGCGTCGTTAAATAAATTAGTGAGAGTGGGAATTTGGGGAGCCAGGATTTTATAATATTCCGCAGGGAACCCGTCTGTCCCCGGTGTTTTGCCGTTGGAGATCAGAGAGATAGCTCGTCTCACTTCCTCCTCCTGGATGTCTGAATTCAGCAAAGATTGCTGAGCTTCAGATATGGTGGGCAATATTATGGTGTCCAGAAATGTATTGATATCTGGGAGGGATGCTGGGGCCGCTCTGTAAAGGTCTTCATAATAGTCAGAGAAGATCTGCGATATATATCAGAGGAGTTGGTGACGAGAGAGCCGGTGGTAGGGTGCTGCAGAGATAAAATGGGTTTGAATGGACGTCTTTGCTTAGTTAGGGCGGCGAGTAGTTTTCCAGTTCTATTCCCCCATCTATAAAATTTATGGTCTGTTTTTTTACCTGCCAATGGGATTCATCATGGAGAAAAAAGTGTCCAAGAGATGCTTTGCCGTCTGATAAACATTTTGGTTATACGCAGAAGAATCTGCCGCATATGTGCGCTGAGCGGTCAGTAATGCCTTGTGTAAGGCGTCAAAGTGTTCCCTTCTCGTTTTCCGCCTACGGGACAGATAACTGATGACATGACCTCTCATTACAGCCTTGGAAGTCGCCCACAACAAGGGGGAATCATCAGTATGAGAGATGTTGGTCGTCCAAGAATTGACTCCAATATGTTTGGAGATACTGTTTAACCCCTTAATGACCGGGCCATTTTGCACGTTAATGACCAAGGATTATTTTTTGTTTTTTCACGGTCGCATTCCAAGAGTCGTAACTTTTTTTTAATTCCGTCGACATAGCCGTATAAGGGCTCGTTTTTTGCGGGACGAGTTGTATTTTGTAATTGTACCATTTTTGGATGCATATAATATATTGATTAACTTTTATTAACTTTATTTTAGGAGAGAATTGAAAATAAGCAGCTATTCCAGCATTAATTTTCACGTTATAAATTTACGCCGTTTACTATGCAGCGTAAATAACATGTTAACTTTATTCTACGGGTCGGCATGATTACGGGGATACCAAATATGTAAAGGTTTTATAGGTTTTCCTACGTTTGCACAATAAAAACCCTTTTAGAAAAAAATTACTTGTTTTTGCATCGCCGCATTCCAAGAGACGTAACGTTTTTATTTTTCCGTCGATGTGGCCGTACGTGGGCTTGATTTTTGCGGGACAATGTGTAGTTTTTATTAGTACTATTTTGGGGTACATAGGACTTATAGATTAACTTTTATTTTATTTTTTATGGGGGGAATGGGAGAAAAGAGAGAATTTTGACGTTTTTTGCGTTTTCTTTGGACGCCGTTCATCCGGCGGTTTAATTAATGTGTTCATTTTATTGGTCAAGTTGTTACGATCGCGGGGATACCATATATGTGTGTGTAATTTGTTTTGACAGTTTTACTAAATAAAACCACTTTTTGGGCCAAAAAAGTAGTTTTATTTGACTTTGACTGTAATTATTTTTTTATTTTTTTCACAAACTAACTGTTTTACATTTTTTTTTTTAGTCCCACCAGGGGACTTCACTATGCAATGTGCCGATCGCATATATAATGCTTTGGTATACTTAGTATACCAAAGCATTATTGCCTGTCAGTCTAAAACTGACAGGCAACCTATTAGGTCATGCCTCCGGCATCGTCTAACAGGCAGATGCTGAAGGCAGACCTGGGGGTCTTTGTTAGACCCCCGGCTGTCATGGAAACCCGACAGCGACCCGCGATTTGTTTGCGGGGGCGCCGATCGGGTGACAGAGGGAGCTCCCTCCCTCTGTCAAACACATTAGATGCCGCTGTCACTATTGACAGCGGCATTTAATGGGTTAAACTGCCGGAATCGGCGCGCGCTTCGATTCCGGCAGTTGCAGCAGGAGCCAGGCTGTGTATAACAGCCGTGCTCCTGCCGCTGATCACGTGGGTACACTGGCAGTACCCGCGCGATCACAGGACGGATATATCCATCCTCCTGCGCGAACTAGAAGCTGCAGAGGACGGATATATCCGTCCTTCGGCGTTAAGGAGTTAAAGTCATCAGAATCTGACATATACGCAGGAAATCTCCAAATTCTGGTTCTCACATTGGATGGGGATAAGGATAATGACATTGTAATTGGAGCATGGGCATGGTCCGATATGGTGATTGGATGTATACGTGATGAGTAATGTGCCTCAAACAGGGGGGGGGGATATCAGAAAGTGGTCAATACGGGAGAATGTTTTATGGGTTACAGAGCGACACGTGTATTCTCTCGCCCCAGAATCCATCAACCTCCAGGGATCGCACACATTGAGGGAGTCAATGAGAAGAGTGAGGGAGGCGGTCGCTACCTGGGACTGGGGTGTAGAAGGGGACCTGTCTAATGTGGGGCATTGTACAAGATTGAAGTCGCCTCCAATTATTAAGCGACAGTCGGGAAAGCTCGTTATGATTTGGAGAACGTCTGGGAAAAAGCTTTGTTGGTCGTGATTAGGGGCATAAATGTTCACCAGTAAACATGCTATCCCGGCTATCAACACCTGTAGTATTAGGTATCTGCCCTGAGGGTCCGCTATTGAGTTCTCTACCGTGTATTGACTGTCGCTTCTGAAAAAGTGTCGCAACCCTCCGCGAAGAGGAAGAATGTGAGGCAGAAAGGCAATCTGCTAGCCACGGGGCCTTCAATTTGCTCTGCGTGCCTGATCTCCAATGAGTCTCCTGAAGAAAAATAATGTCAGGGGAGAGTCTTTTGAGATGATTAAGCACTTTTTATCTCTTCAGGGGCGTGTTCAATCCCGCTACATTCCAGGAAAGGAATTTAATATGTGGGCGAGTGCAAAAAGTGTCAGGGTGTAGTGTGTTTGGGGTACTCATCCTGTGTCGAGGTGGTAGATTCGGATCAAAGGTAGTGAAAGCCAGATGCTGCACCCCACGGTCCCAGCGAGCCGTGAGTACAGCCCCTTCCCCCTGATGCCATTACAAAACGGGAGTCACGCCTCCCGCCACCTGAAAAAGGATAAAATACATGAGCGAGCATGAGTAACACAAAAAAAACATAGTAACAGAAATTGTAGCGGCATTTGCAAGTAACTGGTGTTCTGCTATGAACACAACTGCCGCAGGTTGTGCTTTAATTCGACTAAGCGAAATAACCACATGTCCATAAGTAGGAGGGCCAACTTTTCTTCTCGAATGGTAGTCACTATCCTTCATCCCGCCTTTCCAGATGGAGGTCTCTGCGGGCCAGGACCGGATCTTCAAACATCAGCGTACGGTTCCCCATTTGCACTTTCAGCTTGGCCGGGAAGAGGAGCTGAAATCGGGTGTTCTGTTCGTACAACAATCGGCAAACTGGAGCAAAGGCTTTTCTCTTCTGAGCGACCGTCGCCGAGTAATCTTGGAAAATCAGGATTTTGGAATTATTCAGGTGGAGGTCCCCCTGCTGCCTGTATGCTCTCAAGACTATTTATTTTATCACCCAATGAAGATACTTGGCAATTACTGGACGCGGCCTATTGTCTCCCACATTCCCCCTGGTTCTGGGTGGTCCCAGCCTATGAACTCTCTCAATCATGAAGGGGTCGCGTCCAAGGTCAATGTTGAGGGCTGTGGGTATATCTTTGGTGATGTAGTCCAGTAGCTGGTCGTTTGTCACGTTTTCAGGGATACCCACGAAGCGTAAGTTGCTGCGCCGATCCCTATTTTCTAGGTCATCCAGCTGGTCTCTCAGGGCTTGGGATGTAGCTTGACTTTGTCATAGGGCAACCTCCATTGTGGAGATAGTCTTCTGCTGTGGTAAACCGTGTTTCCATGTCAGCAATTTTTTGTGAGTTCGACGTGATTTGCGCCAGTGCAGAGTTTATGGGGGTATGCAAGATATCCAGCCGCTTGTCGAAGAGAGGCAGCAGAAGTTTGGAGACCTCCTGTGCCACTAAGGTCGCCTGAAGTGCGTCAGTTTCCGAGTCATGCGAAGGACTGTTTTGTGGGGTTAGTCTGGGTGGCGTGACATCGTCATCAGGAAGAAGTTCTGGGGAGAACTGATTTTGAGAACCAGAACCTCTATTGGAAGAGGATCTGGGAGTCGGCTTATCCCCCTTCATGTGGTTTTTGGATTTCTGCATTTTGGAGGACGGGGTTATCCCGGGCATCCGGGCAGAACAAGAGCGGGTAGGTTGATCTCTCAAAGCTTTCGTCAAATATTTGTCCATGTCACGTTCCCCTGACAGGGGGATAGCAAGAGAGATTATATAGGCAGCAGAGGCTAATAGGAGGAAAGTAGCCCACAGCACTTTACATCTTTACAGATCCATCAGCATGTGCAGGGGTTTGGAGGGGTCTGTAAAACGAAAGCATAGTGGGTTCAGCAAACAATGTCCCGCGTAAACGGTGAAGCAAACTAAGGCGAGTCAAAGGGAAGTCTCTGAAGCTTAATAAATCCCAGATTCGTTATACAATGTTGACATAAGCCCACGTATTCCACAGGATTAGGAGAGTCACTTTGAATAGTTCCTGGCTAAGGAAAGGCACAATTAGGCTGGTGAGTTTGTTGTTCAGGAAGTGTCTCTTAAAAGGAGAATGGCGGAGTTATGCGCCTTGTATTTCACAGAGGACCGTTTCGCTGATTCGGGGACAACGGCCGTCCCCCAGACAATACTACGGCAAAATTGCGGCCCAGCTTCACAGGGTCCAGGTCTGAGTAGGACCAATATATCCAGTAAGTGTTTCCTCTCACCTGGGGGTACACCGGCTTTTCTCCCCCGTCCTTGCGACGTGTCTGCAGTTCCCCAGCCAGTAATAACGGGCGTCAGGCCCAGTAATGCCACCAGCAAGATGGCGGCCGAGTGCTCTCAGGCGGGTGTCGCCCTGCACAAAATGGCGACCGGGGTCACAGACCGGCTATGTGGGAGACTGCACTCCTCACCTGGGGATTGTGTCACTGCTCCTCTCGATTCCTCCTCAGGCCGTAGCATTCCGTGTCGCTTCAGACAACAGCAGTCGTCGGGTCTGTTGGTGCCATCTGCAAGATGGCGGCCGGGGTGCGTCCTCTCGCGGGATTAGCCACACGCAAGATGGCGGCCGGGAGCTTCCCTCGCTAGGCCAGCAGTTCTCGGTGGGGTGCAGTAATGGGCAAACGGGGGATCACAGTGCGGTTCACCCTCCTCACTCAGGAGTTGAACCCTCCGCTCTCCTTACCGGCCTTCCGATGCGTGTGCAGCCCAGCGCCAGTCAGGCCGTGTCTTGCCACTCCCAAAATGGCCGCCGGGATGATCCAGCACCCCTTCAGCCGGAGCTCCAGGTAAGACTGGTGCCCACAGCGAGACCGCTCCAGATGTCGGGTCTCACTCTCTCCCCTGGCCGGGAGGGATCCCTCGTCCAGAGCTAGTCTACGGCCGGGTGTCAGCGTCCGATAGCGGGACGGCGTCAGGGACCCTCGCGCTCTCTTCAATCGGTGTTCCACCGCCCACGGCTCCGGGGTAAACAAAATAGGAGCCACTCTGGGGTACCTCCGAACCCCCCGTGTCAGGAGAATCGCCCGCAATGTCCCCCGAGTCAGGATGGCCAAGATTCAGCCTGGATGGAAAATCAGGCCACAGAGGAGCTCCTGCTAAAAGCGGCCATCCACGATGCCCCGCTCCCGGAAGTCAAACAACCATCTTATGCAAAGGCAAGAAAAGACAGCAAAGGGCGCCCATACAAGAACAATATGCGGACTCCTTACTCTCCAGTAGCTCATAGAACACGGCGCCCTTATGTCTCTCTAACAAATCACCAATAATTGTGAGTCACTGTCATTAGCCTTACATGGAATCCAATACAAAGCGTTTTTAAAGGTGACAGTGGGCACTCATACCTACTGGGCCCCTATGCAACTGCAGTTAGCACCAATGGTATGTCTGCCCCTCAACTTCTGTCCATCACCAGCTTTACTCCAGATGGATTCTCAGCCGAAAATAGACAATCTATAGAAAGATCGGTTTTACTCTTTAAGAACCCCCAACTCTCTGTGGCTTGTGGCCATGTTCTAAGAATCAAAGAACACGAATATAACAAGTATAAGAATATAATTACTATAATACTGCCCCCTATGTACAAGAATATAATTACTAGAATACTGCCTCCTATATACAAGAATATAACTACTATAATACTGCCCCTATATACAAGAATATAACTACTATAATACTGCCCTCTATATACAAGAATATAACTACTATAATACTGCCCCCTATATACAAGAATATAATTACTATAATACTGCCCCCTATATACAAGAATATAACTACTATAATACTGCCTCTCTATGAACAAGAATATAACTACTATAATACTGCCCCCTATATACAAGAATATAACTACTATAATACTGCCACCTATGTACAAGAATATAACTACTATAATACTGCCACCTATATACAAGAATATAACTACTATAATACTGCCCCCTATGTACAAGAATATAATTACTATAATACTGCCTCCTATATACAAGAATATAACTACTATAATACTGCCTCCTATATACAAGAATATTACTACTATAATACTGCCTCTATATACAAGAATATAACTACTATAATACTGCCCCCTATGTACAAGAATATAACTGCTATAATACTGCCCCAATATACAAGAATATAACTGCTATAATACTGCCCCTATATACAAGAATATAACTACTATAATGCTGCTACTATGTACAAGAATATAACGACTATAATAGCACCCCTATATACAATAGAACGACTATAATAGCAACGCCTATATACAAGAATGTAACCACTATAATACTGCTCCCTATATACAAGAATATAACTACTATAATACTGCTCCTATATACAAGAATATAACTACTATAATACTGCTCCCTATATATACAAGCATATAACTACTATAATACTGCCCCCTATATACAAGAATATAACTACTATAATACTGCCCCCTATATACAAGAATATAACGACTATAATACTGCCCCTATATACAAGAATATAAACTACTATAATACTGCTCCTATATACAACAATATAACTACTATAATACTGCCCTCTATATACAAGAATATAACTACTATAATACTGCCCCCTATAAACAAGAATATAACTACTATAATACTGCCCCCTATATACAAGAATATAACTACTACAATACTGCCCCCTATGTACAGGAATATAACGACTATAATACTGCCCCCTATATACAGGAATATAACTACTATAATACTGCCCCTATATACAAGAATATAACTACTACAATACTGCCCCCTATATACAAGAATATAACTACTATAATACTGCCCCTATATACAAGAGTATAACTACTATAATACTGCCCCCTATATAAAAGAACATAACTACTATAATACTGCCCCCTATATACAAGAATATAACTACTACAATACTGCCCCCTATGTACAGGAATATAGCTACTATAATACTGCCCCTATATACAAGAATATAACTACTATATTACTGCCCCTATGTACAAGAATATAACTACTATAATACTGCCCCTATATACAAGAATATAACTACTATAATACTGCTCCTATATACAAGAATATAAATACTATAATACTGCCCCTATGTACAAGAATATAACTACTATAATACTGCTCCTATATACAAGAATATAACTACTATAATACTGCCCCCTATATACAAGAATATAACTACTATAATACGGCTCCTATATACAAGAATATAACTACTATAATACGGCTCCTATATACAAGAATATAACTACTATAATACTGCCCCCTATATACAAGAATATAACTACTACAATACTGCCCCCTATATACAAGAATATAACTACTATAATACTGCCCCCTATATACAAGAATATAACTACTATAATACTGCCCCCTATATACAAGACTATAACTACTATAATACGGCTCCTATATACAAGAATATAACTACTATAATACGGCTCCTATATACAAGAATATAACTACTATAATACTGCCCCCTATATACAAGAATATAACTACTACAATACTGCCCCTATATACAAGAATATAACTACTATAATACTGCCCCCTATATACAAGAATATAACTACTACAATACTGCCCCCTATGTACAAGAATATAAGAGCCACAGTGCAGGGCTTTACCTCTCCTTAATGGCAGCAGTTTGTTCTCCAGGATGTCTCTGGCATCTGTGCCTTCGTCCATTAAATCCAACTTGGTGATAACACCAATAGTTCTTAAACCTTGAATACAGAGAAACATAAGAACGAAATAATAAAAATAGCGGTGGGATTTTATTGCCCGGTACTATAGATTTTTACTGCCAGTCTTACAGGGTGCGCACCATCATGGCCAATGAATAGTGAAAACACCACAGTAAGAATATTTGCCGTCTTCTTACCTTGTGGATCCACCTCTTTTGACATTTTCAATGCATCGGAGTTTGCCAGGTCACTATTGGCGGGGGTTACGGCCAGGATGAGGCAGCTCTCCCGAGTGATGAACTGCAGAATCATGTCCTTGATCTGGTATTCTATGTCTTGGGGTTGGTCACCAACAGGCACCTTGGTGATACCCGGAAGATCAATCAAGGTCAAGTTCAAAACTGCAAAGAAAAATATATAGATGGATGAGGAAAAATCATAGTGATCAAGCAATAAGTATCTAAACCTATAAACACGATTCGGTTATCTCCTCCATATATCACATCAGTACATTAGGTCTGTGAAGTGTACTTAGATTTTAGGCAGAGAAAATCTTCTCATAGACACCAGTGCAGCCTGTGGCTCAGTGTTCAGCAGGTTCGGTGTAGTTTCCCTTGCTGCACCGTGCAATTGTAGGATCCCCTCCTCCAATGGTCCCCCGGCTTCTGTCCAACATTGCCATTTGTTGGGACATAATGTTAAGAATATTTCAGAACTGAAGATTCTACCGTTATCCTTCAGAAGGTCACGTCATTTAAAAAGAGTAACTAAACATTCATTTTTTTTGTTCTGTGTCACGAGATCATAGATATCTAGTAATACCATCTCATTGATCCACATTTTGGCTTGTAGGGGGCTTCCTCCTCCATAGCGAGTCCTCATAAAATGACAATGCGTACACAAGTATTCAAGTCCGTGAAAAAAAAAAAAATAGGAATTGGATTGTGTTTATAAATTGCTACAAGCAGAATAATTCCTTTAACTGGTTGCCGACACAGGACGAGTATGCTGTTCCTGAGCGGCGAGCACTTCGCGCATGAGGACGAGCATACTCGTCCTGTGTGACAGCCGTCCCTGCGCGCGTCTGTGCGTGCGATCGAGAGCGGGGCAACGGCTGTAATACACAGCCACGGCCCCGCTCTGACAGCGGAGAGGAGAGAAACATCTTCTCTCCGCTGTTAACCCTTTGAACGCCGCGATGACAGCTGATCGCGGCGTTCAAGGAGAGGGGACTGCACATTGATCGCGTCACAGAAAATAACTGTGACGCGATCAAAGCCCACAACTCATATGGCCAGACAGCCCAGGGTCCATTGAAGGACCCCAGGGCTGTCTGAACATATTTCCTGTTAGGGCATACTGAGTTATGCCCTAATAACTGCCTGTGTACGATCAGTAACAGGCTAATGTACTGGCATATAGATCTATGCCGGTACATTGCAGTTACAAAATCAAAATGATAAATCCCTTTCTGGGATTAAAAAAAAAAATGAAATGAATGTAAAAAAAAAAAAATAATGGTAAATAAAAAGTAAATAAAATACACAGAAACACACATTTTTTATAATATATCAACTTTTTTAAATATAAGTCCCAAAACATGAAATAATATAGACATATTTGGTATCGCCACGACCGTAACAACCTGTACAACAAATCTATAACATTATTTATGATGATCGGTGTATGGTGTAAAAAAAATAAAATATTAAAACTGCTGCACAACTGCTTTTTTTTCTGCATTTTAATCTAATTAAAAATGTATAGAAATTAAACGATAATGTATTTGTACCAAAAAATGGTACCTACATAAAGTACAACTCGTCCCGCAAAAAACAAAGTCTCATACAACTACGTCGTACAAAAAATAAAAGCGTTATGAGCGTCGGGATGCAAAGAGGGAAATGTAAAATAAATTGCTCTGTCCTCAAGGCCAAAATTGGCCGTGTCCTTAAGGGGTTAAATCCAACTGCCAATAACTAGATAAATGAACAAAAAAAAAAAAAAAGTTTTATTATGCCACTATAGAGCAAAAGACTGACTACACTGATTGATTAAAATGAATAACATGAATAACATCACCTCCGTTTAGGTTAGAACTGACTGCGCACATTAAACCACATGTGTATATTGTATTGTGTTGCTCGTGGCTGCAGACCAGCGAACACCTGACATATGTGGAGAGCAACGGAGGCACATATTAGATTAAAAATTGGTAGTATCAGAGCCCCCCCCCCCCCCCCGACATGTTTCGCTGTGCTATACAGCGTCCTCAGGGGTTCAGGGGCTTAATGACATTGCGCCGAAAATACTGGGCTATTTTAAGCTGTCCGGGAAGAACAGCTGAGAAAATCATGCCAGCCAATTGTATGCCATCATTGTGGCCAGGCCCCCAAGACGGCCTGATCGACATCTCAGCAGGCCAATCGGTGGCCTAACACCGAAGACCAAATGAGAGAAGCATTACGCCTCCGTCCAATGTTACACAAAGGGGAGAGACATAGTTCCCACCCCCTCTGACGGACGCCAGAGGCAGCCAATCAGAAGGGACCAACGGCAGAGCCGCAACATGTGTCCGCCCCCCTTGCATTCCCCATGTCAGACTTCATCACTGATCGTATTTGCAATACGTTATACATTGTTTATATCTGGCAGCACCATATAGGATAGGCGGCCAGGTTTATACTGCACAATTATGACAGATTCATTGAGGCCCTTCGATGGGTCAGATACTTAAAGGGGAGGGACACAGTCACCCATCCCCTCTGACAGACATAGGAGGCATCACGGTGGGGACTTGTGTCCGCCCCCCGTGTGCAATTGCATTTACCGAAGACCAATAAGAGGAGCACTGTGCCTCCGTCCAATGCTACACAGAGGGGAGGGACATAGTTCCCTCCCCCTCTGACGGACGCCAGAGGCAGCCAATTAAGAGGGACTAACAGCGGAGCCGTTACATATATACGCCCCCCGTGCATTCCCCCGTCAGATTTAATCATAGATCGTATTTGCAATATATTATATGTTGTTTATATCTAGCAGCACTACATAAAAATAGGCGGTCAGATATTTAATGCACAAGTGTGCAAAGTTTATTGAAATTTTTGATAAGTCAAATACGTCGAGGGGAGGGGACACAGCCACCCATCCCCTCTGACAAACATGGGAGGCATCACGGTGGGGCTAGGACTAGTGTCCGCCCCCCCCCCCCGTGTGCAATTGCACCGTATCTCCTCATAGGTACATATGGGGCCGTTCTTGGGGACGTGACAGCAGATGGACACCATTGTCAACAGAAGGTGGCAAGAAGTTAATACTGTACATGAACACAAATATATATATCTGCATGGCGCGCAATTTCAATGTATAATAAAAAGCTTAGGGTAGTCAGAACTACTCGGTCATGCGGTCTCAAGAGAATAAAGGATTTATAATGGTCATCCACATGCATATTATCCGATTTTTTTGTGGTAAGTAGTAATATTTTTTAGAATCATGGAAAGTATATTCATTAAATAAAGGCTGCAAAGTTGAAGCCCTCATTGAGTCCAGCAGGACTCAAAGTGTTAAGGCGATAGATCCATCTGGCCTCTTCCTGCAATAATTTACGATCAAGGTTGCCCGAACGTGGGCCCATCCTGACCAAAGATATACCCCAAAATTTCAGTAGCCGAGTATCACCACCATGGAGAGAACGAACATGTCTCGATAGTGGTGTATCTTCCCATTGTGTTTATAACAACCCTATATCGTGAAAAGTTTAAAAAAAAACAAAAAAACATATTAAACAATCTCCTAAGCAGACAGGATATTCCATACTCACGTACAAAGCATCCAACCTTAAAGGGAATGTGTTGCCAGCAAAAAATGTATTTTTTTTTTTAGTTAAACAATTAGTGTATAGGTGATTAAACATTGTTCTCATTTTTTTTATTTTTTTCACGAGTCAGGAAATATTATAAATTAGATTCTAATTTATAACATTTCCCTGTGCTGGTCACTAGATGGAGCAATTCCCAAAATTGCAGCATTGCATGTGGTAAAGCAACCACATTGCTTTATGCTGCAAAATTGGAAAAAACTCACTCGCTCTAGTGAGCTCTGAGAATCCCCCCTCCTTTATCCTGGCTAGTGCCGGGAGAAACGAGGGGATTGAAAGGTCTAACCTCCTACACTGTGTGTCGCCATTTTTTGAGCTAACACACAGTGTAGTAGGTTTACATACAGTAGTAAACACACAGTAACACACGAACATACATAGAAATCACTTACCTGCTCCAGCCGCCACCGCTCCCTCCGGTCCGTCCGCTCCGTCTGCTGCCGCTGCTCCAAGTGCACAAGTCCGGAAGCTGCGACCGGAAGTAGTAATCTTACTGTCCGGCCGCGACTTCCGGTCCACAGGAAAATGGCGCCGGACGGCGCGCAGTTCAACTTGGACTGTGTGGGAGCGGCGCATGCGCCGTTCCCACACAGACGGCGTACACCATAGTGGATGGAACGGGCCCCGTTCGCATTCACTATGGGACTGTGGCTGCCGTATTCCATGTCTGTATGTGTCGTTAATCGACACATACAGAAATGGAAAAAAAAAATGGCAGCCCCCATAGGGTAGAAAAAGTGAAAAAATAAAAAAAAGTAAAAACACAAAACACACAAATAAATATAAAAGTTTTTAATAAAACACTAAAATCAAACGGATATAAAAAAAAAAATTTTTGGTGACACTGTTCCTTTAAAATCTATATTCAGACCTTGTAAAATCGAAAAATCCAGTCTAGTTCTTTTAGGATTGCCTTCATATTTTAAGGCGGACAGGGAGCGCCGATCATCGCTTAAGGCGCTGAGCTCCCAGCGGAGTGCTTCTGCACCTTCGTTTCAGCAACGGTGGGAGTCTCAGCACCCTGATGCCCATTCATCCAGACTTCTGATATATCAACTGCAATGTTATTTTCGCCCTGCAATAAAACGCCTTTTGATCTTTTGGGTCCTGCAAAGGGGTCACTAGAGTCCGTAGAGGTCATTTGGCCAAGTGTGACCCTTTACGTTGGTGCGCACTGTTCCCAAGAGGAGGCACTTTCTATAAATGTGTGGGCCTACAGCTTTAATATATTTTTGGAATAAATTATCATTCAGCTGTCCCCGGTCTTTGGCGTTTTTCTAATATGGCGGCGGCGCTAGTGAAATTTTGATCCCGCATGCGTGGGGTTGACGGGAAACAACGTGCACCGCGATGAGAGTAATACACCCGTTTTATAAATGGTGCCTCTCATCTAGTCTCAACAAGGAAGCCGGTGTAAAAATCCAAATGATGGGCAATATGTCCTTTTCCAATATGCGCCCATTTCCTCAGTTATACACTTTGAGCGCGTGCCACAGGTATACACGGCTTCCGGGAATACGCATCATCCTTTAGACGCCAATTGTATAAGGTGGACCATGGTTTGGTGGAAGTTTATACGATTGGCGGGTTATATTACTTATCCGTTATATTTATTGATCATTGTAATACACTAAATCATGGTTGAGAAACAAAACAGAATGGACAATGTAGGAAGGTGTTGGATCCAGCTCTAGCCATGCTGGCGCTCACTAAGCGGGGCCTTGAGGAGCGGAGCGCATGTCGTGCTGCAAACGTCTCAGAAGAAAACAATGTAAAGTGCGGATCCCACTGCTGCAGTACATGAAAGCTACAGAAATCCAAGTGTTCACACGACTGCACAGAGCGAGCTTTACTAATGGCGTTCCATCCATTTCTTGAGGAAAACTCCATTCACCCCACACCATCCATTAATAAGAGATTGCAAGAACGGGGTCAGAATCTTAGAGAAGACATCCAGAGGCTCAGACAAAAACAAAGGAACTGAAGATTTAGAACAAAAGTCCAGCCGCAGGATTCAGTCTCTTTACACTGGGACCTGCTCCTATCAGACATTTATGACGTTTCCTGTGCAGATTCCACAGATGTTTGAGATGAGAATACCCCTTTAATATTCGAACTAGGACAAAATGCAGTAATAGTGGTAAACTAATGACTAATTGCCCCTGCTGCTATGTATTTATTTACCCCTCAGATCCCCCTCCTCTTCAGCCGTTAGTGGATTTATGTATCAGTGTCCACTCTGTATATACACGTAGTAGACAATATTCTGTGCTCACTGGTAAGTGGCTCATGACAGCGCAGCTCAGGTAGTTTGTCATGGTGCGTTGCAATATTTCCTATGCTGACTGGAAAGGGACTCTTGACAGCACTGTTCTATTGTCATAGCCAGATGAGGCTTCTAGAAGAGCACTGTACTAAAACTACTATCATACTGACCCCTATGTACAAGAATATAACTACTATAATACTACTCCTATGTACAAGAATATACTGCCCCCTATATACAAGAATATAACGACTATAATACTGCTCCTATATACAAGAATATAACTACTATAATACTGCCCCTATATACAAGAATATAACTACTATAATACTGCCTCCTATGTACAAGAATATAACTAATATAATACTGCTCCTATATACAAGAATATAACTACTATAATACTGCCTCCTATATACAAGAATATAACTACTATAATACTGTCCCCTATATACAGGAATATAACTACTATAATACTGCTCCTATATACAAGAATATAACTACTATAATACTGCCCCCTATATACAAGAATATAACTACTAGAATACTGCCCCCTATATACAAGAATATAACTACTATAATACTGCCCCTATGTACAAGAATATAACTACTATAATACTGCCCCCTATGTACAAGAATATAACTACTATAATACTGCCTCCTATGTACAAGAATATAACCACTATAATATATTCTTGTATATAGGAGTAGTATTATAGTGGTTATATTCTTGTACATAGGAGGCAGTATTATAGTAGTTATATTCTTGTACATAGGGGGCAGTATTCTAGTAGTTATATTCTTGTACATAGGGGGCAGTATTCTAGTAGTTATATTGTACATAGGGGCAGTATTATAGTAGTTATATTCTTGTATATAGGGGTAGTATTATAGTAGTTATATTCTTGTATATAGGGGCAGTATTATAGTAGTTATATTCTTGTATATAGGAGTAGTAACTACTATAATACTGCCCCTATATACAAGAATATAACTACTATAATACTACCCCTATATACAAGAATATAACTACTATAATACTGCCCCTATGTACAATATAACTACTAGAATACTGCCCCCTATGTACAAGAATATAACTACTAGAATACTGCCCCCTATATACAAGAATATATCTACTATAATACTGCTCCTATATACAAGAATATAACTACTATAATACTGCCCCCTATATACAAGAATATAACTACTAGAATACTGCCCCCTATATACAAGAATATAACTACTATAATACTGCCCCTATGTACAAGAATATAACTACTATAATACTGCCCCCTATGTACAAGAATATAACTACTATAATACTGCCTCCTATGTACAAGAATATAACCACTATAATACTACTCCTATATACAAGAATATAACTACTATAATACTGCCCCTATATACAAGAATATAACTACTATAATACTACCCCTATATACAAGAATATAACTACTATAATACTGCCCCCTATGTACAAGAATATAACTACTATAATACTGCCCCCTATGTACAAGAATATAACTACTATAATACTGCCCCCTATGTACAAGAATATAACTACTATAATACTGCCCCTATATACAAGAATATAACTACTATAATACTGCTCCCTATATACAAGAATATAACTACTGTAATACTACTCCTATATACAAGAATATAACTACTATAATACTGCTCCTATATACAAGAATATAACTACTATAATACTGCCCACTATGTACAAGATTATAACTACTATAATACTGCCCCCTCTGTACAAGAATATAACTACTATAATACTGCCCCCTATGTACAAGAATATAACTACTATAATACTGCCCCCTATATACAAGAATATAACGACTATAATATCCTGCCCCATGTACAAGAATATAACTACTAGAATACCACCCCTATGTACAAGAATATAACTACTATAATACCACCCCTATATACAAGAATATAACTACTAGAATACTACCCCTTTATACAAGAACTACTATAATACTGCTTCTATATACAAGAATATAACTACTATAATACTGCTCCTATGTACAAGAATATAATACTGCCCCTATGTACAAGAATATAACTACTATAATACTGCTCCCTATATACAAGAATATAACTACTATAATACTGCCCCTATATACAAGAATATAACTACTATAATACTGCTCCCTATATACAGGAATATAACTACTATAATACTGCTCCTACATACAAGAATATAACTACTATAATACCTCTACTATGTACAAGAATATAACTACTATAATACTGCCCCCTATATACAAGAATATAACTACTCTAATCCTGCCCCATGTACAAGAATATAACTACTAGAATACCACCCCTATGTAGAAGAATATAACTACTATAATACCACCCCTATGTACAAGAATATAACTACTATAATACCACCCCTATATACAAGAATATAACTACTATAATACTGCCTCCTATATACAAGAATATAACTACTATAATACTGCCCCCTATATACAAGAATATAACTACTCTAATACTACCCCTTTATACAAGAATATAACTACTATAATACTGCTTCTATATACAAGAATATAACTACTATAATACTGCCCCTATGTACAAGAATATAACTACTAGAATACTGCCCCTATATACACAAGAATATAACTACTATATTACTGCTCCCATATACAAGACTATAACTACTATAATACTGCCTGCTATATACAACAATATAACTACTATAATACTGCCCCCTATATACAAGACTATAACTACTATAATACTGCCCCTATATACAAGAATAGACCTACTATAATACTGCCCCTATATACAAGAATATAACTACTCTAATACTGCCCCCTATGTACAGGAATATAACCACTATAATACAGCTTCTATATACAAAAATATAACTACTATAATACTGCCCCCCATGTACAAGAATATAACTAATATAATACTACCCCTATATACAAGAATATAACTACTATAATACTGCCCCCTATGTACAAGAATATAACTACTATAATACTGCTCCTATATACAAGAATATAACTACTATAATACTGCTCCTATGTACAAGAATATAACTACTATAATACTGCTCCTATGTACAAGAATATAACTACTATAATACTGCTCCTATGTACAAGAATATAACTACTATAATACTTCAATGTACAAGAATAAAGGCCTGTGCTGGGTTGAGAAATATCATGTGGGAAGTTGTAATGAACACCCTGATAACGTGCAGTATTTGGCCCCTCAGATCCTGTACTCACCATGAGGAGAATACACCCGCAGATTGATGGGGACAGGTGAGATGCCTTTGTTTGATCCAGTTACTCTTTCGGTTTCTGCTTCGATCTCCTGACGAACCTCATCGAAGTCTGTGAATTTCTTGGATTTGCAGTGCAGGAATTCAGCATATTCTGTAGAAAATGTAAAGTAGAGATCACAAACCGCAACACTACATAATAAAATGCTGCTCACAGAAGCCACACTCTGCGATATAACATCCCTGACCAATGATCATCTTTATCTCACATAGCTCCTCCCTCTGTCCATCATCCTGTAGTGGAAGGGGCAGACACCATATTAGATAGCTCCCATCTCTCGAAATCACCTTAGGGTGGGAGGGTTAGAATTCACATCATATAGCTCCACCCCGTGTCACCCTGTGGTGGGAGGGTTAGAATTCACATCATATAGCTCCTCCCCGTGTGTAACCCTGTGGTGGGAGGGTTAGAATTCACATCATATAGCTCCTCCCCGTGTGTAACCCTGTGGTGGGAGGGTTAGAATTCACATCATATAGCTCCTCCCCCTGTCGGTCACCCTGTGGTGGGAGGAGCACACTCCATGTGACATAGCTCCTCCCTTCTATTTGCGTCTCCCTGTCGCAACAAAATCATGGCCAAATTGTTCCACTGAGTAATGGCGCCCTTATAGAGCAGAGAAGCGCTATCAGAGTTTTCCAGTTTTAGATAAATATTAATCCCTCTACGAATTAAAAATTCTACAACCTGCTAATATACTCATTTTTCCAATTCCTTGTCAATTACAAGAGATTTGTTTGCCGTCAGTGAATGAGAACACTCTTGTTTACATTCAGAGGAAGCCAAGGGAGTCCACAAGCCACCCTCACCACATAATGACTGTACCCTTACTTTTTGTATGCTTTCCCTCCTGTGCGTCCAGATTGCTTCTCCCCTGTCTCCTCCACTCTAGTACTCGGAGACACTGGAGCGGAGGAGGATTCAGGATGCAAAGGCTGCTCTGCTCTCCTGCCCTGTGGAGGCGGAAGAGATTAAAGACCGGGGGGCACCACCCGGATCCATATCAGGTCCAGTGATGCCGTGCATAGAAGGCCCTGATGCCGAACGTTGCGCGCTGCATCGCATACAATGTCCTGGCGCAGCCCGGCGTCGGGACTTTCTATGAACTGCGGCACAGACCTTGTGTGCCGGGGCCGGACGTGGGATTCTGTGCGGATCCGGAACGAACGGACAAGCCAACAGTAAAAGCCAGGGGCGGTGACGAAGGGTCTTTCGTTTCTTAAGTCTGATCTGGGGTCTGATTTGGGGGTCCATGCAAAAGTGTGGCATGGGTCCCTGAACACTCTAGTCATGCCCCTGTACATAGCTAGTCCAGCTCTCATCTGAGAACTGAAGACAATTGTATCAGTCCAGGCAATGCTCTGTGAGATAAACATCCTGTACTCCAGACTGATACATTGTAGCAAACTAGCAGATTTGTGCAGCTTCTGCTGCTTTATTTAGCTCACAGAGCATTGTCACCCTGTTGTGTGAGCCAAATACATCAGCTGCACAAATCTCTCGATAGTTTGCTACAATGTATCAGACTCGAGTCCTGGCTGTTGAGCTCACAGAGCATTGTCTAGACTGGTTAGAATTGTCTTCACTTCTTAGCGGCCTCTGAATAAAACAAGGTTTCTCCTTCACTGACAGCAAGTAAGTGTATTGAAAACGGCGAGGAATCAAAATAGAGTAATATAAATGAAAGGTTCTAAAACTTTCTAATATAAACCTCTTTTAGCCAGTGGTAGACAGACAACAGCCTGTACCTGTCCTTCCATAGGCAAAATACAGGCTGCCATAGACAGCAACCTATACTCAGATGATGAATTTGCAGGGCAGTGGTGGGATACAGGTCTTCTCTAGTGCTGATCTGATAGATTATGAGATCTTTCAAACTCTCCCATAATAAATATATTTCACAGCGCTGCGGTCCCTAATAGACTAGGTGGATTCACATTCCACCCGGGCTCCTCCATTATCCTGCAACCAAACCCTCAATATATAAAATGATATTTGCAGATTGGAACGTACCATTGATTTTAATAGGACTGAAACGTTGAGATGCCCTGTAACAGGCGCTATAGTAGGATGCAGCATACTCTGTCATAGCGCAGGAGATATGGCGGCGGTACTCACAAATTAGGCATCCTGATGACGACTACTGCATAATGTAAAAATGAATGCAGCACTCACATGGTTAATGCAAATATGGAATATCCGTATTTGCATTAACCACCTGACCGCTGCACTCCACCATTTACTTCTGCATTGGAGGAGACGGATGAAGTCCACGAGGAGGCGTACGTCACATTTCGCCTTGGCCCTGTAATGCCGTCCACCCATAGTTTTTACTGCTGCGTAATGTCTCATAGTGATAAAGAAGTGTTCCCAAGAGCAGGTCTGGTGTGTTTACCTAGTGGGTCATTGTGTACACAGCTCCAGAGCCCAGCCCCAGGCCGGTCTAACATGACACCACAATACAAAACATCAACCTTCACCCTGCCAGGTTGTGCCCACCACATAATAGAACGGCACAGTAAATAAGCATGCACCCGGGCGGTGCCGGTCATCACATCCATCTTGTAAAGATCTCGAGTCATAAGATCCGTGTCACCAAATCACACCCCGAGCTGCTGAGTTGTGATAGCGGTATGACAACGCAACGGCAGTGACACTGACAGGTGAGCAGAGAGGTGGCAAACAATGGAACCGTACTAAGTATACGGGTGATATTTTGGTTCGAAAGTTTACCTCGGGTTTGTGGAGATTCACGGCATTGTAAAATTAGACCTATTTAAAGAGACTGTCACCACATTATAAGTGGCCGATCTTGTACATGATGTGATCGGCGCTGTAATGTAGATTACATCAGTGGTTTTTATTTAAAAAACTATCATTTTTGACGGAGTTATGACCTATTTTAGATTTATGCTAATGACTTTCTCAATGGACAACTGGGCGTGTTTTACTTTTTGGCCAAGTGGGCGTTGTGGAGAGAAGTGTATGACGCTGACCAATCAGTGACCAATAATGATTCGGGAAAGGGAAAAAAGAGGGATAAGGATTGTGGTTCAGTTGGAAAAAAAATTTACAACATTTTTTATTTTTGAAAAGAAAACTTTATTAAGGAGCTTTGAAAAAATTCATTAATAAAGTTTATTATTATTTTATTTTCAAAAATAAAACAATTTTCAAACATTTTTTTTTCAACTGAGCAAAGTTCATTAATAAAGTTTATTTTATTTTCAAAAAGAAAAATGCTTTCAAAAAAATTTTTTTCAACTGAACAACAATCCTTATCCCTCTTTTCCCTTTCCCGAATCATTATCTGTACAATACTGGTGGTATACACCCTTGTGGTTCTCATCACCCACTCTATATCATTTAAATGAGAGGGTATTTGCAAAATCTTCCATTCCAATCAGTGACCAGCGTCATACACTTCTCTCCATTCATTTACTCTGCAGATAGCGATATAGTTATATCGTTATGTGCAGCCACATAAACATTACTGCTGTGTCCTGACAATGAATAGACGTCACTACCAGCCAGGACGTGATGGGTATTCAGAATCCTGACACTTCTCTACACTTCTCTGTGAGTTACAGCATAGCAGGCGTAGTCTCGTGAGATTACGCTGTAAGCTGTCATTTACAGCGAGATCTCGCTGTGCTGTGCTGTAAATCACAGAGACGTGCAGAGAAGTGGTCAGGAGTCTGAATAGACATCACGTCCTGGCTGGAGGTAATGTATATTCACGGTCAGGACACTGCAGTAACGTTAGTGTGTTTATGTGGCTGCACATTGTGATATATCTATATCGCTATGTGCAGTGTAAATGAATGTAGAGAAGTGTATGACGCTGATTGGTCACTGTCATACACTCCTCTGTACAACGCCCAATTGATCATATAGTAAAACACGCCCAGTTCTCCATTGAGAAACTCATTAGCATAAAGCTAATATAGGTCATAACTCCGTCAAAAATGATCGTTTTTCTAAATAAAAAAACATTACAGCGCCGATCACATGTACAATATAGGCCACTTATAATGTGGTGACAGAGCCTCTTTAAGATCAATAGAGTGACGACTAGTTTACAACATCTCCCAGCATGCCCTGAACTCCTTAACCCCTTCCCGCCCTCAATGTACGGCACTGTGATCGTAAGAGCACCACAGTGGTATCCGCATGATCACCCGCTGGGGGTGGCTGTGATTGACAGCCGCCAATCCGCTGCAACAACCGGATACTGAAGACACTGATCCCGGGCCGTGATGCTGCGACCAATAGTGATTACAGCATCACAAAGGAGGGAACTCCTTTTGCCCCCTGATAATCAGCCCCAGTGATAGCAATTCCCATGGCTGATGGGTTTTAAAGAACATTCCAGTGCATTTCACGGAAAAAAACATAAGAGTAATCGTCCTCTTGCGGGACAAAAAAAAAAAGTAAATAAAAGCCATTTAAAATTAGTTAGAAATAAATTAATGTTTGTTTATTAAAAAAAAAAAATAAAAAAAAAATGGAGGAATGGAGGTGGAGCGTGAATGGTGCAGCGGTTGAGTATGCTGTTCACCGTCGATGAGAATGACGGAAACAGCCGAGAACTGTACTCTGCTGTTTCCATCAGTCACATAAGCCTTAAAGAGGCTCTGTCACCAGATTTTGCAACCCCTATCTGCTATTGCAGCAGATCGGCGCTGCAATGTAGATTACAGTAACGTTTTTATTTTTTAAAAACGAGCATTTTTGGCCAAGTTATGACCATTTTTGTATTTATGCAAATGAGGCTTGCAAAAGTCCAAGTGGGTGTGTTTAAAAGTAAAAATCCAAGTGGGCGTGTATTATGTGCGTACATCGGAGCGTTTTTAATACTTTTACTAGCTGGGCGTTCTGATAAGTATCATCCACTTCTCTTCAGAATGCCCAGCTTCTGGCAGTGCAGATCTGTGACGTCACTCACAGGTCCTGCATCATGTCGGCACCAGAGGCTACAGATGATTCTGCAGCAGCATCGGCGTTAGCAGGTAAGTCGATGTAGCTACTTACCTGCAAACGCCGATGCTGCTGCAGAATCAACTGTAGCCTCTGGTACCGATGTGTCCTCGCTCGTCCGACACGATGCAGGACCTGTGAGTGACGTCACAGCGTGATCTGGCAGAAGCTGGGCGTTGTGAAGAGAAGTGGATGATACTTATCAGAACGCCCAGCTAGTAAAAGTATTAAAAACGCCCCGATGTACGCACATAATACACGCCCACTTGGATTTTTACTTTTAAACACGCCCACTTGGACTTTTGCAAGCCTCATTTGCATAACTACAAAAATTGTCATAACCTGGCCAAAAATGCTCGTTTTTTAAAAATAAAAACGTTACTGTAATCTACATTGCAGCGCCGATCTGCTGCAATAGCAGATAGGGGTTGCAAAATCTGGTGACAGAGCCTCTTTAAATGGAGCGGCAGCGCATGTTAGACCACCGCTATATTCAATGGTACCCCCATTTTCAGAAAACGATCACCTATCCTGTGGAAAGGTGATAAAGGGGTATTCTCAAAATCATAAATTAAGGGGTTAAAAGCGCAGAGTATGGAGAGTGGCGTAACCAGTCAACGATTGCTTCAGATCAGCCGTGGATGAAAACTATCGATTGCGATGTGCCAACCAGTGGTTACATGACCTAGTCATGTGACTGCTGCGACAAATAGCTCTAGGGCTTTACAGCACTAAAGCCATTAGGTAACGCCATCGCATGTCATCAAAGCAATACGGAGTCTAATCTGTTACTACATTTATGGTGGAGTCACAAAAAAAAAAAAACCGTCAAACTAGTTCTACCTGTAGAAAGTGCCTGTAATTGTCTAGTAGACAGGAGGTGAAGGTTTAGGATTCTCGCACGGTCATGTTGCCCCAGAAAAGGCATGGCCACTATGTGGCTTTTTGGTTGTAATGGAACTACAAGTCTCATCATAAAGGGAAACTAAGGGCTTTCTCATAGTAATTACATTATCAGTCATTCAGTTCACACTATGAACACTCACAGCTTTACATTTGAGTCGTTGCTTAGCAACACATGACAGAGCTGGTGGGTGACCACCTTCCTTCTCCGTCCAGTGCTGGATCCTGGATTTCATAGCAGGTCTTTAAACCTCTCCCATATCCTAAACATCGAGGAGCGGCTCCAGAGAATCCCAACCTGCCACAATTCATATCACAGGGGTCTGGGAAGCGGAGATGAGCGGTTTGTTGGAGTACTCTGCAGAGCCGTTACCTTACTGGCTGTGATGTGGAGGGGACACTGGTCAGTGTGAGGACCCAAGCCAAAAACTCCAAATATCGCAGCTGCCCAGAGCCCCGCGTGACACAAGGGGTGGGCAATTCAGGGAGCGGCGGGTCATGTGACAGGTGTTCTATAGTATAAAAAGGAGCACAAACCTGTTTTAGAAAATATGAGCTGTAGGATGAGTGGGCGACGTGTGACGATGCCAGATCCACGGGGCAGGAAGTCTCTGTAAGTAAGTATAAAGAAAGGTAACGTTAAGATCAGATCTGTATCAGGCCATGAACAATGTATATGTATCGTGGAGGACAGCTGGAGCTCACGATCACCTGACAACGGAGCAGAAGTCTTGAATTAAATGGTGAGATTGTCAAGGACATCACTTTTCTTTTTATAGCAACCCCACAATGACAGCCCTTGGACATTATCACCGATCATTTGGTGCAAAAACAGACCAGAAACAAGCCCAATAGTTGCATTCACTGACAGTAAGCAGAGGATTTGTTACAAATTTGAACGCTTCTCTGTCTCTCTCAATAAGTCTGTGTAAGCCTTTGAGATTACGCCCTAAAAACCACGGCCATATTTTTCTTGCAGTTTTCAAATCTGCAGAGAAAAATCGCAGATGGAGTGCGCCATGATTGGCGACATTTTAATGCACGGTTTACGCCCAAAAGTGTCAAAAACGGCTTGCTAAATATGGGCCATAATGTGTCACCGATATTACCAGCGAGTCCTTTAACCCTACTGCACTTTCATAAGTCGCTGCCCCTTTCTTTAGGCTCCAATGGGATATGTGCGATAAACATCATCTGCGCCCGATATCTAATCATTTTCAGTTCCCATTTACGGTCCCTGATGTCGGAGTCCATGGTGATCGGTCACACGGTGACAAGAAAATCCACCTCGCTCTTGGAGTTGACATTTTCCACCTAACAACACTGCTCAAACACTCCACATGACAGCCCCCGGACACGGATACATGGCAGTTTATGGGAAGTGACTAACTCCCTGTTTATTGACGCTCCACACGCCGGTCCCCCCGTGTCAACCAACTGATCCCAGAGCACATACTGGAGATTGATGACAGGACAAGTTTTACAAACATAACACACGCATGTGAACACGCCCAAGATTCAGGTCTGCTGTCTCAAGACGACAGGCTGAGAAAAACGACGACATGACTGTATGGAGCGTACAAACTGCATCGCTCAACAGGGGGCAACATAGAGCACAGGAGAAAGCGCCTGCCAGGGTTATTAGACTATAAAATCTGGGTTCTGCCCTGATGGGAGTGATATTTATAATACATAAAAGATATTACATAAAACCCCCAAAAATACCTGTACCATGTAACCTAAATATCTTTACTATATCATTAATGTTCATATCGGCTGTGAATGAAAAATTATGCAGGTTGTTATTAGAAACAGTCAACAAGCTTGTTGACAGACACACCCCTAACAGCTTAGCTGGGCTCCTCTAATGCAGGATTACTTATCATTGCCTTGTGTAAAGATTAAAAATCACCAGAACAAGCTCAATGCAGACATTGAACAAGCAAGGAATGCTGTGAGATTTTAGCTCTGAAGCCTGTGAATTTTGAATGCAGCTATGGAGTATATAAAAAAAAAAAGGCTGTAACTCAGGATCAGTACAAAATAAATCATACAATGCCTTGACAAAGAGACTAAACTATATGTGGATTAAAGGGGTTGTCCACCTTAGAAAAACCATCGTCTAACATCCTATAAGGGAATTCGGAGTTAACACAGGGTGCCCTCTATTCAGGCCAAAGCGGAGATTGGCTACAAAGAGGGCCTCTTACTCTGGAGGGTGAATGTGTGTGTAATACATAATTTAACCTGTGGTGGCACTGCAGGGAAATTAAACACTTACTTTGTGGTTCCCCCACAGATTACAGTTGATCTCTGATAAAACCACTGAATATATACACTTTATACATGTGGGAATATAGATGTCCCATCACAAGGTATCTTCACCGCACCCTCCGTTAATGTATAACCTGTCAGCACAGTATAAGACTTGAAGTAAAGATCATTTTTAGGTCACTTCATATGAATATATTATATTTTTAGCTCCCCCTGAGTGGCCTGCCGATCGCCGCAGAGGAAGGAAGTAGAAATCCACTGATTATGAGAACCAAGGTTGACAAACAAGCAGAAATAGCTGGTTAGTGTGGCATGTGCTGCGTCAGGCCTCTGATAATCAGTGTACTACGGGCATTGTTCAGCCTGGCAGCGGACCAACAGGAAGCCGACACAGACACATAGGAAAGGCATTGTGTCATCCCGTGGTGAATGAGCCGCACAGCGCTGTACACATGAGCTCAGCACTTTACCAGGGGGAACAAAGCAATGGATGTCTCGTCCTTATAGAGTATGTTATATAATCTCACAGCAGCCACGACGTGCTTGTGCGCATCTTATTGGCATTAAAAATTGGACATCATTTTTGCTATTATCCATTCTTATTATACACGACCAATTACTAACAATCTATTAAGCTTTTAACCTGTCGTGTTGGATTACTTTGGATGTAAATTTATGGTATGGTCGTCCTGATAAACAGCTTATTGGAGGGGGATTTTTGCCAGTAAAGAGTGCCAGACTACCAGATTTTTTTCAAGTATTGGGCGTCAGATTAAAGATTTTATTTTTTATAAAATTATAAAATCCCTTTAATCTGCCATCAATGAGACCTGCTTGGTGCCAAATTCGATCATCACAGACCACCCCGTTAATCTGTGAGTCATCGGGCCCGGGTCCCCTGGTCATTGCAGTAACCGGTGCAGGGTGAATAAAATACTACATAGACGGCTCTAGTCCACCAGAGCTGGCTCTCCGCTCTATCTATTGGAGGGGGCGCCAAGCAGGCAACCCCCTCTCTATGATGTCGACATTCACAGACTGTTGTCAGGATGGGATAACCCTTTACTTGGTCCCCTGTGCTCAGTCTTCTAAAATAGTTCTATGCTGGAATTATCAAATGGTCTGGATTACCGGATTATTTTTCTATACACACATACGTATGAAGTCAGAATGAAAACTACGGATGAGAAAAACAGCTCTTGCAAGGTACAGATTCTCTGTGCAGAAATCCAGCTGGTAGGGAGCCTTAAAAAGGTTGTCCCATGAAGCCAACCCAGTCCATAAACCCCCATTAGGACATAATATAGGTGGGACCCCCACTTGGGACCACCCTCCAGGAGCCTGAACAGAATGCTGCTCTAAACGACTCGAGCTGTCCTTGTATACCAAGGACGGCAATTCATCTGAATGGCCGCCATGTAATACTACAATTCTCCTGCAGTGGCCGCTGCAGGGAAAATGCCTGGCTGGCTGCAGCTTCACCAGGGAAAATCTTCAGCTGATCACCCCATTGCCTGCAGTCTAAAAAGGGTTTGTAAGGGTAATGCACCCTGGAAGAAGCAAAATATGTACTTCGTTCTGGAGCAGAGCTATTTTACATGGGAGTATTTGTGCTTAAAAGACTCCCTACCAGCAAGGATCTTCACAAGACCTGCATCAAAGGCCAACCAGAACAAAACTCTGTACTGACGAGGAGCAACAAGACCGAAACTGTTCTGTCTACAGATGGGTGTCACTGGTTTAGCTATGAACTCAAATCATGAGAAACACAAGGTAAAAAATTAAAAAACAAAAAAGGACACTCCCGCACGGCTGATCTGTCTACAATGCAGAATTGATAACATGCGGTAGGAGAGGAAGGAAATGTTCGGTCAGGACAGTGGTGTTGAGACACTGTGTCCAGCTCTGGTAAGTGGAGCTCTGCAGGGATCCTTTCCGCAGGGGGACACGTCTACACCAGAATGATCTTCGCTGATGTCACTGCCTTTGTGCTGCGTGTCCCTATCACCGCAGGATAAGAGACGAGATTTCTCAGATAAGAAGATTCCTTACAGGCCAGAAATCCAAAGTGCAGGAGAGCTGATGTGTGCTCAAAGCTGCTGTCCCTTTAAGAGATAAGGGTGTATCTAACTACACTGACTTCTTCACAGGCACAATGCTGATGTCACTAACACCCATATTTTTACACGTTTTTTGACGTGGAAACCGCGTCGGAAATCGTGCCAAAAAAACGGACGAAAATGCCTCCCATTGATTTCATTGGGAGGCGTTTTTTCCCGCAAGCGAAAAAACAATCTCGCGTGAAAAAGAAGCGATATGCCCTATCTTCGGGCGTTTACGTCTCTGACCTCCCATTGACCTCAATGGGAGGCAGAGAAAGCGTATTTCGCTGCGTTTTTTTCCCGCGGGCAAAAAAACCGGCGCAAACGGTGTGCAGGAAGATCAAAATCTGCCTCAAATTTCCAGACCGAGTTTTGAGGCAGAATTTTCTGCCTGCAAAAACTCAGTGTGAACATGCTCTGCCTGCGTAAGTGTCAGTTTCGAGAAGTTCTACCGTTCTCCTAATATATAAATTATTCAGGATGAACAAAGCTAAAAGATCTCAATAGGGACATTAAAAAAATATACTATAGGGTGCTGTAGGGCTTCACTGGTAGGAAACAAACATGCTGGATTTTATGTCCGATGATAAAATGACCTATTGCCTAATGTCTGGAAACAGTCATCAAGTTGCTGTTGACTGATCTGTCATTTATTATGAGTCCCTGTGCAGTAATTGGAGTACATAATGGTGCCTTGTCGTGAATGGGCTGATTGGTTTATCACATGAATATACAATGCTGGTATATAAAGCTGGGTTCACACATTGTGGTTTTGTGCTGCACACATTTTACGACGCGGTTATTAGCGACAAGGTTTTTTTACAGGTGATACAAGTTAAACACCTGTTTTGCACCTGTAAAAGTCACGCAGCCGCGTATAATGAGTGCAGTTTTCCTGCATAGCTTTTGGCGGCACGCCACACTACCTTGATGTGTGAACCCAGCCTTACGCCCCCATGCCCCTAATCACGGTCCGTGACTGTCCGCGTAGTCATCTGAACTTGCGGGCCGTGCTCCCATTATAAAGTATGGGAGCATGGTCCGTAAAATTTAAATAAAATAAAAAAATAGGACTTGTCCTATATTTTTTACGGATATTTTCTACGGCCCGGATACCTTCCCGTAAATATACCGGAAGGTGTCCGTGGGCCATAGAAATGAATGGAACCGTATTTTGATCTGAAAGTACGGTCCGTATATGCGGACCAAAACTATGGTCGTGTGCCTGGGGCCTTATGGTTTTATATTCACGAAGCCCAATAACAGAAAGGTTCTGCAACTTTCTAAAATACGGACATGTCACTTATTGACATGGCTTTCAAATCAAGATGTTCTCATTCACTGACAGCAAACAAATATCTTGAAAATGGTGAGGAATTAAAAGCACAAAGTAAAGGGTCTAACTTTTCATTTATACAGGGATTAAGATTTATTTATATAAAACCAGAAAAAAAAATATTCTCATCTTAAAGGGGTATTACGAACTCAGAAATGTATGATTGGCTATAAATATCTGAAAGGTGCAGGTACAAAAGGTGGAACCCGCATCTATCTCCTGAACAGGAATCCTCCGATCCCATCCCGCCTGGTAAAGTGGCTGCTGGCCGACACATCCTGGCAGAGAATCAGCGCAGAGAATTACGGAAACAGAAGAGCTCGCTGTGCTACACCGCTACGGTAACTCCTATACTGTAACACCCATACGCTGCCGTTACTCCCATTCGCAGCAAGCTCAGCTGTTTCTGTAATTCAGACATCCTGTGAATATGCCATAAATGGCTAAAATGAAAAAAAAAAAAAGCTCTAGAACAACTTTCCATAGTGACGATAGTTTCAGTGTATGCCCCTTTAAAGGGAATGTGTCGCTAACATTTTTTTTTTATTTTTTTTTCAGTTAAACAGTTAGGGTATGTGCACACACACTAATTACGTCCGTAATTGACGGACGTATTTCGGCCGCAAGTACCGGACCGAACACAGTGCTGCAGGACAACTGTCCCGTAGTGTAATCATGATTACAGTACGGGACAGTTGTCCTGCAGCGAGGCAGGGACTTCTAGCATCGTACATAAGTATGATGCTAGGAGCCCGGCTCCCTGCACTGTGTTCGGTCCGGGACTTGCGGCCGAAATACGTCCGTCAATTACGGACGTAATTAGTGTGTGTGCACATACCCTTAGTATTTAAGTGATTAGAAGAAAAGATCCAGCGCTGAGTCGTACTTTGGATTTAAAAAGGAAGCAGTATTCCCACCTTTATTGGGGTATTGAAATAAAATTGAAGGGAGACGCAGTCCCAAGACGTGTGCGGATAGTAGGCGGTTTGCACACCGCAAGCCGTAGCGGGGATCCGAGCGGAGAGTCTGGAGAGGCATCAAACTGGTGAGCTGGAGATTTCCTCCCTTCTTTATTTAAGTGATTACACATGGTTTTATTTTTTTTCACAAGTCAGGAAATATTATAAATTAGATTCTAATTTATAACATTTCCATGTGCTGGCCACTAGAGGGAGCAGTTCCCAAAATTGCAGCATGGTCACTGTGGTAAAGCAACCTCATTGATTTGTGCTGCAAATTTGGGGTAGACACACTCGCTCTAGTGTCCTCACACAATCCACCCTCCCTTCTTCTGGCTAGTGCCAGGAGAAGGAAGGGTTTGAATCTCCAAATCTCCTACACTGTGTGCTGCCATTTTCTGAGCGACTGCACAGTGTAGGAGGATTAGATACAGGGCTCAGCAGACAGTATAACACGAACATAATACACACATCATACACGAACATATGGGCGGAACCCGCGGTCGGAAGTAGTCATCTTACTGTCCGGCAGTGGCTTCCGGTCCACATGAAAATGGCGCCGGATTTCGCTCTACGAACGAGCTTCGTTTTGGACTGTGTGGACTGTTGTAGACATGCGCCGTACGCTTCAGAGAATGGAACGGCTCCCGTTCGCAGTCTCTATGGGGATGTATGTGCCGTATTCCATCTCTGTATGGGTCGTTAATTGACACATACAAAGATGAAAAAAAAAAAAAATGGCAGCCCCCATAGAGAAGTAAAAGAACACAGTAAAAAGTTTAAAGTCACAACATTAATAAATAAAATGTTTGTTTATATTTTATTAAAAGCAATACAATAAAAAATAAAATAAAAATTAATGACACCTTCACTTTAAACAGCTAAAACCATCAGATCGGGTGTGGGTTGAACCTTGTACGGCCAGCATTACTGCTCGCTTAGTGTTTGCAGCTCCCCTACTAAATGATGCAACAAGACATGGATTTCCCCTAATCACCCGCGATATTGACGTCTTCCTGCCGGGATTTTTACATGTAGTGTTATGGCAGCTCTCACCGAGGGGCGGGTGTGTGGGGTATTCTGGTCAGGGTGTGACCGGTGTATATTCTGCTTATCGGACGCTGCAGGAGCCACACAGCAAACACTATAAAAATTTACAGCTGGTTATGGAAAAATCATGCCCAGCAGCCAAACTACAACTCCTATTTGCCTTTAGTGGGCACAATACGGAGAACTATAGAAGCCTTAGTAGGATCTTCACACTGGCCGCTCTTCAGCGGTTGTGAAACTACAATTCCCACCATGCCCCTATATACAAGAATATAACTACTATAATACTGCCCCTATATACAAGAATATAACTACTATAATACTGCTCCTATATACAAGAATATAACTACTATAATACTGCCCCCTATATACAAGAATATAACTAATATAATACTGGGGTCCTATGTACAAGAATATAACTACTATAATACTGGGGTCCTATGTACAAGAATATAACTACTATAATACTGCCCCTATGTACAAGAATATAACTACTATAATACTGCCCCCTATATACAAGAATATAACTACTATAATACTGCCCCCTATGTACAAGAATATAACTACTATAATACTGCCCCTTATATACAAGAATATAACTACTATAATACTGCCCCCTATGTGCAAGACTATAACTACTATAATACGGCCCCCTATGTACAAGAATATAACTACTATAATACTGCCCCTTATATACAAGAATATAACTACTATAATACTGCCCCCTATGTACAAGAATATAACTACTATACACTGCCTCCTATATACAAGAATATAACTACTATAATACTGCCTCCATATACAAGAATATAACTACTATAATACTGCTCCTATATACAAGAATATAACTACTATAATACTGCTACTATATACAAGAATATAACTACTATAATACTGCTCCTATGTACAAGAATATAACTACTATATTACTGCCCCCTATGTGCAAGAATATAACTACTATAATACTGCCCCTATATACAAGAATATAACTACTATAATACTGCCCCTATATACAAGAATATAACTACTATAATACTGCCCCTTATATACAAGAATATAACTACTATAATACTGCCCCCTATGTACAAGAATATAACTACTATAATACTGCCCCCTATGTACAAGAATATAACTACTATAATACTGCCCCTTATATACAAGAATATAACTACTATAATACTGCCCCCTATGTACAAGAATATAACTACTATAATACTGCTACTATATACAAGAATATAACTACTATAATACTGCCTCCTATGTACAAGAATATAACTACTATATTACTGCCCCCTATGTGCAAGAATATAACTACTATAATACTGCCCCTATATACAAGAATATAACTACTATAATACTGCCCCTTATATACAAGAATATAACTACTATAATACTGCCCCCTATGTACAAGAATATAACTACTATAATACTGCCCCCTATGTACAAGAATATAACTACTATACACTGCCTCCTATATACAAGAATATAACTACTATAATACTGCCTCCATATACAAGAATATAACTACTATAATGCTGCTCCTATATACAAGAATATAACTACTATAATACTGCTACTATATACAAGAATATAACTACTATAATACTGCTCCTATGTACAAGAATATAACTACTATATTACTGCCCCCTATGTGCAAGAATATAACTACTATAATACTGCCCCTATATACAAGAATATAACTACTATAATACTGCCCCTATATACAAGAATATAACTACTATAATACTGCCCCTTATATACAAGAATATAACTACTATAATACTGCCCCCTATGTACAAGAATATAACTACTATAATACTGCCCCCTATGTACAAGAATATAACTACTATAATACTGCCCCTTATATACAAGAATATAACTACTATAATACTGCCCCCTATGTACAAGAATATAACTACTATAATACTGCTACTATATACAAGAATATAACTACTATAATACTGCCTCCTATGTACAAGAATATAACTACTATATTACTGCCCCCTATGTGCAAGAATATAACTACTATAATACTGCCCCTATATACAAGAATATAACTACTATAATACTGCCCCTTATATACAAGAATATAACTACTATAATACTGCCCCCTATGTACAAGAATATAACTACTATAATACTGCCCCCTATGTACAAGAATATAACTACTATAATACTGCCCCTTATATACAAGAATATAACTACTATAATACTGCCCCCTATGTACAAGAATATAACTACTATAATACTGCCCCCTATGTACAAGAATATAACTACTATACACTGCCTCCTATATACAAGAATATAACTACTATATTACTGCCCCCTATATACAAGAATATAACTACTATAATACTGCTCCCTATATACAAGAATATAACTACTATAATACTGCCCCCTATGTGCAAGAATATAACTACTATAATACTGCCTCCTATGTACAAGAATATAACTACTATATTACTGCCCCCTTATATACAAGAATATAACTACTATAATACTGCACCCTATATACAAGAATATAACTACTATAATACTGCCCCTATATACAAGAATATAACTACTATAATACTGCCCCCTATGTACAAGAATAGAACTACTATAATACTGCCTCCTATGTACAGGAATATAACTACTATAATACTGCCCCTATGTACAAGAATATAACTCCTATAATACTGGGGTCATTCTATGGGCCCATGCACACGACCGTGGTTAAGATGGACCGCAATTGCAAACCGTTAAAAACTCAGGACAAGTCATTTTACGGTCCGCATTAGCGGTCCGGTCCTATTTAAATAAATGCACGTCTTTTGTATGCATGGTCCGTGATTGCGGACGGCCGGCGGACGACACTCTGCAGCCGTCCGTGCCCGTAATCACCAGCCGTGTGCATTTCCCTTCACTATGGTTTATTACTTGGATACAATCAGTTACCTGCGGGGTGAATACTTGTGTTTTTATGAAGTTCTGCTTTCACCTGGTAGAACAATAAATCGGTCAGCCCTGTATAAAAGTCACCTGTTCACTATGAGCCGCTCTATGACTAAGCACTAACTATAAAATGGATAGAAACAGAGCATGCTGCACCCACATCTGCCCACCATAAAACTCCCAGTGCCAGAGCAGATGTAAAGAACCGCCCTAACTGCCCCTTCTAGCTCGCAGCACCGCCATAAAGTGAGACGCAGGATGCAGTAACAGAGCCATACATCAGAAATACTGTGAAATTCCTTTAATCCGTCATCTGATAATCCAGAAACTAAATATCCGGCACTGGTTTCCCGCACGGTACTAGAATATAGTAATAGTTACACAATTGATGGTTTGGGGGTCAAAATTCCTAATTCTAGCCACTGTGACTCCTTGTTCAGTCCTAGGGGGTGAATACTTTTATTCTTGGTCCTATGGGCACTACATAGATTCTTTTCGCACAGTGCAGCCATATCGGTCGCACCCCTCGTCTCTATTGACATCAGGGCCGACAACGAGCCGAGCATTCACCACACCAAGGGCCAAAGATATGTGCAGGAAGTTCACCTCGGCCCCACAATAAACCTGACTGGCCGCAGCGTTATGGGGGAAGTGGATTGTTAATGTGACTTTGCTTCGCACCTCTGTTAAAAAGTGACACATTAGCTCACAGATTTATATGTCCTTATAGTACCCGGAGCCGTCCACAAGTCAATCTAATGTAATATCGCTGCCGCTACTCTCTCTAGGAAAGGTCATTATGGGGGTGAATACTTTTACAAACTAGAGATAAAATTACGTAGGATTTTAGTTGATCTATATAAATTATGGTCATAAAAAGCTAAGTAAGTAACTCCTCCTTGCATTATAGTAAGCGGTTAGATGTGTCCGACAACAAGCTTACTGACTGTTTCCAATTACAACTAGCAGAATTGCGAATGTAGTTTTGAAATATAATGCAGGTTGTAGCTCAGGATCAATGCAATATAAGTAATGTGATTTATCTACAAAGTTCATGCCACATCAACAGTGATGACTGGTACACGGGCAAAGGAGTAAAATAAAGAGAGACTTGAGACTCATGCCACTATGGGGAGCCATCAACTGAACTACAAGTCCCAGCTTGACCACCTGCAAAGAAACTACAACTACCAACAAGCCAAATTCTCGAGTCACTTATTACATCAGATAAACCTACATCCCATAACCCTCAGGCACTGACACCCAGATGACGGAGAGACATCCCATTAGATCCTTCCATAGGCACAAATGACAATTTGATGTCTATGGGGCTTAACAGCTTGGATTATGACTTTCTGATCTATACCTTCCCAGATAAGCAGCATCAGGTACCTGGAAGCTGCTTATCCTCTCTGCAGAGATTAACCGGTCATCAGCTGAACAGCTATTTGATGTCTATGTCCAGCTTTAGACAGAGCTGAACGCTGCTTGGCCATCAGTCATCACTCTCGATCCCCAACCATCCCAGATCCCTCAATAATCCCCTTGAAAGAAACCACAGCAGGTAATATTGATCTAGCATCTACCAGTAGTCACATAGATTCAAGTGCTGGGAAATTTACTACCATTTTAATAGGTGCAGGTACCCACCGACACACACTGCACCGATAACATCATCCAGGGCTGAAACATAAGTTCATAAGTCTAGATCTCTTCTATCTGCATACGTGAAAGACAATGTTCACCTTTATACACCGGCATACATATAGAAATGACATACATATAGGAGTACAGTCACTGTGTACATACATTACTTATCCTGTACTGATCCTGAGCTGCATCCTGTATTATACTCCAGAGCTGCACTCACTATTCTGCTGGAGGAGTCACTGTGTACATACATTACTTATCCTGTACTGATCCTGAGCTGCATCCTGTATTATACTCCAGAGCTGCACTCACTATTCTGCTGGTGGTGTCACTGTGTACATACATTACTTATCCTGTACTGATCCTGAGCTGCATCCTGTATTATACTCCAGAGCTGCACTCACTATTCTGCTGGTGGAGTCACTGTGTACATACAATACTTCTCCTGTACTATCCTGAGCTGCATCCTGTATTATACTTCAGAGCTGTACTCATTCTGCTGGTGGAGTCACTGTGTACATATATTACTTATCCTGTACTGATCCTGAGTTACATCCTGTATTATACTACAGAGCGGCACTCACTATTCTGCTGGTGGAGTCACTGTGTTCATACTTCACATTACTTATCCTGTACTGATCCTGAGTTACAGAATGTATTATACTACAGAGCGGCACTCACTATTCTGCTGGTGGGGTCACTGTGTACATACAATACATCACTTCTCCTGTACTATCCTGAGCTGCATCCTGTATTATACACCAGAGCTGCACTCACTATTCTGCTGGTGGAGTCACTGTGTACATACATTACATATCCTGAGTTACATCCTGTATTATACTCCAGAGCTGCACTCACTATTCTGCTGGTGGAGTCACTGTGTACATACATTACATATCCTGTACTGATCCTGAGTTACATCCTGTATTATACTCCAGAGCTGTACTCGATATTCTGCTGGTGGAGTCACTGTGTACATACATTACATTACTTATCCCGTACTGATCCAGAGTTACAGCCTGTATTATACTCCAGAGCTGCACTCACTATTCTGCTGGTGGAGTCACTGAGTACATACATTACATATCTTGAACTGATCCTGAGTTACCGTCCCTATTATACACCAGAGCTGTATTTACTATTCAGCAGGCTTTAGAGCTGAAGCCTCCCAGCATTACCCGCTGGTTCAGTGTCCATACAGAGCTGGTTCTGGTAATTTACATTCTGGGAGGTAGTCTTTACTACTTTCCTACTTTGCTCAGCTAAGCAGTTAGGGATACGTATATAGACAAGTTTGCTGACTGTTTCCAACCACAAATACAGCTCCGGAGCATAATGCAAGCTGTAACTCCGATCAGTAAATTATAAGTAACGCAATGTAGTCCAGCGTATGGGACAACCTGAAGTAACCGTGGATAGTCCCTTTCCAATGAAGTTATGTTCGTGGGCTGGGGTGGTGTGTCTAAAGTTACCGTGTAGCATTATCATCACACAGCACAGTGGTCTCATCACTAGACCGCAGACATAAGTAGCCGAGAGCCGGCCAGCTGCTATACAAGCTCCTGTCTGGTGGTTTAAGGTCACCGCTCAAGCCTCACTTCCTTTTATAATCTTCCAAATTTGCAGTCATGTTAAAAATGTTCCTTCACAAGGCACCAAGGCATCCTGAGCTTTCTGGTTCATGAATAAAATGGCAGAACTACAGTAAAGACTGACACATACACAGAAAAAGCATAACAATGCAAAATTGGACATCACTCAGGCTCTGCGGGAGGTTAATATTAGGAGGAATCGCTCCGGGCCATTGTCTAGATTCCATTTTCTGTGACTGGCGACTAGAACGACCTTGTATAATCTCAGAGATGTCGCTAGGAATAATTAACAGTCCTCAGGATACGGAGGCGGTTTTGTTGATCTCCCTGCACTTTGCACTAATCTTACAAGATTCACTTGTCTCTGGTCTGGTATAGACTCGCTGACTGTCTATGTCAGCACCATTACATAATCAGGGGCTGAAGGCTTCCACGTGAACAGCAGGACTCCCGCAGGACCAGCGCCCCTATCATATACACCTGCTCTTTGTATATTATGGTGCAGGCAATGCAGGGCTGGATCCCCCCATCCCTGAGAGCTTGGTATCCTGGTGCAGTCATATTGTAAGATCAGGGCAGGACTTGGAACAATGCCCCATGCAGCAGATAAATAGGGGGGAGCGCGCTGGTACAGAGCGGGGTCTGTTCATTCTCTCACAGGGTGGGGTGTTCCCGATAACTGCAGAATCCACGTGATTCTGCACGGACAGGAAAGCTCAGGCTCGGTGCCACTTACCAATGGTAGAAATTCCCCAAAAATAACGCAAGGCATCAATCTGGCATAGGTACCAGAGTACGGGCACTATTTATGGCAGCCTGCACTCTTATGATGGGCATTGCAACAGAATACAGGCTACTATAAGCAGAGGTGCGGAATCAGATAACAGATCAGGAAATATCAGCAATTCTCTAATATGTGTTCCTCTCTAATCAAAACTATTTGGAAGAGGTCTGAATTTGTGCCGGATTATCAGAAGGGCATTATAGAAACACAAGAAAGCCCTAGATAAAATGCTAGCATGGTTGTGGGCCCCTATCACGAGTATAATCTGCTCTTGTGAGATTCCAGATATGGAAACAAGAACTGGACTATCAGAATTGCTGGACTATTGGAAGTTGGATTAAAGGAATTGTAGTGTGACATCAATGTAGCTCCACGTCCTGGTTACCCGATCATTGTGTAGGGATCTGAAGCCATGGACACCCAAAGAGAGGATCCTGCCCCCTGAGGGGAAGGTGTCTGGGAAAGCTGGGTGAAATCCAATATGGGAGCTGTTCTGGTCACCGAGCTACCCTAGCTATCTAATCCCCACATTTAGCTGAATACATTCTCCTCTCTAGTAAAGCGGAGTCACTTGTAGATTTACCATTCAGGGCTCTAGGAAAGTTGGTTGATAACCCCTCCGGGAGCCGCAGAGGTGTCCATATACGTTCTCACCCAGAAACAAATAAGAGGTAAGAACTTTAGAGAGGACGATGACTGCAGGACTATGAGCACAGGCTGCTATAAAACAGCTCCTCCAGAGGAGCCATAGGGAATAACAGCGCACGTATGAGGATCCTTCTTCTGCCATGCGCACAGTAAAGCTGGAGCCGCGGCCCTATAGTTGGATGTCAGGAGGTGACCTAATAATGGACTCAAGACGTGATCTCATTAAGACAACCGCTGAGGTCATAGGGGCGGGGGATCTTCAGCTCAGGATCCCCCACTATGATCGCAGCTCCGGCAGACCCGACCCATTTATGCACTTCAATGTATAGTCAGATGAAGGCTTCCATGGCAATAACAGCAGATCACTGGGGGTTACAGAGGACGGACCCCCCCAGAGATCAGCTGATCATCTTATTGGATTAAATTGTGACAGCCACTTTAGGAGTTTCCCACCATCAAAGGATCTTCTTATAAACAAGCACCAACCTATTTTTAGGGACTTAAAAAGGGCTCGTCTGCTCTCCTCATGTCTGTTTTAGTAAATAATTCTATTCTCTATTAAATAAAAAAAATTCTTAGAGCTCTGTTGTCCCATTCCTCTGTTATTCTTCCTGGAAATGTATAACCTGAAAACTGGATGTTACCATTCCCCTTGCCAATGTGGCGTGGCCCTACACACTGACACCGTCCAATTAGTGCGGACAGTGTCTCCAGCACACAGGCCGCATAACGGCCCCCATAGGCATGTACGGGCCTTACTGCACCTCCGATTTCATAGAGGATCAGAAAAAAATAAAATGGTGGCATGCTCCATCAGGTGCCACGTGCGCATGAGCTCTTAGGCTGTGTTCGCACAGAGTTTTTTGACGAGTTTTTTGACGCGGAAACCGCTCTGCAAAACCCGCCAAAAAACGTCCGAAAACGCCTCCCGTTGATTTCAATGGCAGGCGGGGGCGGTTTTCTCCCGCGAGTGGTAAAACCGGCTCACGGGAGAAAGGGACATGCCCTATCTTCGCGCGATTACGCCTCTGACCTCCCATTGACATCAATGGGAGGCAGAGAGAACGTATTTCGCGGAGTTTTATGCTCGCGACGCTCAATGGCCACGGGCGAAAAATCGACGTGCAGGCTGAGGAAAATCTGCCTCAAACTTCCAAACGGAATTTTGAGGCAGATTTTCCACCTGCAAAAAACTCAGTGTGAACCCGGCCTTAGAGGAGTATTACACCCTTAACTTCAATGGAAACAGCTGCAAACGTGGCCTCTCTAACCCAATTATTTAAATCATAATAGCGGCCGCTTTACATCAAACAGAAGTCACCGGACCCCCGTGTTGTCCTCATAGGCGAGGGTAACAGAGCTGGGACCCCCATTTATCTCTATTCAGGAACATTGCAGTTTGTCATTTTTAGTAACGATGAGGGAAACCTAAAATTCACTTCCTCCTTGTTACCCTGATGGGAAAATGTCCTATTAAGGAGCAGAATTTGGCGCATCTATTGTCTCTAGCCAGTCGGCAAAACGCGGAGTCAAATTTTCGTGGCCGAAGTCGCCGTGTAGCCCTGATGGACCTTTACCAGCATATCTTCCTTGAGGCTCTCCACACTTATAGACACATTATAATACTTTATGACCATTTAATCATCCTGAACATTTGATAAATCTGTCACCTATCAGGTGCAAGCGCTGGTAATGGGTCATTTTAATAAAAATCTCTCATATCTGCCCCATAGAAATGGATTATTCCACAACCGTGGGGACATTTATCCAAACTAGTGAATTTGAAGAAGTTGCCCATAGCAACCAATCAGATTCCGGCTTTTATTTCTCAGAGGTCTTTTGGAAAATGAAAGGGGCAATGTGATTGGTTGCTCTGGGCAACTGCTCCTTTTGTGACTGGAAATAGAGTGAGCACGCTCCGCTGTTCCTACCATTCACTATACTGGGGGGTGATCGTGCGGAGTCCCAGTCAGAAACACACACATTATATATATATATATATTCATCTTCCATAGCCGATATATTAGGCAGGTGTGCCTGAGCGGAGATCCCAGTACTTCAGAGGGTTAGAGATATAATTATATATCTCGCCACATCCACGCCCCAGCCTATAATAAACACAATGTAGTACAATATGGAGATATACACAAGTACTCTGCAGCCTATCGCTCTCCAGTTACAGAAAAACTACAACTCCCAGAATCCCCCGAAATGATGCAAGGTGTCATGGGATGCTGGGAGATGTAGTTTCCCAGCAGCTGGAGAGCACTAACATACATGTTGAACATGCAGTCCTATGTAAACATACTACACGTCCTCAGAAAAGAAAATTCAGGTCATTTTAGAACTACCGCAACTTGGAGGGTCACGTGACGATGGGACTTTGCGCAATTCAGGTGACAGAAGTTCAACATCAACGCTGCAGCGAAACAAACAATGATGGAGTAGAAGGGCAGGTTATACAGTAGGTAGTTAGGACTTTTAGTAGCTGGCATTAGGTCGCCCACTTTGGGCAATGTAATGTTAGACTAGGTGGTGCCACTTGAAGTTAACAAGATGTGCACAAATGTATATATCCATACACCACAGTATATAAACTATATGTGCATATTATAGAGCTAGACATTGGTGTAGGACACCCATCATCTCCCTGGAGACATCTCTGGGGTAACAGAGCTCCTAGGTTACCCCTGTCAGTAGAAACAGCGTAGTTCGGTGACGTCACTCATTGAATAGCCTGGAGATAAAACTACGTAAAGTGCGTAAAACAATTACGTGAATACGAAAGCTCAATAGGCAATGCGGGAGTCGCCGCTGTGACAGGAGACCTGGCCAAGACAACTTACCGGCCTACGAAGTTTTCGAGCACGGAACTCTTGCCGGCGCTCTGTCCTCCCACCACTGCTATCTGCGGCAGGTCGAGGTTGCAAGACTGGCCTATAGAACTGAACGCGTCCTGGAGCTTGTTAACGAGGGGAATGAGGTCCTCCATCCCCCGGTTCCCCATAGTTGCTCACGGTCTCAGGCAGCTCTCCGTTACCGCTCGGCTTCCTCTGCCATCCACTCAGCCCAACGGCCGCCACCCGGCATTCCCTATTGGTCCATAATTATGTCAGTCAAGAATTCCACAGCTCTGATTGGTTTTCGTTTCCACGCGTCATCAGCAAGAAAGGGCGGAGAAGCCGGGAGGCGGTGCTACACAGAAAGGGCAGCCACTCAGGCTATGATTGCTTAGCAATGCTAAGTCCGTCAACTAAATTAACGCATTTTATTGGCTAAGGTCAACTGTCACTCAAAGTACGTGTTCCTTAGATTTAACCATTTGTTAGACACCCGGAAGCTAAAAGTGGCTATACAGCTCCAGCTGGTTTACAACTATGGTTTCTGTTTTGCAGTAGTAGGGGCTATATAGTTGTACAGCAACTGCCTCCTACGTACAATAATATAACTACTATAATACTGCCTTCTATAATACTGCCTGCTATGTACAATAATATAACTACTATAAGGGTATGTTCACACACACTAATTACGGACGGCTGTCAAAAGGCGGGGCGTAAAAAAGACGCCCGCGTCAAATAAGTGCCTGTCACTTCTTCAGACGTAAATGGAGCCGTTTTCCATGGACTCCATGGAAAACCAGCTCCATTTAACGTCCGTAATGGACGCAGAAAAAAGCGCCTCAACATGCCATTACGGCTGAAAATACGGTGCTGTTTTCTCCTGAAAACAGCCTCGTAATTTCAGCCGTTACGGACGCTGCCGTGTGAACATACCCTTATACTGCTCCTATGTACAAGAATATAACTACTATAATACTGCCCTCTATGTACAAGAATATAACTACTATAATACTGCTCCTATGTACAAGAATATAACTACTATAATACTGCTCCTATGTACAAGAATATAACTACTATAATACTGCCCATATATATATATATATATATAAGAATATAACTACTATAATACTGCTCCCATGTGCAAGGATATAACTACTATAATACTGCCCCCTATGTACAAGAATATAACTACTATAATACTGCCCCCTATGTACAAGAATATAACTACTATAATACTGCCTCCTATGTACAAGAATATAACTACTATAATACTGCTCCCTATATACAAGAATATAACTACTATAATACTGCCCCCTATATACAAGAATATAACTACTATAATACTGCCCCATGTACAAGAATATAACTACTATAATACTGCCCCATGTACAAGACTATAACTACTATAATACTGCCCCCTATATACAAGAATATAACTACTATAATACTGCCCCCTATGTACAAGACTATAACTACTATAATACTGCCTCCTATATACAAGAATATAACTACTATAATACTGCTCCTATGTACAAGTATATAACTACTATAATACTGTCCCCTATGTACAAGAATATAACTACTATAATACTGCCCACTATATACAAGAATATAACTACTATAATACTGCCCCCTATATACAAGAATATAACTACTATAATACTGCCCCATGTACAAGAATATAACTACTATAATACTGCCCCATGTACAAGACTATAACTACTATAATACTGCCCCCTATATACAAGAATATAACTACTATAATACTGCCCCCTATGTACAAGACTATAACTACTATAATACTGCCCCCTATATACAAGAATATAACTACTATAATACTGCTCCTATGTACAAGTATATAACTACTATAATACTGTCCCCTATGTACAAGAATATAACTACTATAATACTGCCTCCTATATACAAGAATATAACTACTATAATACTGCTCCCTATATACAAGAATATAACTACTATAATACTGCCCCATGTACAAGAATATAACTACTATAATACTGCCCCATTTACAAGAATATATCTACTATAATACTGCCCCTATGTACAAGACTATAACTACTATAATACTGCTCCTATGTACAAGAATATAACTACTATAATACTGCCCATATATATATAAGAATATAGCTACTATAATACTGCTCCCATGTGCAAGGATATAACTACTATAATACTGCTCCCTATGTACAAGAATATAACTACTATAATACTGCCCCCTATGTACAAGAATATAACTACTATAATACTACCCCTATGTACAAGAATATAACTACTATAATACTGCCCCCTATGTACAAGAATATAACTACTATAATACTGCTCCCATGTGCAAGGATATAACTACTATAATACTGCCCCCTATGTACAAGAATATAACTACTATAATACTGTCTCCTATGTACAAGAATATAACTACTATAATACTGCTCCCTATATACAAGAATATAACTACTATAATACTGCCCCCTATATACAAGAATATAACTACTATAATACTGCACCATGTACAAGAATATAACTACTATAATACTGCCCCTATATACAAGAATATAACTACTATAATACTGCCCCCTATGTACAAGAATATAACTACTATAATACTGCTCCCATGTGCAAGGATATAACTACTATAATACTGCCCCCTATGTACAAGAATATAACTACTATAATACTGCCTCCTATGTACAAGAATATAACTACTATAATACTGCTCCCTATATACAAGAATATAACTACTATAATACTGCCCCCTATATACAAGAATATAACTACTATAATACTGCCCCCTATGTACAAGAATATAACTACTATAATACTGCTCCCATGTGCAAGGATATAACTACTATAATACTGCCCCCTATGTACAAGAATATTACTACTATAATACTGCCTCCTATGTACAAGAATATAACTACTATAATACTGCTCCCTATATACAAGAATATAACTACTATAATACTGCCCCCTATATACAAGAATATAACTACTATAATACTGCACCATGTACAAGAATATAACTACTATAATACTGCCCCTATATACAAGAATATAACTACTATAATACTGCCCCTATGTACAAGACTATAACTACTATAATACTGCTCCTATATACAAGAATATAACTACTATAATACTGCCCCCTATGTACAAGACTATAACTACTATAATACTGCCTCCTATATACAAGAATATAACTACTATAATACTGCTCCCTATATACAAGAATATAACTACTATAATACTGCCCCATGTACAAGAATATAACTACTATAATACTGCCCCATTTACAAGAATATATCTACTATAATACTGCCCCCTATGTACAAGACTATAACTACTATAATACTGCTCCTATGTACAAGAATATAACTACTATAATACTGCCCCTATATACAAGAATATAACTACTATAATACTGCCCCCTATGTACAAGACTATAACTACTATAATACTGCTCCTATATACAAGAATATAACTACTATAACACTGCCCCCTATGTACAAGAATATAACTACTATAATACTGCCCCCTATGTACAAGAATATAACTACTATAATACTGCCCCCTGTGTACAAGAATATAACTACTATAATACTGCCCCCTATATACAAGAGTTTAACTACTATAATACTGCCTCCTATATACAAGAATATAACTACTATAATACTGCTCCATTTACAAGAATATATCTACTATAATACTGCCCCCTATGTACAAGACTATAACTACTATAATACTGCTCCTATGTACAAGACTATAACTACTATAATACTTCTCCTATATACAAGAATATAACTACTATAACACTGCCCCCTATGTACAAGAATATAACTACTATAATACTGCCCCCTATGTACAAGAATATAACTACTATAAAACTGCCCCCTGTGTACAAGAATATAACTACTATAATACTGCCCCCTATATGCAAGAGTTTAACTACTATAATACTGCTCCTATATACAAGAATATAACTACTATAATACTGCCCCCTATATACAAGAATATAACTACTATAATACTGTTCCTATATACAAGAATATAACTACTATAATACTGCCCCCTATGTACAAGAATCTAACTACTATAATACTGCCCCCTATGTACAAGAATATAACTACTATAATACTGCTCCCTATATACAAGAATATAACTACTATAATACTGCTCCCTATATACAAGAATATAACTACTATAATACTGCCCCATGTACAAGAATATAACTACTATAATACTGCTCCCTATATACAAGAATATAACTACTATAATACTGCCCCATGTACAAGAATATAACTACTATAATACTGCCCCATGTACAAGAATATATCTACTATAATACTACCCCTATATAGAAGAATATAACTGCTATAATACTGCTCCTATGTACAAGAATATAACTACTATAATACTGCCCCCTATGTTCAAGACTATAACTACTATAATACTGCTCCTATATACAAGAATATAACTACTATAACACTGCCCCCTATGTACAAGAATATAACTACTATAATACTGCCCCCTATGTACAAGAATATAACTACTATTATACTGCCCCCTGTGTACAAGAATATAACTACTATAATACTGCCCCCTATATACAAGAGTTTAACTACTATAATACTGCTCCTATATACAAGAATATAACTACTATAATACTGCCCCCTATATACAAGAATATAACTGCTATAATACTGCTCCTATGTACAAGAATATAACTACTATAACACTGCCCCTATGTACAAGAATATAACTACTATAATACTGCCCCCTATGTACAAGAATATAACTACTATAATACTGCCCCGTGTACAAGAATATAGCTACTAAAATACTGCCCCCTATATACAAGAGTTTAACTACTATAATACTGCTCCTATATACAAGAATATAACTACTATAATACTGCCCCCTATATACAAGACTATAACTACTATAATACTGTTCCTATATACAAGAATATAACTACTATAATACTGCCCCCTATGTACAAGAATCTAACTACTATAATACTGCCCCCTATATACAAGAATATAACTACTATAACACTGCCCCTATGTACAAGAATATAACTACTATAATACTGCCCCCTATGTACAAGAATATAACTACTATAATACTGCCCCGTGTACAAGAATATAGCTACTAAAATACTGCCCCCTATATACAAGAGTTTAACTACTATAATACTGCCCCTATGTACAAGAATATAACTACTATAATACTGCTCCCTATATACAAGAATATAACTACTATAATACTGCTCCCTATATACAAGAATATAACTACTATAATACTGCCCCATGTACAAGAATATAACTACTATAATACTGCTCCTATATACAAGAATATAACTACTATAACACTGCCCCCTATGTACAAGAATATAACTACTATAATACTGCCCCCTATGTACAAGAATATAACTACTATTATACTGCCCCCTGTGTACAAGAATATAACTACTATAATACTGCCCCCTATATACAAGTTTAACTACTATAATACTGCTCCTATATACAAGAATATAACTACTATAATACTGCCCCCTATATACAAGAATATAACTGCTATAATACTGCTCCTATGTACAAGAATATAACTACTTTAACACTGCCCCTATGTACAAGAATATAACTACTATAATACTGCCCCCTATGTACAAGAATATAACTACTATAATACTGCCCCCTGTGTACAAGAATATAGCTACTATAATACTGCCCCCTATATACAAGAGTTTAACTACTATAATACTGCTCCTATGTACAAGAATATAACTACTATAATACTGCCCCCTATGTACAAGAGTATAACTACTATAATACTGCCCCCTATATACAAGAATATAACTACTATAATACTGCCTCCTATAGACAAGAATATAACTACGATAATACTGCTCCTATATACAAAAATATACCTACTATAATACTGCCCCTATATACAAGACTATAACTACTATAATACTGCCCTTATATACAAGAATATAACTACTATAATACTACTCCTATATACAAGAATATAACTACTATAATACTGCCCGCTATATACAAGAATATAACTGCTATAATACTGCCCCTATATACAAGAATATAACTACTATAATACTGCCCTTATATACAAGAATATAACTACTATAATACTGCCTCCTATATACAAGAAAATAACTACTATAATACTGCCCCCCTATATACAAGAATATAACTACTATAATACTGCCCCCTATATACAAGAATATAACTACTATAATACTGCCCCTATGTACAAGAATATAACTACTATAATACTGCCCCTATGTACAAGAATATAACTACTATAATACTGCCCCCTATGTACAAGAATATAACTACTATAATATTGCCCCATATGTACAAGAATATAACTACTATAATACTGCCCCTATATACAAGAATATAACTACTATAATACTGCCCCCTATGTACAAGAATATAACTACTATAATACTGCCTCCTATATACAAGAATATAACTACTATAATACTGCCCCCCTATATACAAGAATATAACTACTATAATACTGCCCCCTATATACAAGAATATAACTACTATAATACTGCCCCTATGTACAAGAATATAACTACTATAATACTGCCCCTATGTACAAGAATATAACTACTATAATACTGCCCCCTATGTACAAGAATATAACTACTATAATATTGCCCCATATGTACAAGAATATAACTACTATAATACTGCCCCTATATACAAGAATATAACTACTATAATACTGCCCCCTATGTACAAGAATATAACTACTATAATACTGCCTCCTATATACAAGAATATAACTACTATAATACTGCCCCCTATATACAAGAATATAACTACTATAATACTGCTCCTATATACAAGAATATAACTACTATAATACTGCCCCCTATATACAAGAATATAACTACTATAATACTGCCCCCTATATACAAGAATATAACTACTATAATACTGGGGTCCTATGTACAAGAATATAACTACTATAATACTGCCCCTATGTACAAGAATATAACTACTATAATACTGCCACCTATATACAAGAATATAACTACTATAATACTGCCCCCTATATACAAGAATATAACTACTATAATACTGCCCCCTATGAATAATTCCAATTTTGTATTAGAATGGTCAGACAGTATGGTGTCCTGGTTACTGTGTTTTACCTCTTTCTTATGGGTAGTTTGAGCATTCATAGGCTTTGCTGGTGTCGTTCAGTCATTCACATGGTATACAGCAGAATACATTATTTAGGACGTGCAGGTATTGTGTTTTCTCCGTCATCTGATCTCATTCATTATTTGTGACACTGGAGATGTGAGCGCAAGCTAAGTCAGTTCTTCCATTGTTACCTACTACCGGCCTATCTTCTCCTGGAGTCGTATACACTTGTGAAACTATTTCCCACATTTCCGTAATTTTTTCTATGATCCAATCAGCATGGCATGACATTTTTCATCTCGGACTGCAGTATTAATCAGATAGTTATAAAAATAAATTTAGGTGGAGAATAAGTGTCGGTGTGATATGGATATAATCCCTTACCACTTCCTAGATCATCTACCTATAAGTGTATGTTCACACGGCTTATTTTCGGCCGTTTTTCGGGCCGTAAACGCCCGAAAAACGGCCGAAAAATTTAAAGCAGAACACCTCCAAACATCTGCCCATTAATTTCAATGGGAAAAACGGCGTTCTGTTCCGATGGGCCGTTTTTTTACACGGCTGTTTTGAAAAACGGCCGCGAAAAAGAAGTGCATGTCACTTATTGGGACATTTTTGGAGCTGTTTTTCATTGACTCAATAGAAAAGAGATCCAAAAACGGCCATAAAAAACACAGCGAAAATCGCGAGTGGCTTAAAAAACGTCTGAAAATCAGGAGCTGTTCTGCCTTGAAAACAGCTCCGTATTTGCAGACGTTTTTTTTTTTGTTTGTTTTTTTTTTAAACATCTTTTTTTATTTGCCTTTTTTTCCAATTTTACATCATAACAAATCAAAACAACATTGAAAAACAAATAATAATAATAATCTTTATATAGCGCCAACATATTACGCAGCACTTCACAATTTAGAGGGGACATGAAACAAACAATATCAGACATTACATAGTGACAAAGTTCATTTACAATTCAAACCTGAGGAGTGAGGACCCTGCTCGCAAGATCTTACAATCTATGAGGACATAAGGGAGACACAAAGTGTAAGGGCATGACCACACGTGGCGGATTTCCTCCGCAACTGTCCGCATCAATGCCGCACAGAATCTGCGTTGCAGATTCTGCTGCGGATCTGCACAAAATGTGCAGTAAATTGATGCGGACTAGCTGCTGCGGACTGCGGGAAAAGTACTTCCCTTCTCCCTATTCAGTGCAGGATAGAGAGAAGGGACAGCACTTTCCCTTGTGAAAGTCAAAGAAATTCATACTTACCGCCCGTTGTCTTGGTGACGTGTCCCTCCTTCGGCATCCAGGCCGATCTCCCTGGATGACGCGGCAGTCCATGTGACCGCTGCAGCCTGTTATTAGCCTGTGATTGGCTGCAGCCGTCACTTAGACTGACACGTCATCCTGGGAGGCCGGACTGGAGACAGAAGCAGGGAGTTCTCGGTAAGTATGAACTTCATTTTTTTTTACAGATAGATGTATATTGGGATCGGTAGTCACTGTCCCGGGTGCAGAAACAGTTACTGCCGATCGCTTAACTCTTTCAGCACCCTGGACAGTGACTATTTACTGACGTCTCCTAGCAACGCTCCCGTCATTACGGGAGCCCCATTGACTTCCTCAGTCTGGCTGTAGACCTAGAAATACATAGGTCCAGCCAGAATGAAGAAATGTCAAGTTAAAAAAGCAAGACGGATCCGCAGCACACATAACATGTGCATGACAGCTGCGGACTTCATTGCGGAAATTAGAATCTCCATTGAAGTCAATGGAGAAATTCCGCCATGAGTCCGCCACTGCTCCGCAACAGACAGAGAATGCTGCGGACACCAAATTCCGCTCCGCAGCCTATGCTCCGCAGCGGAATTTTACGCCTCGTCTAAACGAACACTGCTAAATTAAAGTGTAAGTCAATGGACAAACGGCTCCGCTGCGGATTAACGCTGCGGAGTGTCCGCAGCGGAATTTAAGTGAAATTCCGCCACGTGTGAACCCAGCCTAATAGTGTTTGTTCTGTACAATGGTCCGGCCATTTTTATACACATGCGGTGGTAACATAAAGCTGCATGAGCCGGTCACCAGCCAGTATCCGTGTATGACGGACATGAAGAGAAGGAGTGTGAGGGAATCTTATTCTGATGACTAATCTAAAAGGAGGGCCATGGAAAGGAGTCAGATTAGGGAATGTTATAAGCCTGTCTAAATAAATGTGTTTTCAGGGCACGTTTAAAACTGTGGATATTGGGAATTAATCTGATTGTCTGGGGTAGCGCATTCCAGAGGACGGGTGCAGCACGAGAGAAATCTGCCAAAATGTATCGACATTATTATCCAAAGCACAAAAGAGCTCCTATAGATGTAAGACTTTACAGTTATTTCCGTCTCATAGCCAACAATCCAAGTTATTCCTTCCCATGCTATCCTTCTAATCTGGGGAGCATCCCGAAGTTGCTTGTACACAGCCTTTCTTGACTTTGCCCACCCTGTACCTATTCCCCCTACTTCCCCCCCATACCGAAAAGAACCTGCTCAAGTACTCTAATTATACCTGGTATTGTCCTAATATCTTTCTCCCTGATACAGCTAGAATATATCCAATGCTCCCGAGGAACCGCTAAGGTGTTCTTTTGCATACCACGCTGTATGTCTAAACGAGGACATCAATTCTCTGATCTCCTGGTCATCAAATTGAGTAACAATAAATCTTTTCCACTTGTTGAAAAAGTGAGCTGTTTCCTTTTCCTTTATGTCTTTCCGTTTCTAGGCGTTCTATACTCAAAAGCTTCTTCAGCTGTATAATCACCTCTGATATTGTTGTGGCTTCCCTAATCAACCAGTTCTGTAATAGACATCTTTTTGCTACCATGAGGACAGTGTGGATTATTGAGGGCACCCGTCCAGAAATCGCTGCGTCCTCTTCCTCAGGTAGTCTCACCTGTTGGAATAATAAACATTGTGGAGACATTGGTAAAGATGTTGCCCAGAAGGTTGTTGCGAACCTACACATTTCCCCCAAAAAGTCTTGGGTAGCCTTACATCCCGTGGTACATATCAGATTTGGCCAATTGGCATTTAGGACAAGCAGTTATCCTGTCGGGATTGGAGGCCGAAGCCGGGATGTTGAAACCATTAATAGCATTATGCTTTTTTTTTTTTAAATACGATTCCCTCCATCTTTCATTTATAATTTCCTTATGTACTGTCATCCACCCTTTCAGTATAACTTCAGCTATATCAGAATCCCCCGTCACTCTCACCCACATTTTATAGCAATCCTTCGAATGTTGCTTAATGACTCTATTTCTGATGAAGTCATACAACGAGGATATCGAAGCTTTTTCCAATCTAGGACCTAAAATGTCATCAAAAGGGTGTATTAACGCTTCCTCGTGCTTCAGACGTTTTTGACTCAGCGTGTGAACATACCCTAACAGTTTGGACTCTCTTGGGCTAAAAGGGGTTGTCTCATCAAAAAGAAGGTGGCTGATCACCGCCACAGGTCTAACTTCTCTAACCCTCGGCAATCAACCCCATAGAATTGCCCCCCGCACCTCTATGGCATTCATAAGCCCTAAAAGGGCAGAGTTGCCGTGGTTAGACAACCCCTTGAAATTAAATAATAATTACTGGAAAAAAAACATCTTGTTGCAGTCGGTCCTTTCATGTTTTGTTTTTTTAAAGTAATAGAGTGTAAGCAAAACAGAGGAAAAGTTTACAAAACAGAGTCGATCATCGAACCGCAGTGACGAGAGGCCGTTTTCCATAAACTACCATCAATAAAATCCAGCCTGGGGCTATGCTGGGTGGGAATGACCCATTTAGAGCCCGCATATAGCATATAGTGTAGTCATTATATTGCTGAGGGCGGGGGAAGGGATTAGCGAATGGGAATTATGAAAGAAAACATCAACATTTTCAAGACATTTTATTTATTATATTTATTATAGGGTAATTCCACTTTCAACAATACTTCACAGTCTCGGTCTAGATAGAAAGTTGAGTAGCTGTGATATTACTTGACTTTATCATTTTGTACTGATTTTTAGTAATTTTCTCCAGTCATATTTATATACTGTAGGTTTAGGTGTAAAAAATGTGGTTGCCCTTAGGAACAGACAGCAGTTTATCTCACCTCACTGTCAGTCATGTGACCTAACAGCTGAGCTCCCACAATGGTAACATGAACATACAGATAGGGTATGTGAGCCCCACTGGGGACAGTGACTGAGGACAACTTCTGTACAGCGCGGCAGAATATGTTGGTGCTATATAAGTAACAGAAATAAATAAGTAAAAAGATCACCATCAGTGGCCCAATAAATACACACATATTTTCCATTATTCAAGCCAACATATATATATATATATATACTGTATACAGATGAGAAGAGATGGAAAAAAATAGATAGATACATAGATAAATACAATATATGGACAAAAGTATTGGGACACCTACACATTACATTGACAGACCCTTTTGCACTCCTCCATGAAGACATTCTACTAGATTTTGGAGAATCTGTTGGAATTTTTCCTATTCACCCAGAAGAACATTTGTGAGGTCAGACACTGATGTTGGAGGAGACGGCCTGGGTCACAATCTTCTAGTTCATCTCAAAGGTGTTGGATGTGACTGAGGTCAGGACTCTTTGCAGGTCAGTCATGTTCTTCCAGAACAAACTCACCTAACCAACCAACCAACAAACCAACCAACCAACCAACCAACCAACCAACCAGCCATGTCTTTATGGACCTTGTACATTGGGGCGCATTCATGCTGGAACAGAAAAAGGCCGAACCCCAAACTGTTCCTACAAGGTTGGAAGCTACAATTGTCCAAAATATCTTGGTATGCGGAAGAATTAAGATTTAAATTCACTGGAACTAAGGGGCTGACCCCTGAAAAACACCCCCATAGCATTATCCCTCCTCCACCAAACGTTACAGTTGGCACAATGCAGTCAGACAAGTAATGTTCTCCTGGTATTCACTAAACCCAGACTCGTCCACTAGACGGCCAGATAGAGAAGCGTGATTCATCACTCCACAGAACACGTTTCCACTGCTCCAGAGTCCAGTGGCGGCGGCTTTATACCACTCCATCTGACGCTTGGCATTGTGCTTGGTGATGTAAGGCTGGCATGTAGCTGCTCGGCCGCCATACCATGAAGCTCCCGAGGCACAGTTTTTGTGCCGATGTTAATACCAGAGGAGGTTTAGATTCTGCAGTTATTGAGTCAGCAGAGCGTTGGCGACTTTTATGCACCTCAGCAGTCGGCGTCCCCGCTATGTAAGTTTACGTGGTCTCCACTGAGTTGCTGTGGTTCCTAAACACTTCCGCTTTGCAATAATATCAATCACATGATGATAGATAGATAGATATGAGATAGGTAGATAGATAGATAGATAGATAGATAGATAGATAGATAGATAGATAGATAGATAGATAGATAGATAGATAGATAGATATTAAATACAGGGGCATAACTAGTAAAGACTGGGCCCCATAGCAAACTTTTGACGACTGGGCCCCCCCTCCCCTGGGTATCACACAACCCCCCCTTGTAGATAGTGCCTCTCTATAGATTCCGCCACACAGCGCCCCCTATAGATAGCACCATACAGCCCCCATGTAGATAGCGCCATACAGCCCTCCCCCTGTAGATAACGCCATACAGCCTTAAAACTTCCCCTTGAGGGTAACGCCATACAGCCCCCAACCTCCCCCCCCCCCAAAAAAAAACAAAAACGGCCTATACTTTGTCCTACAGTAGAGATGTATCCCCTATCCACAGGATAGGGGATGCATGTGTGATTGCTGGCAGCGATAAGGAGAGCGGGGGACCGAAGTTCTCCATGACAAACCTCGGACTTCCGGGGTCTGTGCAGTTCACCGCGACCGGTGCACAATTCATTTCTATGGAACTGCCGAGAGACCCCGGAAGTCCGAGGTTTGTCATGGAGAACTTCCGGGGGACTTTCGGTCCCCCGTTCTCCTTATCGCTGGGCGTCCCAGCGATCCCACATGTAAACCCCTATCCTGTGGATAGGGGATGCATGTCTTTTGTAGGAACAACCCCTTCAGTAGCGTCGCACTGTAGCAGCCATACCGCTACGGCTGCTACAGCGGTAGTTACGCCACTGATTAGATAGATAGATAGATAGATAGATAGATAGATAGATAGATAGATAGATAGATAGATAGATAGATAGATAGATAGATAGATAGATAGATAGATAGATAGATAGAGAGGTAGGTAGGTAGATAGATAGGTAGGTAGGTAGGTAGGTAGATAGATAGATAGATAGATAGATAGATAGATAGATAGATAGATAGATAGATAGATAGATAGATAGATAGATAGAGTTGTTTTTGGAGGGAAATGCTCTTTAAGACCTCCCTGCATGAAGTATGTGCAAGAAGGATGTTAATAAGTCACTGTGGTCAGGAAGAGGTTAATACGCCTCATCAGAATTTCCACTCTCAGCTTGTAGTATATCGGTACAGCGGAGCGGCACTGCTTCCAGTATACATCATGTTCGGAGCAGCATGGATGGTGTGGTATTTACCCTGGCCTTAGCTGTGTTTTGCCACCAGATCACCCTAATCCACCCAGAACGGCCGGACAAGGCTCCCCGCACGCAGGAGTGTGAGCCGTCACCTGTGTTTTTCCTTCCTTCTCTTGTGTAAATTGTGTTTTAGTGAAAAGCGTGAAATCTTCCTTCACTTCTCTCCACACAAATATTGATCCTCGCCGGTCGCTGTTCCATTGTGCGGTGGCTGCGCACACAATCCTAAAACATGAAAAGTGCGAGGAAAGAAAGATGAATGGAACTGTGAGAGAAAATCGTGACCGGGAAGGACGGGTATATGTGTCAGATTGTATACAAGAAAATTCCTTTAATCCAGCATTGATGGGACCAGAAAGGTGCCGGATTATAACATTTTCTGGGATTCCTCCATGGCAAAAAGGTTGGGATTTACTTTAATAGGCAATGACCCAAATATATTTAGTCCACTGCTTGACTCACAGCTCAGCTAAAAATGACCCATTAGAGCAGGGCCCCAACCTTAGCTAGGGGGCCAAGTCTTCAGTGAGCTGCTAAACTCCCCCTAGTGGTGGCTGCAGGCAGACAGAATTTCAGCACTTCACTCTATGGCTTCATGACAACTGTATTGTCTTTCAACTTTCCAAACTGGAAATATCTGCTGTCCCTATATTGTAGTGCCAATGGCTTTTATGATACCAGTCTATTTAGTAAAAGGGTCCATTAAGGTGGCGGCCACTCAGTAAGATCATATTCAAAGAGGGGGTGTGTAATTGGCAAGAGGGCATATAACATCCCTGTGAAACTGTCCAATCAGCTACGGACAGTGCCACAGCAAGAGCTGAAGAGAGGAGAGCAGCTCGGAGCTGTGCGCGCGCACACGCTCTCACTCACTCTTCAGCTCTCGGTAGACAAGTAAAAGACTGTGATCTCTCGCGAGAGAGCTGAGGAGTGAGTGAGAGTGATGCGCGCACATGCTCTCCTCTTTCCAGCGCTTGCTGTGGCACTGCCCGTAGCTGATTGGACAGTATCACAGCGATGTTACATGCCCCATTGACAGTTCAGGGGGTTATTTAAATATCGGGGGCCAAATATAACGGCACCAATATCTAAATAACGGAGGGGGGTAGGAATTTTTTTTAAAGTGCCCCAGGGTTTGTGCAGCCCTGTCCATTACATGCTGCACATGTATGGGCAGGTGAAAGGTTCTCTTTAATACTACCTTTTTGTGCAAGCACTAACAAATGGGTGTTACAATTTCCCTTGTCAAAGGGCTGTATCCCTACATACTGACAGTCTCCAACCATCGCTGACAGTATCACACTGTGCAGGGACACATCCTCCTGACATGGGGAATGGTAACACGCATTTGTCTATCAGTCCTGGACTGGACAAAGCCTTTTTTGTGACATAAACATGTCAGGAGAGGTGACAGATTCTCTATAAATGCAGTGACTCACAGGTGACGTCTTCTCAGATTCTAGTAGTTTTTTTTCTCCATTCAGTCTAGATCTCATGACTTCTCCCGGCCACAACCCATTTCTGCAGAATTTGCCACTCAGATGTTTTCGGCTCCTCACTTTTCCAACATTTTCACATCTATAAACGAAGATAAAAATTTTATGGTGCCACACACTGTGCCCCTAAATATAATAATAACAACCATACACTGCGCCCCTGAATAAAATAGTACCATACACTATGCCCCTGAATATAATTGTGTCAAACACTGTAAAGTAAAACACCACATACATACAGCCCCCTGTAGATAGCACCACGCACAGCCCCCTGTAGTTAGCATAACACCACCCCCCCCCTGTAGATAGCATCACACACACAGCCCTTCCTGTAGATAGCGCCACACAGACCTGCTGGAGATAGTGTCGCACCACCCCGTTTGGAGACAGAGCCAAACAGCCCCCCCTGTAGATATCGCCACACAGCCTTCCTGTAGATAGCACCGCCTCCCTGTAGATAGCACCACCCCCATTGTAGATATGGCACACAGCCCCCCTGTAGATATGGCACACAGCCCCCCTTGTAGATAAGGCAAACACAGCCCCCCTGTAGAATGCGCCACCCCCCTGTAGTTAGTGTCACATTTACATGTCCCCGTTCCAGCGCCGTCCTCTTCTCCGACAACGCAGGCCTGGTCTCTTCTGACCAGGCCGCATTCAGCAGAGTGACGCAAGCGGTGTGACGACAAGTGGCGCGATGACGCTATTGCGCCGCCTGCATCACAAAATAAGGCCGAACGGCTTGGAAGGGAACCGACAGTTCCCTTGCCTTGCCAGAGATGTCAATTGTATCTGCGTCAATTGAGTTCAGGGGCCTTCAGTTTTGTTGCGGTTTTCGCTGCGATTCGCGGCAAAATTGTGACAAAACTGTGATGTATTCTCTTGAGCGGCCATGGGCCCCCCGGGAGCCTAGGGCCCCCAGCGGTTGCCCACAATGGACTGATGGGGATCCACCACTGGTACTGTGGCGTGTACTATTATAGGGGTCCTGTAGCCTGCACTATTATAGGGGTACTGTGCCATGCACTATTATAGGGGTACTGTGCCATGCACTATTATAGGGGTACTGTGGCATGTACTATTTTATAGGGGCCCCTCTATGGGGACACTGTTGCATTGAATATTACAAGTATTATTACAATATTATGGCTGTAAACCTTATAGGGACATGCACTTTTACAGGAGCACTGTGGCAAGCACTATTATAGGGGCACTGTGGCAGTCGTTGTTATATGGGTTCTGTGGCAAGCACTATTATAGGGGCACTGTGGCAAGCACTATTATAGGAGCACTGTGGCAGTCGTTGTTATATGGGTTCTGTGGCAAGCACTATTATAGGGGCACTGTGGCAAACACTATTATAGGGGCACTGTGGCAGGCACTATTATGCGGACACCACGGCTGGAATTGTTACATTGGTACTAATAAGGCAGGCTTTTATATATGGACATTGATATGGCTGGATAGTGTGGCACTATTATTTGGGGAATGTTTGGCGCTATTATTTGGGCAGTGTAGGGTAGGGGAACTTCTTAGGTGAACAGGCAGGGCTTCCATCTTCATGCTTACGACCTCTGAATGTTAGAGACTATGCAGTAGTACTGCAGCCCATCTACAGGAATATTATAATACATGAAGAACTAGAAGAAGAGTATGTATGGGACACTGCCCTGCTCAGTAATGCTCGCAGTTGCATTACTAGTTTAGCTGCATGAACCAGACCAATCCCCTATTTGTAAATGGGAATTGTATTCCGCTGACTGCACCCGCAGGGCAGTGACGGGCAATGTGGAATTTCTCGTATTATGCGGAGTTGTAATCACATCCCTCTGATGACATTCTAATAGGGAATTACTTATAATGCACTTATCGGTGTGGGATATAGACGGAACATATATGTGTAGGTACATGAAAGGGACAGACAATTTCCCCTAAGTTAAACCATTTAAATACGGTATCACCTCATCATTACCCCCCCCCCCCCCCCAGTATTTTCCTAGGACTGCAGAACGAGAGCAATGTGGGAAGGGGGTTCATATTCTTCCCATTAGACAGAAATATTTTAGGGGATCCCTATGACTTTCAATATTATAGAGGTACTGTGGATGTCATTATGGGGAACTGTGGATGTTATTAAGGAGCAGTGTGTATATTATTATGGGGGCACTGTGAATGTCAATATGAGGGTACTGGGAATGTCATTATGTCTTTGTGAGGTCACTGTGGCAGCGGTTATGGTGGCACTATGGATGTCAGTATGGGGACATTGTGCATGTCATTATGAAGCAGTGTGGATGTTGTTGTAAAGCACTGTGGATGTAGTTAGGAGGGCACTGTGAACCTCATTATTGAGGCACTGTGGATGTGATTATGAGAATGTCATTATGGAGGCACTGTGGATGTAATTAGGAGGTCATTGTTTAAGTTTTTATGAGGCACTGTGGTGTTGTTGTTATGGGGCACCGTGGATATCATTATAAGGTCACTATGGATGTCATTACAGGGGTACTGTCAATGTCATTATGCGACCACTGTGCAAGTTGTTACGGGGGCACTGTGGGTGACATTATGAGGGCACTGTGGATGTCATTATGAGGGCACTGAAGATGTCATTATGCGGGCACTGAGGATGTCATTATGAGGGCACTGTGGGTGACATTATGAGGGCACTGAGGATGTCATTATGAGGGCACTGTGGATGTCATTATGCGGGCACTGAGGATGTCATTATGAGGGCACTGTGGATGTCATTATGAGGGCACTGTGGATGTCATTATGAGGGCACTGTGGATGTCATTATGAGGGCACTGTGGATGTCATTATGAGGGCACTGTGGATGTCATTATGAGGGCACTGAGGATGTCATTATGAGGGCACTGAGGATGTCATTATGGTGGCACTGAGGATGTCATTATGAGGGCACTGAGGATGTCATTATGAGGGCACTGTGGATGTCATTATGAGGGCACTGTGGATGTCATTATGAGGGCACTGAGGATGTCATTATGAGGGCACTGAGGATGTCATTATGGTGGCACTGTGGATGTCATTATGAGGGCACTGAGGATGTCATTATGAGGGCACTGTGGATGTCATTATGAGGGCACTGTGGATGTCATTATGAGGGCACTGTGGATGTCATTATGAGGGCACTGTGGATGTCATTATGAGGGCACTGTGGATGTCATTATGAGGGCACTGTGGATGTCATTATGAGGGCACTGTGGATGTCATTATGGTGGCACTGAGGATGTCATTATGAGGGCACTGTGGATGTCATTATGAGGGCACTGTGGATGTCATTATGAGGGCACTGTGGGTGACATTATGAGGGCACTGAGGATGTCATTATGAGGGCACTGAGGATGTCATTATGAGGGCACTGTGGATGTCATTATGAGGGCACTGTGGATGTCATTATGAGGGCACTGTGGATGTCATTATGAGGGCACTGTGGATGTCATTATGAGGGCACTGAGGATGTCATTATGAGGGCACTGTGGATGTCATTATGAGGGCACTGAGGATGTCATTATGAGGGCACTGTGGATGTCATTATGAGGGCACTGTGGATGTCATTATGAGGGCACTGTGGATGTCATTATGAGGGCACTGTGGGTGACATTATGAGGGCACTGTGGATGTCATTATGGTAGCACTGTGGATGTCATTATGAGGGCACTGTGGGTGACATTATGAGGGCACTGTGGATGTCATTATGAGGGCACTGTGGGTGACATTATGAGGGCACTGTGGATGTCATTATGAGGGCACTGTGGATGTCATTATGGTGGCACTGAGGATGTCATTATGAGGGCACTGTGGATGTCATTATGAGGGCACTGTGGGTGACATTATGAGGGCACTGTGGATGTCATTATGAGGGCACTGTGGGTGACATTATGAGGGCACTGTGGATGTCATTATGAGGGCACTGTGGGTGACATTATGAGGGCACTGAGGATGTCATTATGGTAGCACTGAGGATGTCATTATGAGGGCACTGAGGATGTCATTATGAGGGCACTGTGGATGTCATTATGAGGGCACTGTGGATGTCATTATGAGGGCACTGTGGATGTCATTATGGTAGCACTGAGGATGTCATTATGAGGGCACTGTGGGTGACATTATGAGGGCACTGTGGATGTCATTATGAGGGCACTGTGGATGTCATTATGAGGGCACTGTGGATGTCATTATGAGGGCACTGTGGATGTCATTATGGTAGCACTGAGGATGTCATTATGAGGGCACTGTGGGTGACATTATGAGGGCACTGTGGATGTCATTATGAGGGCACTGAGGATGTCATTATGAGGGCACTGTGGGTGACATTATGAGGGCACTGTGGATGTCATTATGAGGGCACTGTGGGTGACATTATGAGGTCACTGTGGATGTCATTATGAGGGCACTGAGGATGTCATTATGGTAGCACTGAGGATGTCATTATGGTGGCACTGTGGATGTCATTATGAGGGCACTGAGGATGTCATTATGAGGGCACTGTGGATGTCATTATGAGGGCACTGAGGATGTCATTATGAGGGCACTGTGGATGTCATTATGAGGGCACTGTGGATGTCATTATGAGGGCACTGTGGGTGACATTATGAGGGCACTGTGGATGTCATTATGAGGGCACTGAGGATGTCATTATGAGGGCACTGTGGATGTCATTATGGTAGCACTGTGGATGTCATTATGAGGGCACTGTGGGTGACATTATGAGGGCACTGTGGATGTCATTATGAGGGCACTGTGGATGTCATTATGAGGGCACTGTGGGTGACATTATGAGGGCACTGTGGGTGACATTATGAGGGCACTGAGGATGTCATTATGAGGGCACTGTGGATGTCATTATGAGGGCACTGTGGATGTCATTATGAGGGCACTGTGGATGTCATTATGAGGGCACTGTGGATGTCATTATGAGGGCACTGTGGATGTCATTATGAGGGCACTGAGGATGTCATTATGAGGGCACTGTGGATGTCATTATGGTAGCACTGAGGATGTCATTATGAGGGCACTGTGGGTGACATTATGAGGGCACTGTGGATGTCATTATGGTGGCACTGAGGATGTCATTATGAGGGCACTGTGGGTGACATTATGAGGGCACTGTGGATGTCATTATGAGGGCACTGTGGGTGACATTATGAGGGCACTGTGGATGTCATTATGAGGGCACTGTGGGTGACATTATGAGGGCACTGTGGATGTCATTATGAGGGCACTGTGGATGTCATTATGGTGGCACTGAGGATGTCATTATGAGGGCACTGTGGATGTCATTATGAGGGCACTGTGGATGTCATTATGAGGGCACTGTGGATGTCATTATGAGGGCACTGTGGGTGACATTATGAGGGCACTGTGGATGTCATTATGAGGGCACTGAGGATGTCATTATGGTAGCACTGAGGATGTCATTATGAGGGCACTGTGGATGTCATTATGAGGGCACTGTGGATGTCATTATGAGGGCACTGTGGATGTCATTATGAGGGCACTGAGGATGTCATTATGAGGGCACTGTGGATGTCATTATGAGGGCACTGAGGATGTCATTATGAGGGCACTGTGGATGTCATTATGAGGGCACTGTGGATGTCATTATGAGGGCACTGAGGATGTCATTATGAGGGCACTGAGGATGTCATTATGAGGGCACTGAGGATGTCATTATGAGGGCACTGTGGATGTCATTATGAGGGCACTGTGGATGTCATTATGAGGGCACTGAGGATGTCATTATGAGGGCACTGTGGATGTCATTATGAGGGCACTGTGGATGTCATTATGAGGGCACTGTGGATGTCATTATGAGGGCACTGTGGGTGACATTATGAGGGCACTGTGGATGTCATTATGAGGGCACTGAGGATGTCATTATGGTAGCACTGAGGATGTCATTATGAGGGCACTGTGGATGTCATTATGAGGGCACTGTGGATGTCATTATGGTAGCACTGAGGATGTCATTATGAGGGCACTGTGGGTGACATTATGAGGGCACTGTGGATGTCATTATGAGGGCACTGTGGGTGACATTATGAGGGCACTGTGGATGTCATTATGAGGGCACTGTGGGTGACATTATGAGGGCACTGTGGATGTCATTATGAGGGCACTGAGGATGTCATTATGAGGGCACTGTGGGTGACATTATGAGGGCACTGTGGATGTCATTATGAGGGCACTGTGGATGTCATTATGGTGGCACTGAGGATGTCATTATGGTGGCACTGAGGATGTCATTATGAGGGCACTGAAGATGTCATTATGCGGGCACTGAGGATGTCATTATGAGGGCACTGTGGGTGACATTATGAGGGCACTGTGGATGTCATTATGAGGGCACTGAGGATGTCATTATGAGGGCACTGTGGATGTCATTATGAGGGCACTGAGGATGTCATTATGAGGGCACTGAGGATGTCATTATGGTGGCACTGAGGATGTCATTATGAGGGCACTGTGGGTGACATTATGAGGGCACTGTGGATGTCATTATGAGGGCACTGTGGGTGACATTATGAGGTCACTGTGGATGTCATTATGGTGGCACTGTGGATGTCATTATGAGGGCACTGTGGGTGACATTATGAGGGCACTGTGGATGTCATTATGAGGGCACTGAGGATGTCATTATGAGGGCACTGTGGATGTCATTATGAGGGCACTGAGGATGTCATTATGAGGGCACTGTGGATGTCATTATGAGGGCACTGTGGATGTCATTATGAGGGCACTGTGGATGTCATTATGAGGGCACTGTGGGTGACATTATGAGGGCACTGTGGATGTCATTATGAGGGCACTGAGGATGTCATTATGAGGGCACTGTGGATGTCATTATGAGGGCACTGAGGATGTCATTATGAGGGCACTGTGGGTGACATTATGAGGGCACTGTGGATGTCATTATGGTAGCACTGAGGATGTCATTATGAGGGCACTGTGGATGTCATTATGAGGGCACTGTGGATGTCATTATGAGGGCACTGTGGATGTCATTATGAGGGCACTGAGGATGTCATTATGAGGGCACTGTGGATGTCATTATGAGGGCACTGTGGATGTCATTATGAGGGCACTGTGGATGTCATTATGAGGGCACTGTGGATGTCATTATGAGGGCACTGTGGATGTCATTATGAGGGCACTGTGGATGTCATTATGAGGGCACTGTGGGTGACATTATGAGGGCACTGTGGATGTCATTATGAGGGCACTGAAGATGTCATTATGGTGGCACTGAGGATGTCATTATGAGGGCACTGTGGGTGACATTATGAGGGCACTGTGGATGTCATTATGAGGGCACTGAGGATGTCATTATGGTAGCACTGAAGATGTCATTATGGTGGCACTGAGGATGTCATTATGAGGGCACTGTGGGTGACATTATGAGGGCACTGTGGATGTCATTATGAGGGCACTGAGGATGTCATTATGAGGGCACTGTGGATGTCATTATGAGGGCACTGAGGATGTCATTATGAGGGCACTGTGGATGTCATTATGAGGGCACTGTGGATGTCATTATGAGGGCACTGTGGATGTCATTATGAGGGCACTGTGGATGTCATTATGAGGGCACTGTGGATGTCATTATGAGGGCACTGTGGATGTCATTATGAGGTCACTGTGGATGTCATTATGAGGGCACTGTGGATGTCATTATGAGGGCACTGTGGATGTCATTATGAGGGCACTGTGGGTGACATTATGAGGGCACTGTGGATGTCATTATGAGGGCACTGAGGATGTCATTATGAGGTCACTGTGGGTGACATTATGAGGGCACTGTGGATGTCATTATGAGGGCACTGTGGGTGACATTATGAGGTCACTGTGGATGTCATTATGGTGGCACTGTGGATGTCATTATGAGGGCACTGTGGGTGACATTATGAGGGCACTGTGGATGTCATTATGAGGGCACTGAGGATGTCATTATGAGGGCACTGTGGATGTCATTATGAGGGCACTGAGGATGTCATTATGAGGGCACTGTGGATGTCATTATGAGGGCACTGTGGATGTCATTATGAGGGCACTGTGGATGTCATTATGAGGGCACTGTGGGTGACATTATGAGGGCACTGTGGATGTCATTATGAGGGCACTGTGGATGTCATTATGGTAGCACTGAGGATGTCATTATGAGGGCACTGAGGATGTCATTATGAGGGCACTGTGGATGTCATTATGAGGGCACTGTGGATGTCATTATGAGGGCACTGTGGGTGACATTATGAGGGCACTGTGGATGTCATTATGAGGGCACTGAGGATGTCATTATGAGAGCACTGAGGATGTCATTATGGTGGCACTGTGGATGTCATTATGGTGGCACAGAGGATGTCATTATGAGGGCACTGTGGATGTCATTATGAGGGCACTGTGGATGTCATTATGAGGGCACTGAGGATGTCATTATGAGGGCACTGAGGATGTCATTATGGTAGCACTGAAGATGTCATTATGGTGGCACTGAGGATGTCATTATGAGGGCACTGTGGGTGACATTATGAGGGCACTGAGGATGTCATTATGGTGGCACTGAGGATGTCATTATGAGGGCACTGAAGATGTCATTATGAGGGCACTGAGGATGTCATTATGAGGGCACTGTGGGTGACATTATGAGGGCACTGTGGATGTCATTATGAGGGCACTGAGGATGTCATTATGAGGGCACTGTGGATGTCATTATGAGGGCACTGAGGATGTCATTATGAGGGCACTGTGGATGTCATTATGAGGGCACTGAGGATGTCATTATGAGGGCACTGAGGATGTCATTATGAGGGCACTGAAGATGTCATTATGAGGGCACTGAGGATGTCATTATGAGGGCACTGTGGATGTCATTATGAGGGCACTGTGGGTGACATTATGAGGGCACTGTGGATGTCATTATGAGGGCACTGTGGATGTCATTATGGTAGCACTGAGGATGTCATTATGAGGGCACTGTGGATGTCATTATGAGGGCACTGTGGATGTCATTATGAGGGCACTGTGGGTGACATTATGAGGGCACTGTGGATGTCATTATGAGGGCACTGAGGATGTCATTATGAGGTCACTGTGGGTGACATTATGAGGGCACTGTGGATGTCATTATGAGGGCACTGTGGGTGACATTATGAGGGCACTGTGGATGTCATTATGAGGGCACTGTGGGTGACATTATGAGGTCACTGTGGATGTCATTATGGTGGCACTGTGGATGTCATTATGAGGGCACTGTGGGTGACATTATGAGGGCACTGTGGATGTCATTATGAGGGCACTGAGGATGTCATTATGAGGGCACTGTGGATGTCATTATGAGGGCACTGAGGATGTCATTATGAGGGCACTGTGGATGTCATTATGAGGGCACTGTGGATGTCATTATGAGGGCACTGTGGATGTCATTATGAGGGCACTGTGGGTGACATTATGAGGGCACTGTGGATGTCATTATGAGGGCACTGTGGATGTCATTATGGTAGCACTGAGGATGTCATTATGAGGGCACTGAGGATGTCATTATGAGGGCACTGTGGATGTCATTATGAGGGCACTGTGGATGTCATTATGAGGGCACTGTGGGTGACATTATGAGGGCACTGTGGATGTCATTATGAGGGCACTGAGGATGTCATTATGAGAGCACTGAGGATGTCATTATGAGGGCACTGTGGATGTCATTATGGTGGCACAGAGGATGTCATTATGAGGGCACTGTGGATGTCATTATGAGGGCACTGTGGATGTCATTATGAGGGCACTGAGGATGTCATTATGAGGGCACTGAGGATGTCATTATGGTAGCACTGAAGATGTCATTATGGTGGCACTGAGGATGTCATTATGAGGGCACTGTGGATGTCATTATGAGGGCACTGAGGATGTCATTATGAGGGCACTGAGGATGTCATTATGGTGGCACTGTGGATGTCATTATGAGGGCACTGTGGATGTCATTATGAGGGCACTGTGGGTGACATTATGAGGGCACTGAGGATGTCATTATGGTGGCACTGAGGATGTCATTATGAGGGCACTGAAGATGTCATTATGAGGGCACTGAGGATGTCATTATGAGGGCACTGTGGGTGACATTATGAGGGCACTGTGGATGTCATTATGAGGGCACTGAGGATGTCATTATGAGGGCACTGTGGATGTCATTATGAGGGCACTGAGGATGTCATTATGAGGGCACTGTGGATGTCATTATGAGGGCACTGTGGATGTCATTATGAGGGCACTGAAGATGTCATTATGGTGGCACTGAGGATGTCATTATGAGGGCACTGTGGATGTCATTATGAGGGCACTGTGGGTGACATTATGAGGGCACTGTGGATGTCATTATGAGGGCACTGTGGATGTCATTATGGTAGCACTGAGGATGTCATTATGAGGGCACTGTGGATGTCATTATGGTAGCACTGAGGATGTCATTATGAGGGCACTGTGGATGTCATTATGAGGGCACTGTGGATGTCATTATGAGGGCACTGTGGATGTCATTATGGTAGCACTGAGGATGTCATTATGAGGGCACTGTGGGTGACATTATGAGGGCACTGTGGGTGACATTATGAGGGCACTGTGGATGTCATTATGAGGGCACTGTGGGTGACATTATGGTGGCACTGAGGATGTCATTATGAGGGCACTGTGGATGTCATTATGAGGGCACTGTGGATGTCATTATGAGGGCACTGTGGATGTCATTATGAGGGCACTGTGGGTGACATTATGAGGGCACTGTGGATGTCATTATGGTGGCACTGAGGATGTCATTATGAGGGCACTGTGGATGTCATTATGAGGGCACTGTGGATGTCATTATGAGGGCACTGTGGATGTCATTATGAGGGCACTGTGGATGTCATTATGAGGGCACTGTGGATGTAATTATGAGGGCACTGTGGATGTCATTATGAGGGCACTGTGGATGTCATTATGGTGGCACTGTGGATGTCATTATGAGGGCACTGAGGATGTCATTATGAGGGCACTGTGGATGTCATTATGAGGGCACTGTGGATGTCATTATGAGGGCACTGTGGATGTCATTATGAGGGCACTGTGGATGTCATTATGAGGGCACTGTGGATGTCATTATGGTGGCACTGAGGATGTCATTATGAGGGCACTGTGGATGTCATTATGAGGGCACTGTGGATGTCATTATGAGGGCACTGAGGATGTCATTATGAGGGCACTGTGGGTGACATTATGAGGGCACTGAGGATGTCATTATGAGGGCACTGTGGATGTCATTATGAGGGCACTGAGGATGTCATTATGAGGGCACTGTGGGTGACATTATGAGGGCACTGTGGATGTCATTATGAGGGCACTGTGGGTGACATTATGAGGGCACTGTGGATGTCATTATGAGGGCACTGTGGATGTCATTATGAGGGCACTGTGGATGTCATTATGAGGGCACTGTGGGTGACATTATGAGGGCACTGTGGATGTCATTATGAGGGCACTGTGGATGTCATTATGAGGGCACTGTGGGTGACATTATGAGGGCACTGTGGATGTCATTATGAGGGCACTGTGGATGTCATTATGAGGGCACTGTGGATGTCATTATGAGGGCACTGAGGATGTCATTATGAGGGCACTGTGGGTGACATTATGAGGGCACTGTGGATGTCATTATGAGGGCACTGTGGATGTCATTATGAGGGCACTGAGGATGTCATTATGAGGGCACTGTGGGTGACATTATGAGGGCACTGTGGATGTCATTATGGTGGCACTGAGGATGTCATTATGAGGGCACTGAAGATGTCATTATGAGGGCACTGAGGATGTCATTATGAGGGCACTGTGGATGTCATTATGGTAGCACTGAGGATGTCATTATGAGGGCACTGAGGATGTCATTATGAGGGCACTGTGGGTGACATTATGAGGGCACTGTGGATGTCATTATGAGGGCACTGTGGATGTCATTATGAGGGCACTGTGGATGTCATTATGAGGGCACTGTGGATGTCATTATGAGGGCACTGTGGATGTCATTATGGTAGCACTGAGGATGTCATTATGAGGGCACTGTGGATGTCATTATGAGGGCACTGTGGATGTCATTATGAGGGCACTGTGGATGTCATTATGGTAGCACTGAGGATGTCATTATGAGGGCACTGTGGATGTCATTATGAGGGCACTGTGGATGTCATTATGGAGGCACTGTGGATGTCATTATGGTAGCACTGAGGATGTCATTATGAGGGCACTGAGGATGTCATTATGAGGGCACTGTGGATGTCATTATGGTGGCACTGAGGATGTCATTATGAGGGCACTGTGGATGTCATTATGAGGGCACTGTGGATGTCATTATGGAGGCACTGTGGATGTCATTATGGTAGCACTGAGGATGTCATTATGAGGGCACTGAGGATGTCATTATGAGGGCACTGTGGATGTCATTATGAGGGCACTGTGGATGTCATTATGAGGGCACTGTGGATGTCATTATGGTGGCACTGAGGATGTCATTATGAGGGCACTGTGGATGTCATTATGAGGGCACTGTGGATGTCATTATGAGGGCACAGTAAATGCCATTATAATTAATGTACAAACAGGAGCATTGATCTTGTCATTAAGGGGGACACTGAGGATGTAATTATAAAACCATTGCGGATGTGATTAGAAGGTCACTGAGGCAGTTGTTATGGGGACACTTTGGGTGTCATTAAGGAGGCACTGTGGTTGTGGTTATGGGGCACTGTGGACATCATTATAAGGTCGCTATGAATGTAATTATGAGGCACTGTGTATGTCATTATGGGGACACTGCCGATGTTATTATGAGATTACTGTGGCAGTTGTTACGGGGGCACTGTGGGTGCCATTATGAAGCCACTGTGGTTGTTGTTAGAGGGGCACGGTGGATATCTTTATAAGGCATTGGATGTCATTATGGTGGCACTGAGGCTATTATTATAAGACACTGAACATCATTATGGGGGCACTGAGGATGTTACTATTATAAGGCACTGTGAACGTCATTATGGGGGCACTGAGGATGTTATTATTATAAGGCACTGTGAACGTCATTATGGAAGCACTGAGGATGTTATTATTATAAGGCACTGTGAACGTCATTATGGGGGCACTGAGGATGTTATTATTATAGGGCACTGTGTACGTCATTATGGGGGCACTGAGGATGTTATTATTATAGGGCACTGTGTACGTCATTATGGGGGCACTGAGGATGTTATTATTATAGGGCACTGTGAACGTCATTATGGGGGCACTGAGGATGTTATTATTATAGGGCACTGTGTACGTCATTATGGGGGCACAGAGGATGTTATTATTATAGGGCACTGTGTACGTCATTATGGGGGCACTGAGGATGTTATTATTATAGGGCACTGTGTACGTCATTATGGGGGCACTGAGGATGTTATTATTATAGGGCACTGTGTACGTCATTATGGGGGCACTGAGGATGTTATTATTATAGGGCACTGTGAACGTCATTATGGGGGCACTGAGGATGTTATTATTATAAGGCACTGTGAACGTTATTATGGGGGCACTGAGGATGTTATTATTATAAGACACTGTGAACGTCATTATGGGGGCACTGAGGATGTTATTATTATAGGGCACTGTGAACGTCATTATGGGGGCACTGAGGATGTTATTATTATAGGGCACTGTGAACGTCATTATGGGGGCACTGAGGATGTTATTATTATAGGACACTGTGAACGTCATTATGGGGGCACTGAAGATGTTATTATTATAGGGCACTGTGTACGTCATTATGGGGGCACTGAGGATGTTATTATTATAGGGCACTGTGTACGTCATTATGGGGGCACTGAGGATGTTATTATTATAGGGCACTGTGAACGTCATTATGGGGGCACTGAGGATGTTATTATTATAAGGCACTGTGAACGTTATTATGGGGGCACTGAGGTTGTTATTATTATAGGGCACTGTGTACGTCATTATGGGGGCACAGAGGATGTTATTATTATAGGGCACTGTGTACGTCATTATGGGGGCACTGAGGATGTTATTATTATAGGGCACTGTGTACGTCATTATGGGGGCACTGAGGATGTTATTATTATAGGGCACTGTGTACGTCATTATGGGGGCACTGAGGATGTTATTATTATAGGGCACTGTGAACGTCATTATGGGGGCACTGAGGATGTTATTATTATAAGGCACTGTGAACGTTATTATGGGGGCACTGAGGATGTTATTATTATAAGACACTGTGAACGTCATTATGGGGGCACTGAGGATGTTATTATTATAGGGCACTGTGAACGTCATTATGGGGGCACTGAGGATGTTATTATTATAGGGCACTGTGAACGTCATTATGGGGGCACTGAGGATGTTATTATTATAGGACACTGTGAACGTCATTATGGGGGCACTGAAGATGTTATTATTATAGGGCACTGTGTACGTCATTATGGGGGCACTGAGGATGTTATTATTATAGGGCACTGTGTACGTCATTATGGGGGCACTGAGGATGTTATTATTATAGGGCACTGTGAACGTCATTATGGGGGCACTGAGGATGTTATTATTATAAGGCACTGTGAACGTTATTATGGGGGCACTGAGGTTGTTATTATTATAAGACACTGTGAACGTCATTATGGGGGCACTGAGGATGTTATTATTATAGGGCACTGTGTACGTCATTATGGGGGCACTGAGGATGTTATTATTATAGGGCACTGTGTACGTCATTATGGGGGCACTGAGGATGTTATTATTATAGGGCACTGTGTACGTCATTATGGGGGCACTGAGGATGTTATTATTATAGGGCACTGTGAACGTCATTATGGGGGCACTGAGGATGTTATTATTATAGGGCACTGTGTACGTCATTATGGGGGCACTGAGGATGTTATTATTATAGGGCACTGTGAACGTTATTATGGGGGCACTGAGGTTGTTATTATTATAAGACACTGTGAACGTCATTATGGGGGCACTGAGGATGTTATTATTATAGGGCACTGTGAACGTCATTATGGGGGCACTGAGGATGTTATTATTATAGGGCACTGTGTACGTCATTATGGGGGCACTGAGGATGTTATTATTATAGGGCACTGTGAACGTCATTATGGGGGCACTGAGGATGTTATTATTATAAGGCACTGTGAACGTCATTATGGGGGCACTGAGGATGTTATTATGGAGGCATTGTGGATGTCAGCACGATGAATATCATTATGGGAGCATTGTCCTTCTCATTATGGGGGCACTGAGGATGTTATTATTGAGGCATTGTGGACGTCATTATGGGGGCTCACATTTATACCAGCTTTTCTCATCATGGATACCCTGTGCACAGCCATCAAACTACCAGACACAGGTTGTACCCAGGAGTATGATGCGCCGGTGTTGTAGAACTACAGATTACAGCATAGCCTGCCCTGGCTTACATTACAGAGTTTTGTAGGCTTTTAATAAAGTTGCAGTAATATAACCTTGTTCTAAAGTTCAATAATATAGACGCTGTAACATTTTCAATAAAGTTGTTTGAAAAAAAGTTCTCATCTCGCAGTTACTAGGACGCTGGAAAGCAAAACGTCGTTTCCGACTGTCAATGGGAACATGGCGGCGCCCAAGGGACACGCGTTACTTCACCGGGTTTTAGCAGAATGTCCGATAACAAAAGCTCGGGCCTGCGAATTGATATTACCCCACGGACCGGTGAAGACTCCGGTGTTCATGCCGGTGGGAACTCAGGGCACGATGAAAGGAGTCACTGCCGACCAGCTGCGGGATCTGGGCTGTGAGATCTGCCTCGGGAACACCTACCACTTGGGGATGAGACCTGTAAGGGACGAATAGAGGGATAATGGCTCTGAATTGCGGGATGTGTTTGCTGCAATATAAGTCCCAGCCTGTCCTTATTACTGTCTAGGGGACTACAATTCCCAGCAAACCATTTCTACATTCAAAGGAGTGTCCGGTCTAATCTAATACATCTATATCACTGTATAACTAACTAAAAGTAATGCAACTTTCTAATACACTTTTTGTATCTTAATTTCTCTTCATTTTCAAGATCTCTTGCTGTCAGTGAATGGAAATATTGTTGACATACAAAGGTTGAAAACCAGTCCTGACAATGAAGGAAGCTGCAGAGCCATTGGCTCAGGGGAGAGCAACTTCTCTGCTTGTCACATACGTCACCGTTTTCACCTGTAACTGGGTGTATATGAAAGCTAACCAGCTAATATTAAACTTCTTTTCATGGGGGGGATTGTTAAAAAAAAAAAACAGCAATTCCGCCATTGTTCTATTACAAAGTTTTTTTAATCTTTCTTTTTTTTTTTTAAACCATACGTTCTTCTGATCACTTATATAATGCTTTGATATACTTTTTATACCAAATCATTATTATGTGTCGTGGATATGCCTCTGGCGTGGCCTAATAGGCAAATAGCCAGGAGAGGCCTAGGGGGTCTCTTTTTTTCTTTTCTTAGCCCATCGGTGGCCGGCAATCGCATTTGTGGTCTGCCGATGGGTGACAGAGGGAGCCCCCCCCCCCTCTGAAGCCACTTCGATGCTACAGTCGCTATTGACCACGGCATCTAAGAGGTTTTAGCGGCCGGGATCGGAGGTAATTCTGGACACTGCTGTTCAGACAGCCGAGCAACCGCTCCAGCCCGCACGGGACATCGGTGCAAGACATAGACTTGGCTGCCGTGAAAAAGCATATTGGTGGTCACTAACAGGTTAATAGCCTAAATACTAAAAATGTTATCGTGGTTTACCGGACAGACCCTGAGATCCTCTTCCGAAATCACGTCCGTGCGTGGTGTTGTCCCCGTTGAACTGGGTGCCGAACCTGTTACTTAAAAACGTGCAAATTCAGGTGCCTCTTGACCCATTCCTTGTGGTCAAAACCATGTGGTGTGTCTCGACCAATCAGATTGAGATGCACTTTAGTTTACATACGACACGCCCTGTGAATTTGTGTGATGATGGGATTTAGATAGTAGATTCCGTATAAAGAGAGAGGCTCATCCCAGACATTGGTGGCCTGTCACTAGGATATGCCACCAATGTCCAATTATCTGGCTTCTGATTGCCGTGACCCCCGTCAATCGCTAGAACAAACTGGTAGCAGCGCCAGGGTAGCAGTGTGCCACTTCGTCTGCTGCCAGCTCCACTTTATTCTTTCAGTGCGGGCACATGGACAGCCATTGGAGACCATGGCAATCTACGCAGCCCAAGGGAGAAAGCCGAACAGAGTAGATAGCAGACCTATAGACTACCCTAGTGCCGCTGCCAGCTCGTTCTAGAGATTGACGGGGTCACTGATCAGACGTTGGTGGCATATCCTATTGATATGCCACCAATTTCTGGGGTGAGCCAATCCCGTATTGGTGTCATGAAGACAACCCCTTTTTCATAGGCCTATGGACGTCACAGAGGAATGTCCCCCCTCTATGTGTCAGAGCGGACACCCACCAACAAACTGCTGCTCTTACTAAGGCGGACCCGCCACCTCCGGGTATTACGTCATTGGCAAATAATTTGATATGTAACACTACATTTCCACCGCAACCCGGATTCACAGCGACCCAATGGCCTCATTTGTCAAAACAGTCTAACAGAAGACACGGCCTTGTTGCCTATAACAACCAATCAGAGCTCCGTTTTCATTTCTTAAAACTGCTCGGGGAAAATTAAAGCTGCACTGTGATTGGTTGCTGTGGGGCAACAAAGAACGTTTTGATCATTGAGGCCTAGTGGGTGGTGTTAACCCTTCTGTTTACCGGTAATGATCGACCTCCCTGTATGGATGATGGTTCAGCGGTCACAGGTGAACATTGTTTTTATTGTTCGTAGTTCGCCCTCCCTGTACGTGATTGGATATCACTTATTCTTGTTATTTTTCTCTGTCAGGGTCCGGAAATAATGAAGAAGGTGAACGGCCTGCACGGTTTTATGAACTGGGATCGAAACCTTCTGACGGTAAGTTTGGAGAGGAAGTAGTGGTCTAAGTCTATGGTAGAGATGCCCAACTGGGGGCATGAAGGTTGGCATTCATGGTAAAAATCGCATGGTCACTGCAACGCTATCTCAATGATAATGTGACCATTGCAAAAAATCCAGCGCAATCCGTTTTCTTCCATAGGGTAGCACTAAGGATGCATTGCAGACATCCCAAGATTTTACCCCCTTGTCTTTTTATGGTCGCGGCTGAATGCAGTGTGTGGCCCTCAGGGTGTAGTCATGGGCCAGGTCTACCACCTTGAGGTCTAGTTCCTTACTCTAAAGCTAAACATTAGTATATGAGGGCAGCTTTACCATACCTGGGGGGCTCAAGGATCAGAAATGTTGGGTTCTGACTTCTCTGATCCTTTATTCCCTGTAAGATAAGCGGCATCAGATTGTTTGGCAGCTGCTTATCTCCCTTTATCATTACACATGGCTCATGAGCATGCCGGTTTATGTGGAAGTTGAGATATGGTGCTACAGGGAGACTTTTTGTCTCCAGCCGCAGTACTTTGAGCTGCATACATCATGGTGCACTCCTGTGGACTGCAGATGTCACTTGTTAAATTTGGAAAGTCGAGCTACAAAAAGTTTTCCTGGAGCTCCAGCCTAAGGCCAGTAATACGGAGAGATTGCAATGATTAATACAGTTTAAAAGTTCATCAAATTTCTAATATTCTTTGTGTTCCAAATGTTTCATTTTCAGATCTCTGCTTGCTGTCAATGAATGGAAAGATTCTTATTCATATCCAGAGGCTGAAACATGTCCTGACCTACATTTGCTTACAGCTGTGTAGGCCAAATACATTTGCAACACAAATCTCTCTCCTGTCCTGATAGTTTGTTACAATGTCTTAGTGCATGTAAAATGTATCAGCCTGAAGTCCAGACTCTATCTCACCGAGTATTGTCTACACTGGATCCCATTGTACCAAACCATCATCTGTGAGAAGTATTAGGGTATGTGCACACACACTAATTACGTCCGTAATTGACGGACGTATTTCGGCTGCAAGTCCCGGACCGAACACAGTGCAGGGAGCCGGGCTCCTAGCATCATAGTTATGTACGACACTAGGAGTCCCTGCCTCTCCGTGGAACTACTGTCCCGTACTGAAAACATGATTACAGTACGGGACAGTTGTCCTGCAGCGAGGCAGGGACTCCTAGCATCGTACATAACTATGATGCTAGGAGCCCGGCTCCCTGCACTGTGTTCGGTCCGGGACTTGCGGCCGAAATACGTCCGTCAATTACGGACGTAATTAGTGTGTGTGCACATACCCTTAGACCGGGTTTTCAGCCTCTGCATGTCAAACAAGAATGATTCCTTTCACTCACGGCAAGCGGTGATATTGAAAATGATGAGGCGTTGAAACAAAAAGTGTCCTCTTTGATTTGTGGCAGTTAATATGGAAGCCAAGGTGCTCTGCGAAGACGTAAGACCCATTTACACGCGCAAGTAATCGGTCGGATTCCAGCGCCAATGAGCGATTGTGCACAATAATCGCTTCATGCGATAGGTGTAGCGACTGATCGGCTAGCAATAAAACGCTCGTTGATTGTACAACTAATTGTTTATGCGGACATAAATATAATCGTGGGCCGCGCTGACATTGCGGTATGTAAAAGTGAATTGTCTAATAGCAGATATGGGACATTAAATAGGGATTGTGAAGACTATAACGTGTGTAAATACTTGTCTAGAATTGCTATACGATCACCCACAGCAGTCGTATCGAAAACCACTAATACGACTATCTGATCGGGTAAATGGACCTTTACGCGGTGTAGGAGAGCTGGCAGATCTGCCACCCTCCCCCAAACATCAGGACAGCGAGGGTTAATGGCTGGAAGTAACCTCTGCTTGTCCAAAATGCATTATTACTTCCGTCCTCTGCTATTTTTGGGGCCGGGGCTGCCCCTGTCATTGACCTCTATGGAGAGCAGCTGTCTGACACACAGACGTGTATATCCATGGAGCTATTGCTAATCGTGACTCTATAGCGCCACCTATTACACTACTTTCTTACTAGAAATGAACACATTGTTTCAGCCTATTTAAAGGGGTTTTCCGGGACTTTCCGGAGAATTAGATTTGTGGGGGGCTGTGTCTGGTATTTCAGCTCAGTCCCATCACTTGAATGGAATTGAGCTGCAGTACCAGGCACAGCCACTACCGATTCACAATAGAGGTCATTGACTTCCTGTAAGGCCAGATTCACGTGAAAAACTTCCATTTTTCAAATCCGAGTTGCACCCGTGCTGGTCCCGTTTTCACGGATCCCCATAGACTTGAGTCTATCGAGGGATCCGTGAAAACGGAAGAAAATAGGACATGTTCTATTTTTCCACGGAAACAACGGACGTCACAAGGACCTATTCTACGGTCGTCTGAATGTGTCCTAAGGCTGAGAATAGGAGGGAGCGAGGTGTCAAAATAACAGAAATACACCCATAATAATCCTTGACTTGTCTTATGTGGGGCAGGACAGCGGTGGCTTTCAGATGGTGTCATTGGTGGAGCTCTCCAAGGTGACAGAAGAAGGTGTGCAATTCACATCTCCGTATGATGGGAAAGAGATCCTCCTGACTCCGGAGAAATCTATTGAGATCCAGAATGCATTGGGTAAGCAGCGTCTTCTCATCGACACAGATAAGGTCTTAAAGGAACACTCCAAAAGTGATAGTAGTTTATGCCTAGTGAACGCCCTGAGGGGGTGGGGCATGACACAGGGATTCTCTCTTTGGTGTCCTTTAAACCCCTGTTTTTATGCACCAAATGCCGTTTTGTGTATACAGCTCTTGTTTATCTCTGTTCTTCTATTGCTTATCCGTTTCTTGTCCTTTGTCTCTTCGCTCAGGCTCTGACATCATGATGCAGCTGGATGATGTGGTGAGCAGCACCATCACAGGTCCTCGTGTGGAAGAAGCCATGTACAGGTCAGGACAAGGTGACTCTCACACTTGCATTCATTCACATCTATAACTATATAGTGTGTAATGTTTGGGCACCTTTGCCGTTTTATGACTTCAGATCCATCCGCTGGTTAGATCGCTGCATCACCGCCAACCAGAACCCGGAGAAACAGAATCTGTTTGCCATCATTCAGGGAGGTCTGAACATAGAGTTGCGCAAGAAGTGTTTGGATGGTATGTTTACTATCCCTGCATAAAGAGGCATGTCATTTACTTAGACTTTATACAGCCTGTATTATAGCCAAGAGCTGCATTCACAATTCTGCAGGCTTCAAAGCTCAAATCTCCCAGCAACCCCTGCTGGCTAATTGGTATTCTTGGTAGGTTAGTATTTACAATGGGCTCTGTAGGTCAAATGAATTCTTATTGCATTATAGGAGCCCAGCTAAGCTGTTAGGGGTGTGTCTGTCAACAATGTTGTTGACTGTTTGCAATAACAACCTGCAGAATTGTGATTGCAGCTCTGGAGTATTATATAAGCTGTAACTCATGATCACTACAATATACGTTTATGTAGACATAACGGTAGGTTGCCCTAACACCTGGAGGTACCAGGTACTCCTGGCATAAGTGTGGCCCATAGAACTCTGCAATTTTAGATGTTCCTATTTCTTTATGGTCGACGTTGACTAGGAGATATCTCATCACCTGAGCCAGTTGGTTAGATATCTACCTTTACTTGGACCACATGAGTAGTGAACGTCTTCGTTCCCTTACAATTTCGAGCCTTTTTGGGCCTTACCTGGATGGGGTGCCTGTTGTCTCCTCTCTTCTTGGCTAAATATTAGTATTGAGCCACGAATCAGATTTACTTCTTCAAGGCATTACATGAAATCTAAGAAAATATACCTGTAAATAGTCCTCATGGCACTTAATCACTCTTCTAGAGATGACCAAACGGGATGTTCCTGGCTTCGCCATTGGCGGCCTGAGCGGAGGTGAGGAGAAGGACCACTTCTGGCAGATGGTGACTCTCAGTACTGACCACTTACCCAAGGACAAACCTCGCTACCTTATGGGAGTTGGGTAAGGAGCTCCACTATGTCTGAAGATGTAGGAACATTGGCCTTTAGTTGATTTCTTCACACTCTCCCTTCTTAGAGGTTTTCCAGGACTTTAATATTAATGACCTAGGATAGGCCATTAATATTTAAACAGTGAGGATTTGACCTCTTAGTTTAGACTGGCACAATGCGGTACACATGGTTGTGGCCTAGCCTGGTACTGCAGCTCTGTGCCATTTCATTTCAATTGGGGTGAACTTACCAGGTACAACCGCCCATATGGACAAGCCTCTTTTCCTATGTAAACAATTAAAGGCACGCAGCCCTAGAAGAAGCACTGTGGCCCCTTCATTTTTCTGATCGGTTGGACCCCCACTGATCAATTGTTGATGTCTTTCATAAGAGACCATCGATATTAAAGACCCTGAAAACGCGTTCTTTTAACTTTTCCATTCGTGTTCTTGATTTACTACATTTCAAGGAGCACTTCTTAGATTCAGAAGCCTATAGCTCTGTCTTATCAAAAAGTGAAGTATTGGCACCCCAGTGCTCCTGATGTGCATAGGGTGTCCATACATAGGCAATTGTCAACCCTGCCTGAGTATGGCGGCCTTTAGCTTGTCTTGTCTACTTTTAGACTGACAGTACTCAGAAGTCTGTTGTTGTGGATGCAGGAGGATTATTAATGAGCCTCATCGCTCCTCTTTAATATATATATATTTTTTCTCCTTCAGATACGCCACAGATCTGGTGGTATGCGTCGCTCTTGGTTGTGACATGTTTGATTGTGTTTTTCCCACCCGGACAGCCGTAAGTATCTGTTGTAGCTGCTGTATGTATTTCTATTGAAACGAACATAGCAGGAGAAGCTAGCTACTTCCTCCCTTACTGATATCCCCATTGTACTACACTTCCCAACATTCCTTTATTTTTAAGAAAGCTATAAAACCATGTAAGCTTTATTGACAATTCAATAGGATGAGGACTACGATCTACCTGACACATTTCTGACATCTGGTCACTGATACCATTTCATGTTTCACGCACTACAGAAAGATATGAGGGGGTCCTCTTCCTGCGATTGACTACTAGGGAGATCCATGAGTGGTAGTCGAGAGAACTGATTGGGTGACCGCGTGACCGATAAAGCAGCTCCATGAAATCTAATATGGCTCACAATGACTGGAAGATAGCTACTTCCTGTTATAGAAAATGAAGGCAGGAGAAGTCTGGTTTCAGGAGCAGGGTCCAGATTTTTTTTTTTTAGCTGGAGATACTCTTTAAAACATTTGGTTAGCGACTGTAAGAAAGTGACGATAATGTTGCTTGCTAGCAATCTCCAAAGATTGCTGCAGACTCAAGTGAAATGTAGCACCTTCTAGATCTGTATGTCCGTGAATTAAATTACTCTTGGATAATAAAGGCTCTGCGGATGTCAGACACGTCCTGAGTTTCAGGAATATAAACTCGCAATGTGTCAGAGGCTATGATGCGGACTATGGGGTTCAGACACTTTAGTCTTCAGGTGTTGTATGGATTCGGCTCCCCAAGTAATTGTCTCATCTTTACCCCCCAGTGGTATTATTTGTTCTCAATGAATTAAAGCGACCCTCCGGTCTCAGGACACAATTGTAAATGTGATGGGGTATATGGAGTAATGTTAGCTGGTGCCCTATAGTTGCCCCTATGCCGTGGATCTGCCATTTTATGGTCCCCTTTGTGTTTTCTCACAATGGCCACAGCACTTTTCAGACTGACTCCCTCTGTTCACGGATTGTACGGAACTGCTCATGTGTTCAGCTCTCGCCAATCCGAGAACAGCGGGAGCGTCTCAGACTCGTAGTGTAAAAAGCTCTGAGGCCATTTTGAGTCAGTATTGAGGGGACCCTAAAACAGCGGATCCACGTCAGAAGGGCACAACAGGAGGGCACCAGGAAATATCACTCCATATACACCTTCATATTTAAAATGTTGTCCCGGGACTGGAGGATCGCTTTAAGAGGTGTCGTTTCTACTACAGAACATCATAATAAATAACTCTGCTGCTGCAGAACATCATACTACACACCTTTGGCTTTTGTTATACGTACCTGCTGCTGCAGAACTTCAGAATACAGACCTCAGCTGCTGCAGATCTTCTATATGATTAGAATGAGGAAATTGAATTGCATTGAAAAAGGGGTTCTGCAGCAGTTGAGGTATTATAAGGGATCTTGTACCTCCTACTATGTTACAAAGAATATTTGAAGTGTCTTTGGAGTGGTTCTATTATGTGGTCACAGAACTCCCTGCAGTAGCCTTATCATTTACTGAAAGCCGCATTATTACATATATTGATATATATTTTTATCTATTTTTGTATTTTTAGAGGTTTGGTTCTGCGTTGGTTCCATGGGGTTCTCTACAGATAAAGAGCAAACCGTTTGCCAAAGATTTCCAGCCCATAGACAAGGACTGCAAATGCCCCACGTGTCAGAGGTAACACGTGATAATGCTCTGGTGTAGAGCCGGTTATTGTCAGTAAATGTAATAAAAAAAATAGATATATAGTTATTCACTGCGCCAAGATTAATATCCTTAATTAGTTTATTCTCTTTATAGATATTCCCGTGCTTACATCCATGCTCTATTCAAAAGTGATACAGCAGCGATGCATCATATTACAATCCATAATATTGCTTACCAGGTATGTAGAGACGGTGAATATATGTATACGGGGCCATCTACAATGTGTGGCGTGAAGTCTGCTCCTCCCACCATAAGGCTACAGGCAGTGGCGGATTAAGTAAACCATGGGCACTGGGCTGTTCCACAAGCTTGGGCCCTCCTTCTCCACCACCGCCCTGCCACGCCTTGTCTATATTAAACACCACCTTTCTGTGCGAGCATTGACAAATGAGTGCTACGATTTCCCCTTGTCAAAGGGCTGTGTCCCTACATACTGACAGTCTCCAACCATCGCTGACAGTATCACACTGTGTAGGGACACATCCCCCTGACAAGGGGAATGGTAACACGCATTTGTCTATTAGTCCTGGGTACACAAAGACTTTATGTGGAATATAAGGATTTCCGATAACAGACATGTCAGGAGAGGTGACAGATAAATGCAATTTCTCACAGGAGATGTCTTCACTGATGGGTCGTTCTCTTTTCTTCTCCATCTGACACAGACCGTTATGGCGACTTCTCCTGATGACTGCAGAGTTTCCTGATGAGAAATATTTTCCCCTTGATTCTGTAGCCATTTTCAGCATCTATAGCAACATAAAAATTCAGACATAAACACCATAAATTGTCTTATACCCCAGACCCCTAAGCAAATTAAGACCCAGGCCCATACATTAACTCAAACCAATAAATTCAGTCCCCAAGGGGTAACTAAACTTTTAAAAAACATTTGGCGTGTCATAGTAAGAGTGATGTGTCAGAAGTTTTGATCGATGGGGGTCCCAGCATTGAGACCACCACCGATCACTAAAACAAAGCAGCGGGAGTGCTCGGGTGAGCGCTGTTCCACTTCATTTCTGATTGTCTTTCCTCGGCGCGGTGTACGGACTCATAGACTTTCTGTTGTGCCCATACACCGCATGCTCGGCTATCAGAGGAAAGACGATCAGAAACAAAGTGGCACAGCACTCACCTGAGCGCTTCTGCCACTTTGTTACAGCGATTGGTGGGGTCTCCGTGCCCGGACCCCCACTGATTGAAACATTTGACATGTCACTATGACGTAATTTTTTTAAAAAAGTTTCGTTAGTTACCCTTTAAGCAGTCAGACACCCCTCCCCAGTGCATCTGACTGACTGCTGAGTGCCCTATGGGAGGGTCTAAGCGTCTGACACTTAGGGCAGATTTACACGAGCGTGTGCGTTTTGCGCGCGCAAAGACACTTAACAGCTCCGTGTGTCATCACCATATGATGCGCGGCTGCGTGCCTTTCGCGCAGCCGCCATCATTATGACACTCTGTAGCACGTGGTGCTTTTCTGTTTGCAATCATAGTTTGCCTGCTGTTGCGTAAATCACGCACGTCCCTCGGAGGTGCCTCCGTGTGGCATGCGTGATTTTCACGCACCCGTTGACTTCAATGGGTGCGTGATGCGCGAAAAATGGAGAAATATAGGACATGTCGTGAGTTTTACGCAGCGGACACACACTGCGCAAAAATCACTGACAGTCTGCACTGCCCCATATACTTGCATAGGTCCGTACGACACGCGTGAAAAGCACGCGCATTGCACGGACGTATTACACATTAGTGTAAATCCGCCCTTATGGTTCTGGGGGGGAAGGAGTTATTCCCCTATAGAACCCTCAACAGTCAATCAAACGCTCTGACCCCCCCCCCCGCAGTATAATAACTACTGAGGGCTCCATGGGGGAGATTATACTGCAGGGGGGGGGGGGGTTCTGAGCATCTGACTTACTGCAGAGGGCTCTATGGGTGGGAAATTATTTTGCACACAAAAAATGTGAAATTAAACACCCTATATACAATTCACACTAACACCACACATTATATATTCAAACCACACACACTACACGCACACACTATACAGACTTACATTATAGACACTATAAACACAGCACACACTATATACACAGCACACACTATATAGACTTACATTATAGACACTATAAACACTGCACACACTATATAGACTATATACACAGCACACACTATATACACAGCACACACTATATAGACTTACATTATGACACACACACACACACACACACACACACACTTACCACAGCCTCTTCCTCTGCGGTGCTTGTCTCTGGCAGCCTCCAGGACCTTAATCATGTGACTGTGACGTCACCACAGGTCCTTCACCCCCTAGTTTTAGTTTTGCCGTTATCAGGCAGCTGCTGGAGATTTATACAGGAGGGACAGTGCACAGCTACACAGAGGAGCTGACTGTCAGGAAGACTCCAGCACCTGCCCATCACAATCTCTGACAGTCTGCTCTCTACAGCTGATGTGCTGTGCCCCTGTTCCCTGGCCGCAATTGACTCCCCCTGCACATCCCCCCCTCCTCCTCTTCATCCGCACGTGGGACCGATGATCACTAGAATGTGGCCGGCAGCAGCCCTGGATAGTTTTTTTTAACTTGTGTGCGGTTTGGGCGGCTATGGGCCCCCGTGCAGCCTTGGGCCCCGGGCGGCCGCCCGAACCGCCCATATGAGGATCCGCCACTGGCTACAGGGACAGTCGGGAGGAGCTATGTGACATGAAGTCTGCCCCTCCCACCCCAGGGTGACACAGACAGCACGGCGGAGGTATGTGACATGGAGACTCCCAGCATAGGGTGGCACAGGAAGGAGGAACTATGTAACATGGAGTCTCCTCCTCCGACCACAGGGTGACACATACAGGAGGCAGGAGTTACGTGACGTAGTCTTCTTCAAACTCAGGGTGACGGATAGAAAGGAAGAGCTATTTGACATGGGGTCTCCTCCCAGCACAGGGTGACAGACAGGAGGGAGGAGCTATGTGACATGTCTGCTCCTCCCACCACAGGGTGACATAGACAGCAGGGAGGAGCTATGACATGGAGTTTCATCCTCCCACCACAGGGTGACATAGACAGCAGGGAGGAGCTATGACATGGAGTTTCATCCTCCCACCACAGGGTGACACAGACAAAAAGGAGCTATGTGACATGGCATATGCTCCTCCTACCACAGGGTGACTGACTGGAGGGAGGAGCTATGTGACACGACATAGGAGGGACATAACCTATTTTCTCCTTTCTTTCTCTAGTTGGAGCTGATGCGCTCGGTGCGGGATAGTATTCTGAATGGACGTTTCCCTCAGTTTGTGAAGGATTTCATGAGAACCATGTATGGCACAAAGGACAAGTACCCACAATGGGCCATAGATGCCTTAAAAACTGTCAGTATTGCCTTAGAGTGACCACCTGGGTGATATAAAATACCTACATTCCTTCTCCGGGATCCTTCATCTTCTCACAAGGACATGGGGATTTCTTACCTGGAAACAGTTATCCAAAAAGAGTAGCGCCCTCCAGCGTTGCTTGGCACTGCCATCTCTGGAGCAGACATGCCTGTGGAGCGCTCTATGCTCCGTACTATGTGCCCAGTCCTGAAGAGGGTTATTTCTCCATTTTATACAATTGTAGATGTTTTAATATATTTCTCCCTAGTTTTATTTTTTTTTACAATAAAACATATGATGATCGCATGCGCCAGATTTAGGGTTATGTTGACTCTTTTAGGTCCTGACTAGAGATAGGAATGTCTTCTATATAAAGTCCAGTACATATCGATCGACTTTTAGGGTATTTGGACTTTGGGCTTCTTCTCTTGCTGGTGGTGACCTCCTGTTTTAGTCCATAGACAGTGGGGGAGATCTATAAATAGTGTCTGGGGGGTATAAATCGTTGTAAATTGTGCTGATTATCTCAAAAATGGTGCATGTGGCATGATAAACTTGGCACAACTTGCTCGTTATATTAGACCGATTTTTCTATACATAAATCTACACCAGTATTTTGCACTAAATTTTTTTTTTTTAAAAACAACAACTTTTGACTAGTCTGTTTTCTTCGGTGGCGGTTCGAGCACTGAGACCACCACCGATTGCTAAAACGAAGAGGCAGAAGCACTCGGATGGGCGCTGTGCCGCTCCTTTTCTGATCGGTTTTCCTCGAAGCGGTAGACTTTCTATTGAGCCCCTTCACCACTCCAAGCAAAGCCGATATGTAACGAAGCGGCACAGCGCTCACCCAAGCACTTCTGCCGCTTCGTTTTAGCGATCGGTGGGGGTCTCCGTGCTCGGCCCACCACCAAACAAAACTTCTGACATGTCACTATGACCTGTCAAAAGTTTTTTAAAAATGTAGTTACCCTTTAAGTTTGACATATTTTACTGCTTCTCTTAGTCACGTCCTTTTTTGGTGCCAGTCATGTACTCCTGTTACGATAGAATTCTGGTGCATTTTGCTTAGTAAGTCTCCCCCAGTATGTTCTGTGGTACCCATTGGTTAAATGAAGGCTGCGTGGGTTGGACTGTCTTAGGCAATATTGGGGGGGGGGGCGGGCGGGCGGGGGTGTTTCCTATGTCTGTATCAGCATTTCTTGCTTTGGGATTGGGGAAGGGCACTCTATATGTGGCACAAGCCTCATTTGGTGGTCGTTCGGATGTAATAGAGTGGTCTGCAAAAGAAAATATCAGCATGTCTAACCTTGGTCTACAGCAGAAGAAAACCATAGAAGACACCACTCCTGTGGGCTAAGATCAGGAAAATTACCATGGGCGCATGCCACCAAAACTGCACACTTGAGGATTGGAAAAATGTCCACTGGCCTAATGAGTCTTGATTTCTGCTGCACTAGGCAGATACTAGGGGTCAGAATTGAGAGGAAACCACATCCTACCTACCTTGCGGTGGTGGCGGCGGCGGCATAGTGTGGGGAAGGTTACACATTAGATCCTTTAACCCCTTAAGGACCCAGCCTGTTTTGGCCTTCAGGATCCAGCCGATTTTTTTCAAATCTGACGTGTTACTTTATGTGGTAATAACATCGGAATGCTTTTACCTATCCAAGCGATTCTGAGACTGTTTTCTCGTGACATGTTGTACTTTATGTTAGTGGAAAAATTTGGTCGATAAATTTGGTATTTATTTCTGAAAAACACCAAAATTTTGAGAAAATTTGCATTTTTCTAAATTTAAACATATCTGCTTGTAAAACAGATAGTAATACCACACAAAATATTAACTAGTTAACATTTCACATATGTCTACTTTGTTTGCATCGTTTTTTTGAACGTTCTTTTATTTTTCTAGGACGTTACAAGGCTTAGAACTTTAGCAGCGATTTCTCATATTTTAAAGAAAACTTCAAAAGGCTATTTTTACAGGGGCAGTTCAGTTCTGAAGTGGCTTTGAGGGCCTTATATATTAGAAAGTCCCCATAAATCACCCCATTTTGAAAACTGCACCCCTCAAGGTATTCGAATCCACATTCACAAAGTGTTTTAACCTTTTAGGCGTTTCACAGGAATTAAAGCAAAGTAGAGGTGAAATTTACAAATGTTATTTTTTTTGCCGAAATTAATTTCTAATAAAAAAAAATTTGTACCACAGAAAGTTTTACCTGAGAAATGCAACTCAATATTTTATTGCCCAAATTCTGCAGTTTTTAGAAATATCCCACATGTGGCCCTAGTGTGATAATGGACTGAAACACCGGCCTCAGAAGCAAAGGAGCACCTAGTGGATTTTGGGCCCCCTTTTTTTTTAGAATATATTTTAGGCACCTTGTCAGGTTTGAAGAGGTCTTGTGGTGCCAAAAGTTACCCCATTTTGGAAACTACACCTCTCAAGGAATTTATCTAGGGGTATAGTTAGCATTTTGACCACACAGGTTTTTCACTAAATATATTGGAATTAGTCTGTAAAAATTAAAATCGACTTTTTTTCTGAAACAACATAGAAGTTTTTAATATTTATAAGGAATAACGAAGAAAATGCACCCCAACATTTGTAAAGTAATGTCTCCTGATTACGACAATACCCCATATGTGGTAATAAACTGCTGTTTGGACCCACAGCAGGGCTCAGAAGCGAAGGAGCACCATTTGGATTTCTGATTTTGCTGGAATGGTTTTCGTTGCCATGTCGCATTTGCAAACGCCCTAGAGGGACTAAAACAGTGGAAACACCCCAAAAGTTACCCCATTTTGGAAACTACACCTCTCAAGGAATTTATCTAGGGGTATAGTTAGCATTTTGACCCCACAGGTTTTTCCCTAAATATATTGGAATTAGTCTGTAAAAATTAAAATCTACTTATTTCTGAAACAACATAGAAATTTTTAATATTTACAAGGAATAACGAAGAAAATGCACCCCAACATTTGTAAAGCAATGTCTCCCGATTACGACAATACCCCATATGTGGTAATAAACTGTGGTTTGGACCCACAGCAGGGCTCAGAAGGCAAGGAGCGCCAGTTGGATTTTGGAGTTCTGATTTTGCTGGAATGGTTTTCGGTGCAATGTCACATTTGCAATGCACTGGAGGGACCAAAACAGTGGAAACCCACCAAAAGTGACCCCATTTTGGAAAAACCTTCAAGGAATTTTTCTAGGGGTATAGTGAGCATTTACACCCCACGGGTCTTTTGCAGAGTTTATTAGAATTAGGCAGCGAAAATTAATATCAAAATTTTTCCACTAAAATGTTGCATTTTCTCTTTTTCACAAGGGATAAAGGAGGAAAAAAACCAGCAGTTTTTATAAAGCAATTTCTCCCGAGTACGGAAATACCCCACATGTGGTCATACGGTTTTTCATTAGAAATTAATTAACCCTTTCAGGACTGATCCATTTTTTGCTTTCTTATTTTAGATTTTCACTCCCCGCCTTCCAAGAGCCATAACTTTTTTATTTTTCCATCAATAGAGTGGTGTGAGGGCTTATTTCTTGCGGGAGGAGCTGCAGTTTTTATTGGTACCATTTTTTGGTACATAAAAAGTGATTACAAATTTATATTACATTTCATTTTTAGAGCTAAGGTGACAAAAAAAAACAGCGATTTTGGCGGTTTCAATTATGATTTTTTTTTTAAGGTGTTCACCGTGCAAATTAAATAATGGTATCCGTAATAGTTCGGACTTTTACGGACGTAGCGATACCAATTTTGTTCATTTTTTTTACATTACTTTACAAGAAAAATAATTCTTAATTCTTCTACACATTTTATTAGTCCTCTTAGGGGACTTGATCCAGCGATCATTGGATCGCTGGTACAATACACTGCAATACTAATGTATTGCAGTATATTGTTATTCTTACAGGCTTCTGTAACAGAGCGATCGCTGTTCCTGTCCGTTAGTCCCCGGTGTCAGCTGTAATACACAGCTGACGCCCGCAGCATATGGAGCGGGCTCAGCACGTGAGCCCGCTCCATACATCACCCCCGCATCATGACGTGCAATTAAGTCGTAGTGCGCAAAGGGGTTAATGCACATCGGATGATTCAAATTGAAAATTGCAATTTTCCACTGATATGCCATTTTCGTGCATAATATGTTGTGCCCAGTTTGTGCCACAGGAAGACAAATACCTCATAAAACGTTAAGCGGGTTCTGCCGGGTATGGCGATGCCATATATGTGGGCGCAAACTGCTGCTTGGGCACGCTGCCTTGCTCAGAAGGGAGGGACGCCATTTTGCTTTTGGAGCGCAGATTTTGCTTGGTAGTAGTTTTGTTTGGGGTTTTACTGGTATTTCAGTTTATAATTTGGGGGCATGTGTAATCTGTGCGGAGAACATCAGGGCATAATAAGAGGGTATAATAATGCAGCAAATAAATAATCCGCAGATATGTGGCCGGTGTCGCACTGATAAATGGCGCCCGATCTTATCCACTTTTGGAACACTCTGCACATTTTGCATAGCCATATTCTGGGAGCCAGAACTTTTTTCTTTTTTCACCACCGGAGCCCTCTGAGGGCTTATTTGTTGCGGGACAATCTATCGTTTTCATTGGTACCATTTCGGGGTACATGCGATTTTTATTTTTATTTTTTTATCACTTTTTTTAAAGTTTTTTAGTTTATTTTTTTGCGGCGTTCACTGTATGCTATAAATGACATTTTTACTTTATTCTGCGAGTTGGTACGGTTACGGCGATACCAGATGTATATAGGTTTTTTTCCTTTTTTTAGCGTTTGCACAATAAAATCACTTATTTATAAAAAAAAATAAATTCTGTGTCCCCATATTCTGAGAGCCATAATTTTTTTATTTTCTAGTCAAAAAAGCGGTGTAAGGGCTTGTTTTTTGCGGGACGGATTGAAGTTTTTATTGGTACTATTTTTGGGTACATTCGACTTTTTGATCACTTTTTATTCTTTATTTTGGGAGGGGTGGTGACCAAAAAATAGTGATTCCGTCGTAGTTTTTTATTGATTTTTTTTTGGGTGTTCATCGTGCGGGAAAAATAATATTTTAGTTTTATAGTTGGGGTCGTTACGAACACGGTAATACCAAATATGTGTACTTTTTTAACGTGTTCATTTTTTTCATAGGAAAAAAAATCATTTTGTGTTTATAGAACTTATAACTCATTTTTACACTTTTTTTTTATTTTTTTTAAAACATTTATTACTTATTTTTACTTTTTTTACTTGTCCCACTAGGGGACTATGAGACTTGCAGCTTTGATCGCTGCTAGAGTACATTACACTACACACGTAGTGTAATGTACTCCTAACTATCATTGTGACGTAACAGTCACTCTGACAGGAAGCCGAGGAGGACCGGCCGGAGGCTGTTCCTCCGAGGCTTCCGTACATGGCAACCCGGAGGTCATTGTCTAGCCTCCGATTGCCTTAACAAGCATCGGCAGTTCCGTTGTGGGGGCTGCCGATGTGCTTCAAACCACTTAAATGCGTCGCCGCATTTAAGGGGTTGATTGCCGTAAGCAGCGGCGATGGTCCGCTGACCGGCAAGACTGATGTGTCAGCTGTCAGCGCGAGCTTGTCACGCTGTGTTTACACAGAGTGAAAGTTTGAAATACTGCCGAAAATGAACGTCATGGTGCACGATCTAGCAGCCGACCATGACGTTAATTTTTGTCATAGATCGGGAAAGGGTTAATACCAACTGAGCATTGTTTTTGCCACAGTCTACCTGACCACGTGAGTAGCCACGGTCCACATATCTTCTAATGACTAGCTTTAACAGGATTAGGCTTCGTTCACATCTGCGTCAGGACTCCGTTCATGGATTCTGTCAGAGCTTTCCGTCAGGGGAACCCATGAACGGAATCCAAACTGAAACCAAGCATTTTGACGAACGAATTACGTAATCGGCGACCGTATTCATTCCGTCAAAACGACGGAACCCTTGCACAACTGAGACAAACGGAAACCATTTGCACCGGATCCGTCACCATTGAAATTAATGGTGATGCAAGCAGAAACCTAAGGTTTCCGTTTGTTTCAGTCTGGGTTCCTTTCTGACGGGAAGCTCCGATGGAACGCCAGAACGGAACCCTGAGGCAGATGTGAATGAAGCCTAATTCTCCATAGCACACATCATCTCATAGGTCCATGAATGTGTCAATGTTTGCACCATTAGGTCTCAGAACGGCAGGGCAGCGCTGTTAGGGTATGTGCACACACACTAATTACGGACGTATTTCGGCCGCAAGTCCCGGACCGAACACAGTGCAGGGAGCCGGGCTCCTAGCATCATACTTATGTACGATGCTAGGAGTCCCTGCCTCGCTGCAGGACAACTGTCCTGTACTGTAATCATGTTTTCAGTAGTAGTTCCACAGAGAGGCAGGGACTCCTAGCGTCGTACATAAGTATGATGCTAGGAGCCCGGCTCCTTGCACTGTGTTCGGTCCGGTACTTGCAGCCGAAATACGTCCGTCAATTACGGACGTAATTAGTGTGTGTGTACATACCCTTAAAACCATGCCACGAAGAATTTAGGCAAAGGATTGAGGTCCTCTTATTTTGTTGCTGGTACATTCCTATAATAAAACACTCTACTTTTATTTTCTTACCAGGTTTTCTAGCTTTCCACTCTAATTACCATAAATGAGGCAACAAATTCAATTCACTTTAAAAACTAATAGGCGGAATCACAGAGAGAGAGAGAGAGAGAGGAGATAGTGGGGCTATGGGTTTTATATGAAGATGTATAGATCTTAAAAGAGAAGCAATGTTTTGCCATTTACATGCTGTTAAAAACTGATCCAGTGAAGAGTTACATTTACTTACATAGTATGGCGCCAACTGGTGTTCAAAGTGTATAGCAATGTGCACGTCCACCTAATCAGCTGAGTGCTGTTGGACACGCATGCTCAGTCACTCTCCCCACAGCCAGGTCTCTGCATAGTGATCCTCTGTTCACTGCAGTGCAGCCAATAGAAATAGCTTTCTGCCCTACTTGTCAGGGAAGGAGCAAAGCCTCTGCTAAGTAGCCAGGCAGTATCAGGGAAGGAGCAGAGCCTCTACAGTCGCATGACAGTATATCTGTGAAGGAGACTACTGCCAGAAAAGTAAGAAGGGACTATATTGTTAGCTGTTAAAGGGGCCCCTCCCCAAGCAGCACAGACTAGCAGCAGCACCAGGAGGGACATATAAAAGCAAAAAGTAATGAAAAATACTTCAAATCGCGTTAAAACGCATTTTAGAACACCTAGTACGAAAATGATTCTTTGGGTAACGTCTTTTAACAGCATATTTTCTATTTGCACTCTTGCAGCCTACGTGAACCACCACTTCCCTCTTATGCTTTCAGAGGCTCTCTGTGTCTTTTCAGTACACCGTGCCAGGTTTACATTGTTTATACCCTGTTGGTGCTATATAAATGTATTTAATGTACACGGCTCAGGAAGCCTACAATTACCAGCATAACCTGCCACTGGCAATCAGAACATACAGGAGGCCGGGGCTTATAAATAGCTGCCGAGCCACAGGTCCTCCGAACACGCTGCTGACTCATTTTATCAGCTGGATGTATGGATCGCTACTTGGGCCAGATCTTTTTATATCTTCAGTGTTGGATCCGTGGACCAGGGTTCCAGAGACAATCCACTTGAGCAATGAGATGTCATTCAATCAGTTTGTCGATAGGGGGCGCCAGCGCACCGTTGGAAAATGCTTTATTTTTTGCTGCAAAACTCCTATAAATATTATTTACCCTAATAATAATCATTTGTATAGATTCCTCACTATTATCCTGGGGTGGGGAGGAATATGGCGGTCGAAAGGTGAATGTCTGCTTGTTATTGGGTCTGTTTTATATATATACCGAGATATTCGAGAATTTCAGCCTCTACCTGTTGCTCATTAGTTATTTCTCCGCATCCATCTTTGGCTTTTAATATGATCTCATTCTGTCAATCAAAGCCCCCCTCCTTGAGTGATACATTGAGGTCGGGTCACCCTGTTTTGTCTCTCTCGCCCCGCATTGTCTCTGTAGTCACTTGGGTTCAGAACCAATACTCCCTCTGTTATTCCTGGTCTGTCTCACTGCAGTAAATTGCATTTCTTGGCTATTTCTTTTCCTCTGTGTCAGCAGTCACTTGTTATGTATTTTACTGCGGGATTGGGTTTAATTTCCTCCATTCTTTGCAGTCTCTTTCCAGCCGCACTACTTTTTCCGTTTTAGCAGTCACTTGTATACAGATCCTCTGTCTCTTTTTTTCATAGCAGTCTCTTGTATGATATAGGCTGTCTTCGTTGTTTTTGTCCCCCACGTGTATATAAACTCTGAACCAATCAGATTCCAGTTTTTATCTTTCTGGAGCCAGTTAGAAAATGATAGAACTGATCTGATTGGTGTCTGTGGATAACTGCGCCATATTTTTCTGCACTACTTCCTATACATGAGACGTCTCTACCACCAATGCAACAGTCACTACTATATGGGGTCTCTTATGTAGCGATCCATTCAGTGTAGAGTCTCCTCATGAAGCAGTCACTTGTATATACATATAATCTCTTATGCAGCAGTCACATATATGGTCTCATGCAACAGTCACTTTATAATAACTTGTCTCTTGTAGCAGACGCTTCTGTACAGTCTTTTGCTGCAGTCACTTCTTTAAAGTCCATCGCTCACACAGCAGTCCCTTTTATATACAGCCTCATGTGGCAGTGACATATATATATATATATATATATATATATATATATATATATAATAGTCTCTCCCAAGCAGCAGTCCCTTGTCTATGGTCTCTCATCAGAAGTCACTTCTTTTTGGTGTCTACTGCAACAGTCACATCTATTTAGAGTCTCTTTCGTGCAGCAGTCACTTCTATATAAAGTCCCATATTGAGTCTTCAACCTGTTTTATCAGCAGCAGTCACTTGTATTTGGAGCCAGTCTCACTTCTCTTTTTGGGCCATATCTAGTCTGTCTCCTTGACCTCTCTCTAAGCAGTCACTTGCATCTACAGACAGTCCCCCTTATTTATCAGCAGTCTCTCCTCTCCCTCTGAGCAGTCACCTGTATCTACAGTGAGTATCTTTTCTGTCTGTCTTTCAGCAGTCACTTGCATCTACAGAATCTCTGTCTCTCCTTTATCAGCAGTCACTTGCATTTACAGACAGTCTCTCTTTACCAGCAGTCTCTCCTCTTTTACTCTGCAGTTACTTGTCTCTCTCTTAGCAGCCACTAGCATCTACAGTCTCACTTCTGCACCAGCAGTCACTTCTCTCTCTCTTTCTCTCTCTCTCTGAGCAGTCACTTCCATCTAGAGTTTCTCACCTTTATCAGCAGTCTCTCCCCTCTGAGCTGTCACTTGGATCTACAGACAGTCTCTCCTTTATTAGCAGTCTCTCCCCTCTCTGGGCTGTCACTTGCCTCTACAGACAGTCTCTCTGTGTGTCTCTCTCACTTTGATCAGTCATTGCATCTATAGTCTCTGAGCAGTCACTTGTCTCCCCCTCTCACAGAGATGACTGAGGACCCCTCAGGTGGAATGAGCCCCCCTCTCCTCTCCCTGCACTCTCATCTTTCTACAGAATACTAATTTGTTCCTGACTGTCACATCTCTTACCCTCCAGTATAACCATATACATGTGCCCTCTGTCACCTGCCACCATCACCCCTTCTCTACCATTCTCCCCCTCATGTGAATGATTCCCAATCCTCCTTTTCCGCCTGTTGCTTCCCCCCCATCTCCGAGTCTTTTCCAGTCTGTGAATGAGAAGCATTTCCCTCTGTGCTCCTCCCCCGCCCTCCCCTGATTGAGAAATTACAGCAGGGAGCTGTCCATTATATAGATATATAGGTGTAGTCCATACCTGTGCCCTGCAATCCTCACCCACTACCAGAGGGTACAGGTCTGCGTTTTCCTTCCCCTATAGATCCTATACTATCCATTGATATAGAGCGTGGGAGACTGGCGACAGAGAAGTTTGGATCTGATTTTCCTATGGGATTTACCCTCATCCCTACAAACCCTGGAAGAGACTGGCGGAGATGGGGCATGAACTGATTCTATTATCTCAGCTTTTCCTACATCTCAGACTCCAAGTGCTTCTCTAAGTCTTGTTACCCAATCTTATCTCTCTGGATTGGCAGTGCTTGCCAAGGAAATTAGTTACAGGACCACCAGGGAGGAAGGTGATAGGTGTTATGATAGGCAACAACCCTCCTTTCATTCATGGACATGCTCCTCTCAGCTCCGCAGATCCAATGACAGGTGTTGGAAACTGAAGGAAAGTGGCACTGGGCAGGTGGCAAGATGGAATTGGAAAAAGACGTACAGCCCTTACCACCGAGGTACAGGTTCCGAGACCTGCTGATGGGTGACTGGCAGCAGGATGAAAGGTAAAGTGATGTGCCTGGGGGGAGTTGTAGTACTGAAAGAGTTAAGTATTGCACGTGGAGGAACAGTGGGACACCAATGCCGGGTCATTGCCATTCAAAAACTTAGGAGTGTTTCCCTATGTAATGATCAGATGTAGTGACATTACACAAGTATCTGCACAGTGTATAATGTAATAGGAGATGTATAATACACAGATATTACTAGTATCCCCCTAGAGGTGTCTGCACTGTGTATAATGTAATAGAGAGGAGATGTATAATGCACAGATATTACTAGTATCCCCCCTAGAGGTGTCTGCACTGTGTATAATGTAATAGAGAGGAGATGTATAATACACAGATATTACTAGTATCCCCCTAGAGGTGTCTGCACTGTGTATAATGTAATAGGAGATGTATAATGCACAGATATTACTAGTATCCCCCCTAGAGGTGTCTGCACTGTGTATAATGTAATAGGAGATGTATAATACACAGATATCACTAGTATCCCCCCTAGAGGTGTCTGCACTGTGTATAATGTAATAGGAGATGTATAATACACAGATATTACTAGTATCCCCCCTAGAGGTGTCTGCACTGTGTATAATGTAATAGGAGATGTATAATGCACAGATATTACTAGTATCCCCCCTAGAGGTGTCTGCACAGTGTATAATGTAATAGGAGATGTATAATACACAGATATCACTAGTATCCCCCCTAGAGGTGTCTGCACTGTGTATAATGTAATAGGAGATGTATAATACACAGATATTACTAGTATCCGCCTAGAGGTGTCTGCACTGTGTATAATGTAATAGGAGATGTATAATACACAGATATTACTAGTATCCGCCTAGAGGTGTCTGCACAGTGTATAATGTAATAGGAGATGTATAATACACAGATATTACTAGTATCTCCCCCTAGAGGTGTCTGCACTGTGTATAATGTAATAGCAGATGTATAATATACAGATATTACTAGTATCCCCCTAGAGGTGTCTGCACAGTGTATATTGTAATAGAGAGGAGATGTATAATGCACAGATATTACTAGTATCCCCCCTAGAGGTGTCTGCACTGTGTATAATGTAATAGGAGATGTATAATACACAGATATTACTAGTATCCCCCCTAGAGGTGTCTGCACAGTGTATAATGTAATAGAGAGGAGATGTATAATGCACAGATATTACTAGTATCCCCCCTAGAGGTGTCTGCACTGTGTATAATTTAATAGGAGATGTATAATACACAGATATTACTAGTATCCCCCTAGAGGTGTCTGCACTGTGTATAATGTAATAGAGAGGAGATGTATAATGCACAGATATTACTAGTATCCCCCCTAGAGGTGTCTGCACTGTGTATAATGTAATAGGAGATGTATAATACACAGATATTACTAGTATCCCCCCTAGAGGTGTCTGCACTGTGTATAATGTAATAGAGAGGAGATGTATAATACACAGATATTACTAGTATCCCCCCTAGAGGTGTCTGCACAGTGTATAATGTAATAGAGAGGAGATGTATAATGCACAGATATTACTAGTATCCCCCCTAGAGGTGTCTGCACTGTGTATAATGTAATAGGAGATGTATAATACACAGATATTACTAGTATCCCCCCTAGAGGTGTCTGCACTGTGTATAATGTAATAGGAGATGTATAATGCACAGATATTACTAGTATCCCCCCTAGAGGTGTCTGCACAGTGTATAATGTAATAGGAGATGTATAATACACAGATATCACTAGTATCCCCCCTAGAGGTGTCTGCACTGTGTATAATGTAATAGGAGATGTATAATACACAGATATTACTAGTATCCGCCTAGAGGTGTCTGCACTGTGTATAATGTAATAGGAGATGTATAATACACAGATATTACTAGTATCCGCCTAGAGGTGTCTGCACAGTGTATAATGTAATAGGAGATGTATAATACACAGATATTACTAGTATCTCCCCCTAGAGGTGTCTGCACTGTGTATAATGTAATAGCAGATGTATAATATACAGATATTACTAGTATCCCCCTAGAGGTGTCTGCACAGTGTATATTGTAATAGAGAGGAGATGTATAATGCACAGATATTACTAGTATCCCCCCTAGAGGTGTCTGCACTGTGTATAATGTAATAGGAGATGTATAATACACAGATATTACTAGTATCCCCCCTAGAGGTGTCTGCACAGTGTATAATGTAATAGAGAGGAGATGTATAATGCACAGATATTACTAGTATCCCCCCTAGAGGTGTCTGCACTGTGTATAATTTAATAGGAGATGTATAATACACAGATATTACTAGTATCCCCCTAGAGGTGTCTGCACTGTGTATAATGTAATAGAGAGGAGATGTATAATGCACAGATATTACTAGTATCCCCCCTAGAGGTGTCTGCACTGTGTATAATGTAATAGGAGATGTATAATACACAGATATTACTAGTATCCCCCCTAGAGGTGTCTGCACTGTGTATAATGTAATAGAGAGGAGATGTATAATACACAGATATTACTAGTATCCCCCCTAGAGGTGTCTGCACAGTGTATAATGTAATAGAGAGGAGATGTATAATGCACAGATATTACTAGTATCCCCCCTAGAGGTGTCTGCACTGTGTATAATGTAATAGGAGATGTATAATACACAGATATTACTAGTATCCCCCCTAGAGGTATCTGCACTGTGTATAATGTAATAGGAGATGTATAATGCACAGATATTACTAGTATACCCCTAGAGGTGTCGGCACTGTGTATAATGTAATAGAGAGGAGATGTATAATGCACAGATATTACTAGTATCCCCCCTAGAGGTGTCTGCACTGTGTATAATGTAATAGGAGATGTATAATGCACAGATATTACTAGTATCCGCCTAGAGGTGTCTGCACAGTGTATAATGTAATAGGAGATGTATAATGCACAGATATTACTAGTATCCCCCCTAGAGGTATCTGCACTGTGTATAATGTAATAGGAGACGTATAATGTACAGATATTACTAGTATCCCCCCTAGAGGTGTCTGCACTGTGTATAATGTAATAGGAGACGTATAATGTACAGATATTACTAGTATCTCCCCTAGAGGTGTCTGCACTGTGTATAATGTAATAGGAGATGTATAATGCACAGATATTACTAGTATCCCCCCTAGAGGTGTCTGCACTGTGTATAATGTAATAGGAGATGTATAATACACAGATATCACTAGTATCCCCCCTAGAGGTGTCTGCACTGTGTATAATGTAATAGGAGATGTATAATACACAGATATTACTAGTATCCCCCTAGAGGTGTCTGCACTGTGTATAATGTAATAGGAGATGTATAATGCACAGATATTACTATTACTAGTATCCCCCTAGAGGTGTCTGCACTGTGTATAATGTAATAGAGAGGGGATGTATAATGCACAGATATTACTAGTATCCCCCTAGAGGTGTCTGCACTGTGTATAATGTAATAGAGAGGGGATGTATAATACACAGATATTACTAGTATCCCCCCTAGAGGTGTCTGCACTGTGTATAATGTAATAGGAGACGTATAATGTACAGATATTACTAGTATCTCCCCTAGAGGTGTCTGCACTGTGTATAATGTAATAGGAGATGTATAATGCACAGATATTACTAGTATCCCCCCTAGAGGTGTCTGCACTGTGTATAATGTAATAGGAGATGTATAATACACAGATATCACTAGTATCCCCCCTAGAGGTGTCTGCACTGTGTATAATGTAATAGGAGATGTATAATACACAGATATTACTAGTATCCCCCTAGAGGTGTCTGCACTGTGTATAATGTAATAGGAGATGTATAATGCACAGATATTACTAGTATCCCCCTAGAGGTGTCTGCACTGTGTATAATGTAATAGAGAGGGGATGTATAATGCACAGATATTACTAGTATACCCCTAGAGGTTTCTGCACTGTGTATAATGTAATAGAGACGAGATGTATAATACACAGATATTACTAGTATACCCCCTAGAGGTGTCTGCACTGTGTATAATGTAATAGAGAGGAGATGTATAATGCACAGATATTACTAGTATCCCCCAGAATTGTCTGGAATGTGTATAATGTAATAGGAGATGTATAATACACAGATATCACTAGTATCCACACTGGAGGTGTCTGCACTGTGTATAATGTAGCAGAGAGAAGATGTATAATGCAAAGATACTACTAGTATCCCCCCTAGAGGTGTCTGCACTGTGTATAATGTAATAGGAGATGTATAATGCACAGATATTACTAGTATCCCCCCTAGAGGTGTCTGCACTGTGTATAATGTAATAGGAGATGTATAATGCACAGATATTACTAGTATCCCCCCTAGAGGTATCTGCACTGTGTATAATGTAATAGAGACGAGATGTATAATACACAGATATTACTAGTATACCCCCTAGAGGTGTCTGCACTGTGTATAATGTAATAGGAGATGTATAATACACAGATATTACTAGTATCCCCCCTAGAGGTGTCTGCACTGTGTATAATGTAATAGAGAGGAGATGTATAATGTACAGATATTACTAGTATCCCCCCTAGAGGTGTCTGCACTGTGTATAATGTAATAGGAGACGTATAATGTACAGATATTACTAGTATCTCCCCTAGAGGTGTCTGCACTGTGTATAATGTAATAGAGACGAGATGTATAATACACAGATATTACTAGTATACCCCTAGAGGTGTCTGCACTGTGTATAATGTAGCAGAGAGATGTATAATGCACAGATATTACTAGTATCTCCCCCTAGAGGTGTCTGAACTGTGTATGATGTAATAGAGAGGAGATGTATAATACACAGATATTACTAGTATCCCCCCTAGAGGTGTCTGAACTGTGTATGATGTGATAGAGAGGAGATGTATAATACACATATATTACTAGTATCCGCCTAGAGGTGTCTGCACAGTGTATAATGTAATAGGAGATGTATAATACACAGATATTAGTAGTATCTCCCCTAGAGGTGTCTGCACTGTGTATAATGTAATAGAGAGGAGATGTATAATGCACAGATATTACTAGTATCCCCCCTAGAGGTATCTGCACTGTGTATAATGTAATAGAGAGGTGCTGTATAATACACAGATATTACTAGTATCCCCCCTAGAGGTATCTGCACTGTGTATAATGTAATAGAGACGAGATGTATAATACACAGATATTACTAGTATCCCCCAGAAGTGTCTGCACTGTGTATAATGTAATAGAGACGAGATGTATAATACACAGATATTACTAGTATCCCCCCTAGAGGTGTCTGCACTGTGTATAATGTAATAGAGAGGAGATGTATAATGCACAGATATTACTAGTATACCCCTAGAGGTGTCTGCACTGTGTATAATGTAATAGAGAGGAGCTGTATAATACACAGATATTACTAGTATCCCCCAGAAGTGTCTGCACTGTGTATAATGTAGCAGAGAGTAGATGTATAATACACCGATATTACTAGTATCCCCCAGAAGTGTCTGCACAGTGTATAATGTAATAGGAGATGTATAATACACAGATATTACTAGTATCCGCCTAGAGGTGTCTGCACTGTGTATAATGTAATAGAGAGGAGATGTATAATGCACAGATATTACTAGTATCCCCCCTAGAGGTGTCTGCACTGTGTATAATGTAATAGAGAGGAGATGTATAATGCACAGATATTACTAGTATCCCCCCTAGAGGTATCTGCACTGTGTATAATGTAATAGGAGATGTATAATACACAGATATAACTAGTATCCCCCCTAGAGGTGTCTGCACTGTGTATAATGTAATAGAGAGGAGATGTATAATACACAGATATTACTAGTATCCCCCAGAAGTGTCTGGAATGTGTATAATGTAATAGGAGATGTATAATGCACAGATATTACTAGTATCCCCCCTAGAGGTGTCTGCACTGTGTATAATGTAATAGGAGATGTATAATACACAGATATTACTAGTATCCCCCCTAGAGGTGTCTGCACTGTGTATAATGTAATAGGAGATGTATAATACACAGATATTACTAGTATCCCCCCTAGAGGTGTCTGCACTGTGTATAATGTAATAGAGACGAGATGTATAATACACAGATATTACTAGTATCCCCCAGAAGTGTCTGGAATGTGTATAATGTAATAGGAGATGTATAATACACAGATATCACTAATATCCATACTGGAGGTGTCTGCACTGTGTATAATGTAATAGAGAGGGGATGTATAATGCACAGATATTACTAGTATACCCCTAGAGGTGTCTGCACTGTGTATAATGTAATAGAGAGGAGATGTATAATGCACAGATATTACTAGTATACCCCTAGAGGTGTCTGCACTGTGTATAATGTAATAGAGAGGAGCTGTATAATACACATATATTACTAGTATACCCCTAGAGGTGTCTGCACTGTGTATAATGTAATAGAGAGGAGCTGTATAATACACAGATATTACTAGTATCTCCCCCTAGAGGTGTCTGCACTGTGTATAATGTAATAGGAGATGTATAATGCACAGATATTACTAGTATCCCCCCTAGAGGTGTCTGCACTGTGTATAATGTAATAGAGACGAGATGTATAATACACAGATATTACTAGTATCCCCCCTAGAGGTGTCTGCACTGTGTATAATGTAATAGAGACGAGATGTATAATACACAGATATAACTAGTATCCGCCTAGAGGTGTCTGCACTGTGTATAATTTAATAGGAGATGTATAATACACAGATATTACTTGTATCCCCCCTAGAGGTGTCTGCACTGTGTATAATTTAATAGGAGATGTATAATACACAGATATTACTAGTATCCCCCCTAGAGGTGTCTGCACTGTGTATAATGTAATAGAGAGGAGATGTATAATGCACAGATATTACTAGTATCCCCCCTAGAGGTGTCTGCACTGTGTATAATGTAATAGGAGATGTATAATACACAGATATTACTAGTATCCCCCCTAGAGGTGTCTGCACTGTGTATAATGTAATAGAGAGGAGATGTATAATGCACAGATATTACTAGTATCCCCCCTAGAGGTGTCTGCACTGTGTATAATGTAATAGAGAGGAGATGTATAATTCACAGATATTACTAGTATCCCCCCTAGAGGTGTCTGCACTGTGTATAATGTAATAGGAGATGTATAATGCACAGATATAACTAGTATCCGCCTAGAGGTGTCTGCACAGTGTATAATGTAATAGAGAGGAGATGTATAATACACAGATATTACTAGTATCCCCCCTAGAGGTGTCTGCACTGTGTATAATGTAATAGAGAGGAGATGTATAATGCACAGATATTACTAGTATCCCCCCTAGAGGTGTCTGCACTGTGTATAATGTAATAGGAGATGTATAATACACAGATATTACTAGTATCTCCCCCTAGAGGTGTCTGCACTGTGTATAATGTAATAGCAGATGTATAATATACAGATATTACTAGTATCCCCCTAGAGGTGTCTGCACAGTGTATAATGTAATAGAGAGGAGATGTATAATGCACAGATATTACTAGTATCCCCCCTAGAGGTGTCTGCACTGTGTATAATGTAATAGGAGATGTATAATACACAGATATTACTAGTATCCCCCCTAGAGGTGTCTGCACTGTGTATAATGTAATAGGAGATGTATAATACACAGATATTACTAGTATCCCCCCTAGAGGTGTCTGCACTGTGTATAATGTAATAGAGAGGAGATGTATAATGCACAGATATTACTAGTATCCCCCCTAGAGGTGTCTGCACTGTGTATAATGTAATAGGAGATGTATAATACACAGATATTACTAGTATCTCCCCTAGAGGTGTCTGCACTGTGTATAATGTAATAGAGAGGAGATGTATAATGCACAGATATTACTAGTATCCCCCCTAGAGGTGTCTGCACTGTGTATAATGTAATAGGAGATGTATAATGCACAGATATAACTAGTATCCGCCTAGAGGTGTCTGCACTGTGTATAATGTAATAGAGAGGAGATGTATAATACACAGATATTACTAGTATCCGCCTAGAGGTGTCTGCACTGTATATAATGTAATAGAGAGGAGATGTATAATACACAGATATTACTAGTATCCCCCCTAGAGGTGTCTGCACTGTGTATAATGTAATTGTTAGGGATCTGCCAGGTACTTCATCTAGCTATACTCCTGGGATTAATCAATCCACACCTGAGGCCAGACCTGCTCGACTGACACCATCTCCCACCAACCAGGGTGGCAGGCTCAGGAGTGGGAGAGCCTATCGCGGCCTGGTCTCTCGGAGTTAGCTCCGCCCCCTGCCCTTTATTACCTGCCCTGTGCTCTCCCTCAGTGCTTGTAATTCTTTTGGATTCCTGGCCCCACTGCTGCTTGCTCCAGCCTGCTTCTGCCGTGCTTCTGCCTTGCTGCAGTTCTGCTTGACCTGCTTGCTTGCCCTGGCTTGCTTCTGTCTCCGTGCCTGCTCGGGTGTACTCACTTCGTCCTGGTCCTGACTGTTCGTTCGCCGCCCCGTTTCCTTGTGGCGTTCCGTGGCTACTGCCCCTTCCCTTGCGTGTTCCCTGTTTGTCTTCCTGTGCACTTAGCCAGCGTAGGGACCGCCGCCCAGTTGTACCTCGTCGCCTAGGGCGGGTCGTTGCAAGTAGGCAGGGACAGGGCGGTGGGTAGATTAGGGCTCACTTTCCCTTCACCTCCTTCCTGCCATTACATAATTACAAGCCCTTACCTAGTCTACCATTTCTCCTACGCTGACGCTATCATGGACCCCCTTGAGACCCTGACCCAGCAGATGCAGGGCCTCTCCCTACAGGTCCAGGCCCTGGCCCAAAGGGTCAATCAGGGTGACGCTGCTTTAGTAGTACCCCTCACCTCACCTCTAGAACCCGACCTCAAGTTACCTGACCGGTTTTCAGGGGACCGTAAGACGTTTCTCTCCTTCCGGGAGAGTTGCAGACTGTATTTCCGCCTAAAGCCCCACTCCTCAGGTTCCGAGAACCAGCGGGTGGGTATCATCATATCCCGACTCCAGGAAGGGCCCCAAGAGTGGGCCTTCTCCTTGGCTCCTGACGCCCCTGAACTTTCCTCTGTTGATCGTTTTTTCTCTGCCCTCGGACTCATTTACGACGAGACTGACAGGACTGCTTTAGCCGAGAGTCAGCTGGTGACCTTACGTCAGGGTAGGAGACCGGTTGAGGAATACTGTTCTGATTTTAGGAAGTGGTGCGTAGCTTCTCAGTGGAACGATCCGGCCCTAAGGTGCCAGTTTAGGTTAGGATTATCTGACGCCCTGAAGGATCTGCTGGTTAGCTACCCCTCGCCTGACTCCCTTGACCAGGTTATGGCCCTAGCAGTACGACTTGACCGACGTCTCAGGGAACGTCAGCTAGAACGCTTCAGTGTGCTCCCCTCTGACTTTTCTGCGATTCCCCCCGAGGTCCCGTCTTCTCGCCCCTCCACGGAGGACTCGGAGGTACCTATGCAACTCGGGGCCTCCATGTCCCCTCGACAACGTAGAGAGTTTCGCAGAATGAATGGTCTCTGCTTCTACTGTGGGGACGACAAGCATCTACTGAACACCTGTCCCAGGCGCAAGAATAAGAAGCCGGAAAACTTCCGCGCCTAAGTGATCATCGGGGAGGTCACTTGGGCGCACAGGTATTTCCCGTTAATGTGAAACGCAATAAAATTTTGCTTCCCTTTCAGGTCTCGTTTGCTGGCCGGTCTGCCACGGGCAGTGCTTTCGTGGATTCTGGCTCATCTGCTAATATCATGTCTGTGGATTTTGCTATGTCTCTAAAGATGCCTTGTATTGATTTACCTTATCCCATCCCTGTAGTAGGAATCGACTCAACCCCCCTTGCTAATGGTTATTTTACTCAGCATACTCCTGTTTTTGAACTCCTGGTTGGCTCCATGCATTTGGAGCAGTGCTCTGTACTGGTGATGCAGGGATTATCGTCTGATCTGGTATTAGGTCTTCCCTGGTTGCAGTTGCATAATCCCACATTTGATTGGAATACTGGGGATCTCACCAAATGGGGTAATGAATGTCTTATGTCATGTCTTTCCGTTAACTCTATTTCTCCCCGGGAGGAGGTAAACACGCTTCCTGAGTTTGTTCAGGACTTCGCCGATGTGTTTTCTAAGGAGGCCTCCGAGGTGTTGCCCCCCCATAGAGATTACGATTGCGCTATCGATTTGGTGCCTGGTGCCAAGCTTCCTAAGGGTAGGATATTTAATCTTTCATGTCCTGAACGTGAAGCGATGAGGGTGTATATCCAAGAATGCCTGGCCAAGGGTTTCATTCGCCCCTCGACTTCTCCTGTAGGTGCTGGCTTCTTCTTCGTGGGGAAGAAGGATGGTGGTCTTAGGCCGTGCATTGATTATCGTAACCTGAATAAGGTCACCGTAAGGAACCAGTACCCACTTCCTTTGATTCCGGATCTTTTTAATCAGGTTCAGGGAGCCCAATGGTTTTCTAAGTTCGATCTACGGGGGGCATATAACCTTATCCGCATCAAAGAGGGGGATGAGTGGAAAACTGCGTTCAACACACCCGAGAGTCATTTCGAATACCTGGTCATGCCCTTTGGGTTGTGTAATGCCCCTGCTGTCTTCCAGAATTTTATTAATGAAATCCTGAGAGAGTACCTGGGTAATTTTCTTGTTGTGTACCTTGATGACATACTGGTGTTTTCCAAGGACTGGTCCTCCCACGTGGAGCATGTCAGGAAGGTGCTCCAGGTCCTTCGGGAGAATAATCTGTTTGCTAAGACTGAAAAATGTGTCTTTGGGGTACAGGAGATACCATTTTTAGGGCAAATCCTCACTCCTCATGAATTCCGCATGGACCCTGCCAAGGTTCAAGCTGTGGCGGAATGGGTCCAACCTGCCTCCCTTAAGGCGTTACAGTGTTTTTTAGGGTTCGCCAACTATTACAGGAGATTTATTGCCAACTTCTCGGTCGTCGCTAAGCCTCTTACGGACCTTACCCGCAAGGGTGCCGATGTCCTCCATTGGCCCCCTGAGGCCGTCCAGGCCTTTGAGACTCTCAAGAAGTGCTTTATCTCGGCCCCCGTGCTGATTCAGCCCAACCAAGAGGAGCCATTTATTGTGGAGGTTGACGCTTCCGAGGTGGGAGTGGGGGCCGTCTTGTCCCAGGGTACCAGCTCCCTCACCCATCTCCGCCCCTGTGCTTACTTCTCTAGGAAGTTTTCGCCCACGGAGAGTAACTATGATATTGGTAACCGCGAACTTCTAGCCATTAAATGGGCTTTTGAGGAGTGGCGGCACTTCCTGGAGGGGGCCAGACACCAGGTAACGGTCCTTACGGATCACAAGAATCTGGTTTTCCTAGAATCGGCCCGGAGGCTTAATCCTAGACAAGCTCGGTGGGCACTATTCTTTACCAGATTTAATTTCTTGGTTACCTATAGGGCTGGGTCCAAGAATATTAAGGCTGACGCTCTGTCACGTAGTTTCATGGCCAATCCTCCTTCCGAGAAGGATCCCGCTTGTATTTTACCCCCTGGTATAATCGTCTCTGCCACGGATTCTGATTTAGCTTCTGATATCGCGGCTGATCAGGGTGCAGCTCCCGGGAACGTCCCTGGGGACAAACTGTTTGTTCCCCTGCAATACCGGCTGAGGGTACTCAGGGAAAACCATGACTCCGCTCTATCTGGTCATCCTGGCATCTTGGGCACCAAACACCTCATTACCAGAAACTATTGGTGGCCTGGGTTGCCTAAAGATGTTAGGGCTTACGTCGCCGCTTGTGAGGTTTGCGCTAGGTCCAAAACCCCTAGGTCCCGACCTGCGGGCCTACTACGTTCCTTGCCCATTCCCCAGAGACCTTGGACCCATATCTCCATGGATTTTATCACCGATTTGCCTCCATCTCAGGGCAAGTCGGTGGTGTGGGTGGTAGTCGACCGCTTCAGCAAGATGTGCCACTTTGTGCCCCTTAAGAAGCTACCTAACGCCAAGACGTTAGCTTCTTTGTTTGTGAAACACATCCTGCGTCTCCATGGGGCCCCAGTCAATATCGTTTCTGACAGAGGGGTACAATTTGTTTCCTTATTTTGGAGAGCTTTTTGTAAAAAGTTGGAGATTGATCTGTCCTTCTCCTCCGCCTTCCATCCCGAAACTAATGGCCAAACGGAAAGGACCAACCAATCCCTGGAACAATATTTAAGGTGTTTCATCTCTGACTGTCAATTCGATTGGGTCTCATTCCTTCCCCTTGCTGAATTTTCCCTGAATAACCGGGTCAGTAACTCGTCAGGGGTCTCCCCGTTTTTCTGTAATTTCGGGTTTAACCCAAGGTTCTCCTCCGTCTCCCCTGGTTGTTCCAATAATCCTGAGGTAGAGGAGGTTCATCGGGAACTGTGCACTGTCTGGGCCCAGGTTCAGAAGAACCTAGAGGCGTCCCAGAGCGCACAAAAGATTCAGGCGGATAGTAGACGTTCTGCTAACCCCCGGTTTGTCGTCGGGGATTTGGTCTGGTTGTCGTCCAGGAACTTGCGCCTTAAGGTCCCGTCCAGGAAGTTTGCTCCCGGATTTATTGGACCTTATAAGATCATTGAAGTCCTCAACCCTGTATCCTTCCGTCTGGAGCTCCCCCCATCCTTTCGCATACATGACGTCTTCCATGCCTCCCTCCTTAAACGCTGCTCCCCGTCCTGGTCCCCCTCGAGGATACCTCCTGTTCCCGTTCTCACCCCTGAGGGGGTGGAATTCGAGGTGGCCAAGATTATGGACAGTAGGATGGTCCAGGGCTCCCTCCAGTACCTGGTCCATTGGAGAGGATACGGGCCGGAGGAGAGGACTTGGGTACCTGCCCGTGATGTTCACGCTGGGGTATTGATCAGGAGGTTCCACCTCCTCTTCCCCACTAAACCGGGTCCCCTTAGTAAGGGTCCGGTGGCCCCTCATAAAAGGGGGAGTACTGTTAGGGATCTGCCAGGTACTTCATCTAGCTATACTCCTGGGATTAATCAATCCACACCTGAGGCCAGACCTGCTCGACTGACACCATCTCCCACCAACCAGGGTGGCAGGCTCAGGAGTGGGAGAGCCTATCGCGGCCTGGTCTCTCGGAGTTAGCTCCGCCCCCTGCCCTTTATTACCTGCCCTGTGCTCTCCCTCAGTGCTTGTAATTCTTTTGGATTCCTGGCCCCACTGCTGCTTGCTCCAGCCTGCTTCTGCCGTGCTTCTGCCTTGCTGCAGTTCTGCTTGACCTGCTTGCTTGCCCTGGCTTGCTTCTGTCTCCGTGCCTGCTCGGGTGTACTCACTTCGTCCTGGTCCTGACTGTTCGTTCGCCGCCCCGTTTCCTTGTGGCGTTCCGTGGCTACTGCCCCTTCCCTTGCGTGTTCCCTGTTTGTCTTCCTGTGCACTTAGCCAGCGTAGGGACCGCCGCCCAGTTGTACCTCGTCGCCTAGGGCGGGTCGTTGCAAGTAGGCAGGGACAGGGCGGTGGGTAGATTAGGGCTCACTTTCCCTTCACCTCCTTCCTGCCATTACAGTAATAGAGAGGAGATGTATAATACACAGATATTACTAGTATCCCCCCTAGAGGTGTCTGCACTGTGTATAATGTAATAGAGAGGAGATGTATAATACACAGATATTACTAGTATCCCCCCTAGAGGTGTCTGCACAGTGTATAATGTAATAGAGACGAGATGTATAATGCACAGATATCACTAGTATTCCCCCTAGAGGTGTCTGCACTGTGTATAATGTAATAGAGAGGAGCTGTATAATATACAGATATTACTAGTATCCCCCCTAGAGGTGTCTGCACTGTGTATAATGTAATAGGAGATGTATAATACACAGATATTACTAGTATCCCCCCTAGAGGTGTCTGCACAGTGTATAATGTAATAGAGACGAGATGTATAATGCACAGATATCACTAGTATTCCCCCTAGAGGTGTCTGCACTGTGTATAATGTAATAGAGAGGGGATGTATAATGCACAGATATAACTAGTATCCGCCTAGAGGTGTCTGCACTGTGTATAATGTAATAGAGAGGAGATGTATAATACACAGATATTACTAGTATTCCCCCTAGAGGTGTCTGCACTGTGTATAATGTAATAGAGAGGAGCTGTATAATATACAGATATTACTAGTATCCCCCTAGAGGTGTCTGCACAGTGTATAATGTAATAGAGAGGAGATGTATAATGCACAGATATTACTAGTATCCCCCCTAGAGGTGTCTGCACTGTGTATAATGTAATAGGAGATGTATAATACACAGATATTACTAGTATCCCCCCTAGAGGTGTCTGCACTGTGTATAATGTAATAGAGAGGAGATGTATAATGCACAGATATTACTAGTATCCCCCCTAGAGGTGTCTGCACTGTGTATAATGTAATAGGAGATGTATAATGCACAGATATAACTAGTATCCGCCTAGAGGTGTCTGCACTGTGTATAATGTAATAGAGAGGAGATGTATAATACACAGATATTACTAGTATCCCCCCTAGAGGTGTCTGCACTGTGTATAATGTAATAGGAGATGTATAATGCACAGATATTACTAGTATTCCCCCTAGAGGTGTCTGCACTGTGTATAATGTAATAGAGAGGAGATGTATAATACACAGATATTACTAGTATCCCCCCTAGAGGTGTCTGCACAGTGTATAATGTAATAGAGACGAGATGTATAATGCACAGATATCACTAGTATTCCCCCTAGAGGTGTCTGCACTGTGTATAATGTAATAGAGAGGAGCTGTATAATATACAGATATTACTAGTATCCCCCCTAGAGGTGTCTGCACTGTGTATAATGTAATAGGAGATGTATAATACACAGATATTACTAGTATCCCCCCTAGAGGTGTCTGCACAGTGTATAATGTAATAGAGAGGAGATGTATAATGCACAGATATCACTAGTATTCCCCCTAGAGGTGTCTGCACTGTGTATAATGTAATAGAGAGGGGATGTATAATACACAGATATTACTGGTATCCGCCTAGAGGTGTCTGCACTGTGTATAATGTAATAGAGAGGAGATGTATAATACACAGATATTACTAGTATCCCCCCTAGAGGTGTCTGCACTGTGTATAATGTAATAGAGAGGAGATGTATAATACACAGATATTACTAGTATCCCCCCTAGAGGTGTCTGCACAGTGTATAATGTAATAGAGAGGAGCTGTATAATACACAGATATTACTAGTATCCCCCCTAGAGGTGTCTGCACTGTGTATAATGTAATAGAGAGGAGATGTATAATACACAGATATGACTAGTATCCCCCCTAGAGGTGTCTGCACAGTGTATAATGTAATAGAGAGGAGCTGTATAATACACAGATATTACTAGTATCCCCCCTAGAGGTGTCTGCACTGTGTATAATGTAATAGAGACGAGATGTATAATACACAGATATTACTAGTATCCCCCCTAGAGGTGTCTGCACTGTGTATAATGTAATAGAGAGGAGCTGTATAATACACAGATATTACTAGTATACCCCTAGAGGTGTCTGCACTGTGTATAATGTAATAGAGAGGAGATGTATAATACACAGATATTACTAGTATCTCCCCCTAGAGGTGTCTGCACTGTGTATAATATAATAGAGACGAGATGTATAATACACAGATATTACTAGTATCCCCCAGAAGTGTCTGCACTGTGTATAATGTAATAGAGAGGAGATGTATAATACACAGATATTACTAGTATCTCCCCCTAGAGGTGTCTGCACTGTGTATAATATAATAGAGACGAGATGTATAATGCACAGATATTACTAGTATCCCCCCTAGAGGTGTCTGCACTGTGTATAATGTAATAGGAGATGTATAATGCACAGATATTACTAGTATCCCCCCTAGAGGTGTCTGCACTGTGTATAATGTAATAGAGAGGAGATGTATAATACACAGATATTACTAGTATCTCCCCCTAGAGGTGTCTGCACTGTGTATAATATAATAGAGACGAGATGTATAATAATACACAGATATTACTAGTATCCCCCCTAGAGGTGTCTGCACTGTGTATAATGTAATAGAGAGGAGCTGTATAATACACATATATTACTAGTATCCCCCAGAAGTGTCTGCACTGTGTATAATGTAGCAGAGAGAAGATGTATAATACACAGATATTACTAGTATCCCCGCAGGTGTCTGCACTGTGTACAATGTAGCAGAGAGGATCTGGGGTTATATTATCACTACACCAGTACGGGCCTGGGTCAAGTATTAATAATAGAAAATGGCGGAATTTAATAAGGAGACTCATGTCTTCCCTTTGATGCGGTGACTACCTGGTGTATGTATCTTGGCTCCATCATTAGTCCGGCGCCGTCGTGCTTGACTTGTGATCTTTGCCAGCACATGGCTCGTCAGTTGCACAGATCCGGAGATTTGGAGGGGATTATAATAGGATAACGGGTATTTTGTTCCTGAATTTAATCCGTTCATCCTAAATCAAAGCTCGGTAAAGAAATCACTTATTGTACAGCTTATTAATAGATACCCGAGATCCGCAGTTTTATCACCTATATACAATTCTGTGCTTTTATTATTTTCCTGAGTAATCAATACAAAACATCCAGTACATAAAATATGAGGGAATTGCACAATGAGCGAGCGATTTTCCTCATAGACATTATTAGTTCAATATCTGGTGCAAGCAAGAGAAGTGATCTGAAAATATTGCTGGTAAGATGTAGAAATCTGAAATTTCCAATATATCATGAGCAGGGTATTGTATTATATAATAAACACTGTATGGCCAAACGTATGTGGATTCCCCTGCAAATTGAGTTCAGGTGTTTCAGCTAAACCCATTACTAACGGGTACATAAAAGCAATCACACAGCCATGTAATCTCCATAGAGAAGCATTGCTAGTAGTATGGTTTGTACTAAAAAGATCACTGACTTTACACGTGGCACTGTCATAGGATGCCACCTTTGCCACATGTCAGTTTATAAAATATCTGATCAGCTAGATCTGCCCCGGTAACCTGTTAGTGCTATTATCTACTAGATCTGCCTGGTCACCTGTAAGTGCTATTATCTGCTAGATCAGTTCCGGTCACCTGTAAGTGCTATTATTATCTGCTAGATCTTTAGCGGTCACCTGTAAGTGCAATTATTATCTGCTACATTTGTCCCGGTTACCTGTAAGTGCTACTATCTTCTAGATCTGCACAGGTCATCTGTAAGTGCTATTATCTGCTAGATCTGCCCAGGTCACCTGTAAGTGCAATTATTATCTGCTAGATCGGCCAAGATCTGATCACCTGTAATTGCTTTTATCTGTTTTAGTCACCTGTAAGTGTTAATATATCTGCTAGATCTGTCCCGGTAACCTGTAAGGCTATTATCTACCAGATCTGCCCTAGTCACCTGTAAGTGCTATTATTTAGAAGTGGAAGCGTCTAGGAGTAACAATAGCTCAGCCCCGAAGCGATAGATCACACAAACTCATGGAACAAAGTTGTTGTATCACTCACTACAAATATCCACACTGCCTCTGGAAGTGACATCCGCACCAGAACTGTGCACCTGGAGTGCCACGAAATAGGTTTTCATGGTCACTGCACACAGGACTAAGATCACCGTGCACAATGCCAAGTGTCTGCTGGAGTGATGTAAAGCACGTCACCACTGGACTCTGGAGCAGCGGTTCTCCGGAGTGATGAATCACGTCTCTCTATCTGACGTCTGATCGAGGAATCTGGGTTTGGCGTATGCCAGGTGAACGCAACCTAACGGAATAAAAACTACAAGTCCTTCCGCAAAAAATAATCTCTCATACAGCATTGTCGGCTGAAAAATAAAAAAGTTATAAATGGCGACACAAAAACATATACTATTTTTTTTTTTTTAAAAAAAGTGTTTTTATTGTGCAAAAGCAGTAAAACATTAAAAAAAAAAAACTATAGAAATTTGGTATCGCTGTACTCCAAACCACCCACAGGATAAAGTTCTGTTATTTAGACTGTACCACATGGGAAACAGTGTAAATTTAATATGCATCACCTTAATAAAGGCTCAATCAAGAAATTATATGTGCCCTGCAGCTATGTCTACGGAAAAAAAAAAAGTGTAGCTTTTGAAGTGCGACAATCCAAAAAACATTAAAAATCGCACCGTCATTCAGGCCTAAAATCGGCTGATCGGCAAAGTGCCGCACCATAAACCCAACCTGGAAAACGGTGCGAGCCTCAGGACGCTAAGACCCTATTCACACGACAGGGTTTCCCGGCCGTGTGATGGCCGTTCAAAAAACGGCCGTCACACGACCGCAGTAGGAACAATAGACCCCAAATGGGGCTATTCACAAGAGCAATTTTTTTGACTGACCGGGCAATCCGGCCTTCAAAAAATGTGACATGCCCTATTTTCGGCCGTTCTCCTGGCCGCCCGGCTCCCATAAGAAGACTATAATGTGTTGTGAATGTGTTCCGAGTGACGGCTGTGTCTTCTGTTGCTCGCTCTCTCCTCCTCCTCACAGTGCGAAGTGCATGTGAGGAGGAGGGTATTTGTTCGCTCTCTATAGGAGCGGAATCCCCAATCCCCAGCTTCGGCAACACTGAGGCCGGGGATTGGGGATTCCGCTCCAGGAGAAGTCCCTGACTTCACTGTCCATATATGGACACAGTGAAGTCAGGGACTTCTGAAGCGGAATCCCCGGCGCTGTGGCCGGTGTTTCTGCTCCAGGAGAAGTCCATGACTTCACTTTCCACATATGGACATTGAAGTCAGGGACTTCTCCTGGAACGGTCCTCTACAGTGGCGCTATGTATAGAAAGGTAGGGGTTTGCCATTTATGGGGGGTGGGGGCACTATGTAAAAAGGTGCTGTGTAGAACTACCTACAGGGGGCTGTGTGGCATTACCTAACCTACGGGGGGAGGCCTGTGTGGCATTACCTACGGGGGGCTGTGTGGCATTACCTACGGGGGGCTGTGTGGCATTACCTATGGAGGGCTGTGTGGCACTACCTACAGGGGCTGTGTGGCACTACCTACAGGGGCTGTGTGGCACTACCTACAGGGGCTGTGTGGCACTACCTACAGGGGCTGTGTGGCACTACCTACAGGGGCTGTGTGGCACTACCTACAGGGGCTGTGTGGCACTACCTACAAGGGCTGTGTGGCACTACCTACAAGGGCTGTGTGGCACTACCTACAGGGGGCTGTTTGGCATTACCTACAGAGGGGCTGTGTGGCACTACCTACAGAGGGGCTGTGTGGCACTACCTACAAGGGGCTGTATGGCATTACCTACAGGGGGCTGTGTGGCACTACTTACAGGTGGCTGTGTGGCACTACTTACAGATGGCTGTGTGGCGCTACTTACGAGGGGGGCTGTGTGGCACTACCTACAGGGGGGCTGTGGCAGCATCTACAGAGGGCAGTGTGTGGCATTATCTACAGAAGGAAGTGTGTGGCAAAAAATAAAAGTGACAGGGAAAAAAACGGATGCAAAATCGGCCATTAAAAATGGGAACACGGCCCGGAACGGAAACGGAACAGATGCAAAACGGCCGAGAAAAACGGACCCTGACTATTACTAGTATCCCCCCTAGAGGTGTCTGCACTGTCTATAATGTAATAGAGAGGAGATGTATAATACACAGATATTGATATAATGAACCGCTTTTAGAGAGTGGACTGCGCAACATAAAATGTGCCATGTAAAGAAGGGCTCGGGCTCAATGCACGCGATGCGTATTACGTGCGTTTTCTTTATGCGGATTTGCGTACGGCAAATCCGCATTGTAAAGGTATGTTCACACGCAGTGTTTTCAGATGTAATTCGCCCATTTTATGCCTGAAAAAACGCCCCTAATACGCCTACAAACATTGCCCATTGCTTGCAATGGGATTTACGGTGTTCTGTTCCCACGAGGTGCAATTTTACGCATCGCTGTCAAAATACGGCGCGTAAAAAGACGCCCGCGATAAAGAAGTGCATGTCACTTCTTGGGACGTTTTTGGAGCCATTTTTCATTGACTCCATTGAAAAACAGCTCCAATAACGGCAGTAAAATACGCCGCGAAAAACGCGAGTAGTTACAAAAACGTTTGTAAATCTGGAGCTGTTTTCGCCTGAAAAGTTTTTGGTCACTGCGTGTGAACATACCCTAATAAAGTACCAGCATAGTCAATGAGATTCCAGGAAATCTTGCGTACATACTGCACTGGATGGAAATTGGATTTTTCATAATCCGCATCATGACAATTTGTCTTGGAAAATTGCACCAAAATCCGCAGCATGAAAACGCGCCCAAAAACGCATTAAAACGTAAAAACCGCACGATCCGGTGCGGTTTTTACCTGCGAATTTCTTGTGTATTGCTGCGGTTTTGGTGTGCATGTAGCTGTAAAGGATCTGCCAGGCACAGCTTCTGTGTCAACGCCCATAGGTAATCAGTCTGCACCTGCTTCTATGTCTGTGAGACTGACTCCATCTTCCACCACTCAGGATGGCAGGCTTAGGAGTGGGAGAGCCTATCACAGCCTGGCCAGACGGAGCTAGCTCCCGCCCTCTGTCTATTTATACCTGCCTTTCCTGTTCCTCCTTGCTTGTGATTCTTCTCGTTCGGTTTCCTGGCCCTGCTGCAGCTTCGGAACTATTTGACCCTGCTTCATTCTGACCCTGGCTTACTAACTACTCTTCTGCTCTGCGTTTGGTACCTCGTACACTCCTGGTTTGACTCGGCTTGTTCACTACTCTCCTGCTCTGCGTTTGGTACCTCGTACTCTCCTGGTTTGACTCTGCTCGTTCACCACTCTTGTTGCTCACGGTGTTGCCGTGGGCAACTGCCCCATTTCCCTTAGCTTCTTTGTACACTTGTCTGTTTGTCTGTCGTGCACTTACTGAGCGTAGGGACCGTCGCCCAGTTGTACCCCGTCGCCTAGGGCGGGTCGTTGCAAGTAGGCAGGGACTGTGTGGCGGGTAGATTAGGGCTCACTTGTCTGTTTCCCTACCCCCATCATTACAGTAGCCTTATAGTACCAACAGCCATTTGTTGTTCATTCTTAAAGGGAGACACCCCACTGGTTGCTAAGCCACGGCCCATGTACGTTCATGTCGTTGCTCTGCATGGTCCATGCAATCAATGGGTGTGTGTAAATGATGTAGCTACAGATATTACTACCTTCCTGTCTCTCCTTTTAAATGATGTGGTCACAGAAAGTACTGCCTTCCCATCTCTCCCTATAAATGATGTAGGTACAGATAGTACTACCTTCCTATAAATGATGCAGGTACAGATAGTACTGTCTCTCCCTGTAAAAGATGTAGTCATAGATAGTACTGTCTCTCTCAATTAATGATGTAGTAACAGATAGTACTGCCTCAGTGTCTCTTTCTGTAAATGATGTAGGTACGGATAGTACTATCTCCCTCAGTTAATGATGTAGTCACAGATAATACTGCCTCCCTGTATATGATGTAGGTACAGCTAGTACTGTCTCCCCGTCTCTCTCAATTAAAGATGTAGTAACAGATCGTACTGTCTCTTTCTGTAAATTATGTAGGTACTGATAATACTGCCTCCCTGTCTCTTTGTGTAAATTATGTAGGTACTGATAATACTGCCTCCCTGTCTCTTTCTGTAAATGATGTAGGTACAGATTAGGGCTGGGCAATTATGACCTAAATCAAAATCACGATTAATTGAACATGTAACCTCGATTAAAGTGCTGCGTAATATGTTGGCGCTGTATAAATTAAGATTACGATTATTTAGGCCACGCTCCTTTTTGCATGCCATACCCCCTATTTGCATGCTACGGCATTATATTAATATTTATCCCAAGCCTGCTGTATACTACTGTATATAATATACTCCCTGAAACTGCCTCCACACAGTATATTGCCCCCATAGTTCTCCCCACACATTATAATTCTCCTATAGCTGACCCCAGTGTAATGCCACCACAGTATAATGCCCCCCATAACTGCCCTCCACACAGTATAATGCCCCCCCATAACTGCCCTCCACACAGTATAATGCCCCCACAACTTCCCTCCACACATTATAATGCCCCCCATAACTGCCCTTCACACAGAATAATGCCCCCATAGCTGCCTCTACATGGTATAATGCCCCATAACTGACTTCCATGCACTATAATGCCCCTATGACTGCACCCTACGGTCCCCTGATCCACCATTGGATTCAACTATTTGCATCCTGAGGATACAGACAGGGCCGCCATCAGGAATTTCAGGGCCCCCTACAGCTACATTTTCTGGGCCCCCCTACCGTGGCACCGCCTGTTAACGGTACTCCGTCCAGTACTATATCATGGTACCCAGGGCTGCCATCAGGGGGGGTATTAGGGGTACTGATGTGAGAGGCCCGGCCAAACCTAATTGAAAGGGGGGCCCGGCAACTGCCGCGACTTGCCTTTGGTAGAAAAAAAACAGGCCCCTGCAATGGGGCCCGTTTTTTTCACCAAAAGAATGTCATGAGCTGCGGGCCCCCCTTTCAATTAGGTTTGGCCGGGCCTCTCACATCAGTACCCCTAATACCCCCCCTGATGGCGGCCCTGGGTAGCATGGGGGCCGTCAAACACCGCCGCCCGTGCGACCGATCACGCGCACCCGCAAACTCCCGCGCATGCGCACCGGCGACCGCCTGGAACCGCGCACCGAATTTTGAGGTAGATTTTGATCTGCCCACACTATCTTGCCGCGTTTTTTGCTGCGTTTTTTGCCCGCGGCGATTGAGGACCGCAGACAGAAAACGCAGCGAAAAATGCATTTTCTGCCTCCCATTGATTTCGATGGGAGGTCAGAGGCAGAACCGCGGCAAGAAAGGACGTGCTGCTTTTTCTTTTTTCCGCGACTGGCTCCCATTGATTTCAGATTAAATCAATGGGGGGCGGTTTTGGAAGTTGTTTGGTGCTGATTCTGACGCAGTGTCCGAGTCAATATCAAGGCCCAAAAACTCTGTGAACTGGGCCTTATTGTTAGGGCTTATTCAGATGAACGTGTAATACGTCCGTGAAACGTGTATGATTTTCACGCGCCTTGCACGGACCTATGTTACTCTATGGGGCCGTTCAGACTGTCAGTGAGTTTCATGCAGCGTGTGTCCGTGTGTCCGCTGCGTAAAACTCACGACATGTCCGATATTTGTGCATTGTTCGCGCATCACGCACCCATTGAAGTCAATGGTTGCATGAAAATCACGCCCAGCACTTCCGCAGCTGTATAAACTATGAATGAAAACAGAAAAGCACCACGAGCTACAAACATACAAACAGAGTGTCATAATGATGGCGGCTGCGCGAAAATCACGCATCATACGCTGCTGCCACACGGAGCTGTTATGGACCTTTTGCAAGCGCAAAACGCCACGTTTTTGCACGCGCAAAAAGCACACGCTCGTGTAAATCCGGCCTTAGGGTAGGAACACACTAGGCATGAACGCTGCGGATTTTATGCAACACATTTTATTGTGGAAAATCCGTAGCGTATCACAGTCGCAGCAGAGTGGATGAGATTTGAACAAATCTCATCCACACGCTGCAAAAATAATGGACCTGCAGTGTGACTTTTTGGCTTTTTAAGTCGCATGTCAATGTATTCTGTGGGATCGCCGCTCCTCTGTTGCGGAAATGCTGCGGTTCTGCCGCAAAAATCACAAATGAGAAAAAAAAAAAGGCACTTTTTTAAATTTATAAAAAAGTTTAGACTTGCCCCGGCCGTAGTCCTGGTGACGCGATCCTCTATTCTTAGCGCAGCCCGGCCTCCTGTCATGACGTTTCATCCCATGTGACGGCTGCAGCGGTCACATGGTCTACAGCGTCATCCCAGGAGGCGGGGCTACGTTCAGAAGAGAGAGATGCGTCACTTAAACTACGGCCGGGGTAAGTCTAAACTTTTTTTTCCCTGCAGGATTCCCGCAGCGGACATGCCTCACGAAACCTGCGCCACTATTTGGTGCGGTTTTGCTGGCGGAATTCCCTGCGGCTCCCGGGATAAGCTGTGGAGTTTTACTCAGCATATCCGCCTAGTGTGTCCCTTATGATGTCGCTCCTGGAGCTGCTGCCGGTCTCTAAATAGGCAGTTGGTTCAGTAGAATTTGGAATTATTTTTTTTTATGAACCAGCTTAAAAAAATACAAAACTTTTGTGTTAGGGCCTGTTCACATCACCGTTCGCTTCCGCTCCGGGGTTCCGTCTGAGGTTTCTGTCGGGTGAACCCCGCAACGGAAAGTGAAAGTGACAGCACAGCTTCCGTTTCCATCACCATTAGCGCAGTCGACTGCGCTATTAATTCCGTCCGAAAACCAGCCGGAATGGTGACGAACGGAAACCATTAGCGATGTTTCCGTCACCATTGAGATCAATGGTGACTGAAACGGAAGCTGTGCTGTCACTTTCACTTTCCGTTGCGGGGTTCACCCGACAGAAACCTCAGACGGAACCCCGGAGCGGAAGCGAACGGTGATGTGAACAGGCCCTAACACAAAAGTTTTGTATTTTTTTAAGCTGGTTCACAAAAAAAAATAATTCCAAATTCTACTGGACCAACTGCCTATTTAGAGAGCGGCAGCAGCTCCAGGAGCGACATCATAAGGGACACACTAGGCGGATATGCGGAGTAAAACTACACAGCTTATCCCGGGAGCCGCAGGGAATTCTGCCAGCAAAACCGCACCAAATAGTGGCGCAGGTTTGGTGAGGCGTGTCCGCTGCGGGAATCCTGCAGGGAAAAAAAAGTTTAGACTTGCCCCGGCCGTAGTCTAGGCGACGCATCTCTCTCTTCTGAACGTAGCCCCGCCTCCTGGGATGACGCTGTAGACCATGTGACCGCTGCATCAGTCACATGGGATGAAACGTCATGACAGGAGGCCGAGCTGCGCTAAGAATAGAGGATCGCGTCACCAGGACTACGCCCGGGGCAAGTCTAAACTTTATCAATTTAAAAAAGTACCTTTTTTTTTTTCTCATGTGTGATTTTTGCGGCAGAACCGCAGCATTTCCGCAACAGAGGAGCAGCGATTCCACAGAATACATTGACACGCTGCGGCTTAAAAAGCCAAAAGCCAGACTGCAGGTCCATTATTTTTGCAGCGTGTGAATGAGATTTGTTCTAATCTCATCCACTCTGCTGCGACTGTGATACGCTACGGATTTTCCACAATAAAATGTGTTGCATAAAATCCGCAGTGTTCATGCCTAGTGTGTTCCTACCCTAAGGCCGGATTTACACAAGCGTGTGCTTTTTGCACGCGCAAAAAACGTGGCGTTTTGCGCATGCAAAAGGTCCATAACCGCTCCGTGTGTCAGCAGCGTATGATGCGCGGTTGCGTGATTTTTGCGCAGCCGCCATCATTATGACACTCTGTTTGTATGTTTGTAGCACGTGGTGCTTTTCTGTTTTCATTCATAGTTTATACTGCTGCGGAAGTGCTGGCCGTGAATTTCACGCACCCATTGACTTCAATGGGTGCGTGATGCGCGAACAATGCACAAATATAGGACATGTCGTGAGTTTTACGCAGCGGACACACGGACACACGCTGCGTGAAAATCACTGACAGTCCGCACGGCCCCATAGAGTAACATAGGTCCGTGCGAGGCGCGTGAAAATCACGCACGTTGCACGGATGTATTGCACGTTCGTCTGAATAAGCCCTAACAATAAGGCCCAGTTCACAGAGTTTTTGGGCCTTGATATTGACTCGGACACTGCGTCAGAATCAGCACCAAACAACTTCCAAAACCGCCTCCCATTGATTTCATCTGAAATCAATGGGAGCCAGTTGCGGAAAAAAGAAAAAGCAGCACGTCCTTTCTTGCCGCGGTTCCGCCTCTGACTTCCCATCGAAATCAATGGGAGGCAGAAAATGCATTTTCCGCTGCGTTTTTTGTCTGCTGTCCTCAATCGCCGCAAGCAAAAAACGCAGCAAAAAAACGCGGCAAGATAGTGTGGGCAGGGCAAAATCTGCCTCAAAATTCTTTAAGGAATTTTGAGGCAGATTTTTTTTTGCCTGCAAAATACTGTGTGAACAGGGCCATACATAAACAACACTTTGAGATAATTTACTCACTGTGTCAGAAGAGCTGCTCCCACTCCAGTCCTCTTCCGGCGATGTCTTCCAGGGGAGGTCTTCGGTCCAGACGTCCAGTCCTTCACCTCCAGCCAGGCTCCAGGTAAGTTTTGTCCATGTGTGTCCGCGGCTGCGCGCGCTTCGTTCGCGGGTGCACGCGCGGCCGGTCGCGGGTGCGCGCGCTTCGTTCGCTGGTGCGCGCGCGGCCGATCGCGGGTGCGCGCGCGGCCGATCGCGGGTGCGCGCGCGGGCGGTCTCCAGTGCGGGCGTTCGTGGATGCGCGCTCGCGAGTGCGCACGCGCGGGAGTTTCCTTGTGCGCGCGATCGGGTGCGCGCGCGCGGGCGGACGGTTTGACGGCCCCCCATGACGAGGGGAGGGGGCCCGCAGCAGCAGCTCACGACATTCTTTTGGTGAAAAAAACGGGCCCCATTGCAGGGGCCCGTTTTTTCCTACCAAAAGAATGTCGAGGCAGTTGCCGGGCCCCCCTTTCAATTAGGTTTGGCCGGGCCCCTCACACCACTACCCTTAATACCCCCCTGATGGCGGCCCTGGATACAGATACAGTTTAAACCGGGAGAAAAAGTACTGCCTCCCAGTCTCTCCCTGTACATGATGTAGGTACAGATAGTACTGCCTCCTTGTGTCTCCCTGTACATGATGTAGGTACAGATAGTACTGCCTCCTTGTGTCTCCCTGTACATGATGTAGGTACAGATAGTACTGCCTCCCAGTCTCTCCCTGTACATGATGTAGGTACAGATAGTACTGCCTCCTTGTGTCTCCCTGTACATGATGTAGGTACAGATAGTACTGCCTCCCAGTCTCTCCCTGTACATGATGTAGGTACAGATAGTGCTGCCTCCCAGTCTCTCCCTGTACATGATGTAGGTACAGATAGTACTGCCTCCCAGTCTCTCCCTGTACATGATGTAGGTACATATAGTGCTGCCTCCCAGTCTCTCCCTGTACATGATGTAGGTACAGATTGTACTGCCTCCCTGTGTCTCCCTGTACATGATGTAGGTACAGATAGTGCTGCCTCCCAGTCTCTCCCTGTACATGATGTAGGTACAGATTGTACTGCCTCCCTGTGTCTCCCTGTACGTGATGTAGGTACATATAGTGCTACTTCCCAGTCTCTCCCTGTAAATTATGTAAGTAGAGATACTATAGGACTTGGCTTTAAAATAACACAGAAATTGCTGCTCTAACCATGATGTTGAAGTCACAGAACCGGTTTAAATCCAGGACGTGATATTAACGTACTTAGCTTCAAATGCAAATTACTCCCAGGATGTATTAAATCAAAGGGTTAATTTAGGTCTGATTTTTTTAGTGCAGTGAATCACGGGTAATTTCTGACATATATATAATTATTGTCATCTGTATTGCCATTTCTACAAGGCGCTATGTACCTCCATATGAGCCGGACGCTACACGTGCAGCTGTGACTGACAAGGCCGGTGTAGCCTGGAGAATTATGGTGCAATATTTAAAAACAGCTTTTCATTGTATTTGGAGTAATGTTATTTCCCTGCTGAAGGTCAGAGGCTTCTGAGTGACTTCGCCGTCTGATGTATTGCAGTACTATATTCTTCAAAGGGAACAAAGATTGTTATGATACATATTTAGGGGGCTGAATTCACACGCTCGCTGGCAAATCTTGTGTTACAGGCATCAATGGTCGCCATCTTGTTTTAAAGGGTAACTAAACTTTAAAGAAAACTTCTGACATGTCATAGTGACATGTTAGAAGTTTTGACCGGTGGGGGTCCGAGCACTGAGACCTCCACCAATCGCTAAAACAAAGCGGCAGAAGCACTCGAGTGAGCACTAAGCCGCTTGGTTTCTGATTGGCTTTTCTCGGAAAGCCGATGTAATTGTGTACGGACTCAAAAGAAAGTCTACGGGCCCGTACACCGTTACATCAGCTTTCACAGAAAAGCCAATCAGAAACTAAGCGGCTCACCCGAGCACTTCTGCCGCTTTGTTTTAGTGATCGGTAGGGGTCTCAGTGCTCGGACCCCCACCGATCAAATCTTCTGACATGTCACTATGACATGTCAGAAGTTTTCTGAAAGTTTAGTTGTCCTTTAAGTGAATCTCCACTTTTTTAAGGGCAGATACAGACGAACGTTGCGTTTTTGCGCGCGCAAACAACGCAGCGTTTTGCGCACGTGTCAGCAGCGTGTGCAATGCGTATTTTAACCATGTATGAGTGTAATACGCGCGTAAGACATGCGTTTTTCCTGCGCGTGTAAAAAACGCACGCAGCTGTTCTGTTGACGCCAGCCTCAAAAAAGGTCAAGAATGCAACACTCCTGCTTGATGTGTGCACCTGTGTTTATTCATTTGTGTGCTTTGGGTGCAACCCAGTGTTCCAACCAGTATTTGCGGTTACTTTGTATGCCACACTGCATTGATGCCACCTAGCTCTCTGGCCCGTGTCCTATTAGCATGGATGCTATCCCGGAGGTTTGGCCAACGCGGTAGCATTCTACAGCCACACCGGCGGAGATCATGTAGGATGTGGGTTCACCCAATAGTGGCCCAACGCACCTCTAAAGGGCATTTTCATACCCTCTTTGCTGACCTCCGTCGTCACCCTGAAAAATTTTGCGCCTTTTGCCGCCTGTCTGTGCCTGCCTTTGATATGCTGCTGGAGCTGGTTCAGGACACCAACATGCGACGCTGTATTTCCCCAGAGGAGCGTCTCCTTGTCACCTTACGGTATGTGCTGTTTTGTTATCCAGGTTACACATTCTTTTAGGTGCTTTATGTCCTACCTAACATATTTGCTTTGTGGTTTGCTTTTATGATTTCCTGTCGATTTTTGGCGACCGGCAATAGCTACCATTCCCTTCATTTTGAATTCCTTCTTGGAGTGTCCACTATTTCCGGCATTGTCCCAGCAACCTGTGTGGTCCTGTGGCTGAGATTGAAGAGCAGCGTGATCCCTCAGCCTACGGCCCAACACTGGCTTCGAATAGCGCAGCAGTTTGAAACCGACACCCAATTTCCCCACTGTATTGGTGCACTCGATGGGAAGCACATCTGTGTGCAGAAACCGCCCCACTCTGGGTCTCGATACTTCAACTACAAGCAGTTTTTTGCCATAGTCTTGCTGGCCTTGTCGGACTGTAATTTGTGCTTTACCATCGTGGACATCGGGTCCTATGGAAGCTCTGCGGATGCCCGCATTTTTCGCTCGTCCAGAATGGGCCAGCGTCTAATGTCTAACCAACTTGATGTACCCGAGCCTAGCATCCTCCCTGGCACCAGCGGTCCACCCGTTCCTTATGTTATGGTTGCAGATGAAGGTTTTGCCCTCAGCAGACAAGTCATGCGTCCATATGCGCGGAGGGGCATGGATAACCGTAGGCGCATTTTCAATCAACGCCTATGCAGAGCACGGAAAGTCGTGGAATGCACCTTTGGCATCATGACCAGCAAGTGGAGGGTCCTGATGACAGCAATGCAAATGTCGCCGTCAAATGTGACATGTGTGATCAAAGCCTGTGTTGTGCTGCACAACTTTACCCGCATCCATGATGCCGCTCATGATGGGGAATATATGGTAACATCTGCACCCACCACCAGCCTCGGCCAGGCTGCTCGGCCTGGGCGGCCACCGACATGTGGCCAGCGAGTGCGCCACCAATTTGCGGAGTATTTTGACAGCCAGCCTTGAGATGTAACCTCGCAGAACGTAGCCATTTGAGGTGTGGTGAAGTTAGTATTATTTTCTCGAACGTCTGTTTATCCCTCTAGTCCTTTTTTGTTTTGGGGGGGTTAGGGACTCGCAAAACTTGAGGCCCGTTGACGTGGGTTGCGAGCTTAAAGCTCGGTAGGCGCTTGGAATACCCTTTTTAGAAGGCAATAATTCATGGACATAACATCCTCTTGTGTAGACAATGGATTTCCTGCCCTATATGTCAGCGCCCCTTTCTGGGTGAGTAAAGGTAGGTATGGGCAAACAATAACTATACTAATAACACCTCAGTTCCTGGTATTCCAAACCCCTTCCGACCAACGAAGACCTCAACGATGTGCTGGAGAAATGTCATACCGTCCCAACCTCTTACAACATGGCACTTCATAGCGGTAGAGGCTGTAGAAATGGTGAGCTAGGTAACAGAAGGATTGTCCACACGGAAGTGAAATATATAAAACTTTTGCGTTTATGTTTGTGGCACATACACGCCATAACAGAAAAATACACACGCGGGAGAACATACCCCAACAAAAATTGGCACCAACATGATGCATATCCTAAAGAAACATGGAAGGATTCCTAGGCTGTCATGGGTTTTTAACATGTGGCCTTAGAACACACTCGCCCCTACAGATTCTGATAGGCATGGGGCGGCGAGCTGTAAGCAGACATTTCCGCAACACTATGCTGTCCCCGGCCCTAATGAGGATGTTCCTGCACAGCATAGTGGGGGTGATACTGCGTTTGGTAGCCGTGAGGCTGCATGTGAGCCTGTAAACTTGGGGCAGGTAGGGAGTATGGACGGAAGTGACGGACAGGGCCAGGCATTGGGGCAGGGGAGAGGTATCTTGGGGCAGGAGGGTATTGCGCCATCTGCGATAACACAGGGGCAGGTTGGGAGGGCCCTGGCAAATGGCCCCCCGCTGAGGGCATAAAGACACTACGCCAGTGCTCGATCGATGTAAAGCACCGCCCTGGACTTAGCGGGGGTGTAGCACTGTCGATTAGCGACAGCATATTTGATTGCAGCCGCACCAGCCTATCCACTGGTACCCGCCGCATCAAAGGTGCCATGCTGCGACAAAAAAAGTCGTGATTGTCCTCATCAGCAGCACGGCGCAGGTACTCCAGAACACGGGCGTCCACAAGTGCACCTGCGGGTGGGTTGACAGGGCGTCTGCGGCGGGGTGTTGCATGGCTAGGTGCCACTTGGTCCGGTTGCCCTGCTTCAGGCGCTGAGGCGACTGGGCCAGGATCCTCTCTGGTGGGCTCCGGGGTTAGGGTGACCAGGGGAGCGGCGGATTCGGACGCCTGGCTACACTCGGGCCGTGCCTCCTCTTCAAACGCATCCAGAGTGTCGCTAGTTCTAGAATATAGGGGACACGTCAGTTGAGGAACCCAATTTACTGTGCAAACACAAAGCTGCTTTGGCGTATCTGACATTTTTGGTAGGTGACGTTTGCAGAAAGGGCCAACAACGAGTACTTACGGTCGCATGTCCATTATTTCCCGCAGGAACAACAGCTGCTCATAATAAATGTAGCGGCGTTTTCTGGTGCCACCTTCTCCGCTGCGGCCGCCGGATCCATATTCTCTACGGAACTGGTCCCTTGAGCTGCGCCACCGTCTCTTTACATCGTCCACTGTATGATTAATAAAGAACACATCATTCAACAAACACACCAGATGTTACTGCGCACACAAACAGTGCATATAAACTACTGTACCACACGTCCACACAAGAACAAACCTAACTTGATGATACTATATAAAGATGCCACTGAACGGAAACGTTGCCAATGACAGGCATTGATTCACCAGGGACGCAATAGCCAATATGGATGTCATTATACACATCAATGGCGACACACAGATATCCACTCATCAATGCGTTGGCGGTCACGGGTGCGGCTGTCGGCCCACTCCTGCTCGACCAGCGCCTCTGCTATATGCTCCCATGCTGCCTCCTTCACTGTGCGGTCATGGTAGGACTCCGCATGGGTGTTCCAGACCTCCGGACGCTCCTGAACTAACGCGATGAGCTTCGCCACATCCATCTGCCGAGGCATGGCTGCAAGCTGCTTGTGGTGCTGGAGCAAACGGTTTGGCCTCTTTTTGAAAACCTGCTGTCTAAGCTACTTCCTGCTTTTCTGCTGGTTTCAACTAGTTAGTTCAAACTCCTTAGCATAGAGACAACGTGTACTGCGTGAAAAACGCGCGTTCGGAGCTGCTGCCACCGTATGACATGCGTGATTTTCACGCACCCATTGACTTCAATGGGTGCGTGATGCGCGAAATACGCTGAGTTATTGAACCTGTCGCGTATAGTACGCAGCGAACAAACGCTGCGCAAAAAACACGCACTGTTTGAACTGCCTCATTGTCTTCTATAGTGCTGTGCGTGGCGCGTGGAAAAAACGCGGACTGCACGCGCGCAAATCACGCTCGTGTGAATCCCCCTTACACCGTGATTTTTAGGACCAACATTCCTGTGCTGATTAATTTCTTAATTGATCTTTATAGTTGTTGGTGCTTTATTTTTCTGATACAGAGCTCCAAATCCCCTGCACAGACATAGCGATAAAGTGGTTATCCCATGAATCATTTTAAAACAAAAGTACTGAAATGCTGTTAATAGCTTTTTTAAAGTAATCTGCTGTGTTTTTAGCAGTAAAAATAAATAATTGTTTTTTTGTGTCCCTCTTGGTGCTGCTGGGGAGGAGCTTTGAACAGAATCAGTCTCCTCCCCCTCTGGCACATGAGGATATAGTCCCCTTACTTCCCCTGCAGGAACTGTATTGATATGCTACTGCACAGATCTGCTCCTTCCCTGACAAGCAGGGCAGAAAGCTAATCATATTAGCTGCTCTGTAGTGATTAGAAGATCACTATGCTGAGCCCTGGCGGTGGGCAAAGTGACTGAGCATGAAAGTCCACCAGCACTCCGCTCACTAGGTGGACGTGCACATTGCTATTCTCTTAGTATGGCGCCTCCTGGTGTTCTATGTAAGTAAATGTCGGAATTCTACACTGGATAATTTTTTCATGATCCATTCAATGAATTTGATATATAGTGGTGGGGCAACACCTTTAACCCCTTCCCATCCTACACCATAAGAGTAAGTCACGGCTCAGTTAATATGAGTCACCTTATTATTACGATGCTGTGATGGCCCAGGTCCATAATATACAGCTGGCACTGTGCTCTAAGGGCTCATTCACACGAATGTGAAACTCGTCCCTGTGACAGCCGTTAAAACAACGGCCATCACACGGACCCATGCATTTCAACGGGGCCATTCACACGACCGTTGAAAAATAGGACATGTCCTATTTTATTGCGTGTTACGCATCCCTCCATAGACTAGTCTGTGTTGGATCTGTGACATCGCAGCCAGCACGGGTCCACCTTGGACGTGTAAAACGGCAGTTTTTCACGTCCGAGGTGGGCTACGTTCGTGTGAATGTAGCCTAACAGTCAGGAACGGAGATTCCATTCGTTTAACTCCCTTAACCCCTTAAGGACACGGCCAATTTTGGCCTTGAGGACAGAGCAATTTTTTTTAAATTTCCCTCTTTGCATCCCGACGCTCATAACGCTTTTATTTTTTGTACGACGTAGTTGTATGAGACTTTGTTTTTTGCGGGACGAGTTGTACTTTATGTACGTACCATTTTTTGGTACAAATACTTTATCGTTTAATTTCTATACATTTTTAATTAGATTAAAATGCAGAAAAAAAGCAGTTGTGCAGCAGTTTTAATATTTATTTTTTTACACCATACACCGATCATCATAAATAATGTTATAGATTTGTTGTACAGGTTGTTACGGTCGTGGCGATACCAAATATGTCTATTATTTCATGTTTTGGGACTTATATTTTAAAAAGTTTATTTATTATAAAAAAATGTGTGTTTCTGTGTATTTTATTTACTTTTTATTTATTTATTTACCATTATATTTTTTTTACATTCATTTAACTTTTTTTTTTAATCCCATAAAGGGATTTATCATTTTGATTTTTATTTTGGAACTGTAATGTACTGGCATAGATCTATATGCCAGTACATTAGCCTGTTACTGATTGTACACAGGCAAGTTGTTAGGGCATACCTCAGTATGCCCTAACAACAGGAAATATGTTCAGACAGCCCTGGGGTCCTTCACTGGACCCTGGGCTGTCTGGCCATACGAGTTCTTGGCTTTGATCGCGTCACAGTTATTTTCTGTGACGCGATCAATGTGCAGTCCCCTCTCCTTGAACGCCGCGATCAGCTGTCATCGCGGCGTTCAAAGGGTTAACAGCGGAGAGAAGATGTTTCTCTCCTCTCCGCTGTCAGAGCGGGGCCATGGCTGTGTATTACAGCCGTTGCCCCGCTCTCGATCGCGCGCACAGACGCGCGCAGGGTCGGCTGTCACACAGGACGAGTATGCTCGTCCTAATGGGTGAAGTGCTCGCTGCTCAGGACGAGCATACTCGTCCTGTGTCGGCAACCAGTTAATGATGAGGTCAGTGCTTACTTCGGCATCTAAGTGGTTAGACAGAGGGGGCTCTTTTTGTCACCATATCAGCACCCCGCAAATGCGATTTTGGGGTTCCGATGCGTTACTTTGGCTCCCGGGGTCCTAACAATGGGCCCCAGGTCTGCCATACATGGAAGTATTGCAAAGTATTATATGTGCGATCAGACGGCAGATGTTCAAGTCCCATAATGGGAAAAAGTTAAGTTAAATAAAGTGTGAAAAAAACAAAAATCCCCCTTTATTTTAGAAAAAAAGTGTACAAAATATAAATACATATTGGTATCGCTGCATGTGTAACAGATTACTGCTTTTTTTTTTCTTCGTACCTCCCCTTAAGAAGAAGTTAATAAAAGTTATACAATACATTATATGTGCCCCAAAATGGTGCCATTAAAATAAATCTTGTTTAGCAAAAAATTAGGCTTTTATATGCCTACTTTGACGGAAAAAATAAAACGTTACGTCATTCGGATCGCAGAGATGAAAAAAACGGAATAAAAAATTGCTGTGTTCTTTCATCCAAAATAGGCCGTGTCCTTAAAGGGGTGCTGGCTGTATGGGTGTGAGCCCAAAGACTCCTCTGCCAGAAGACACCAGTATTATAAATGGTACATGGTAAGATTGGTGGCCCTTGTACACATTTTGCACTGAGGCCCATGAGCTTGAAACTATGCAAGAGGACAGTGTCCAGGAAACGTAACAATATTTGAGTGGAGTACATGTAAAAAAAATGCAAAGATAAATGCCCCACAAATGCAATTTGTTAACCCAGCCAAAGTGTATCATGACTAGTGGTTTGTATGTGGCCCAACATGGCCTATAATCTCCAGGGGCCCACTCTTAAACTGCCACGGGGAGTTCTATCTGCTATACATTACACTGTCCCTCCCTTTAACACAGACTTGTTTTAGGCCCCTCCCTCTCAGGCAGCAAATAAGTAAGACCGAGGGGCACGGACAAGAAAGCTGAAGTTGTAGGATGTGCAATACGTATAGAGAAGACGTCAAGGATATTGCTTGAAAGGCAGCATCTTAATATTGGAACTTGACTGCCACAGCAGATGATAGTCCACGGCTTGGGTGACACTATGACATCTCTATTTTATTAGTGCAGTACATAGTGTTCACCTCGATGGAAGACCAGTATGAACCCCAGGAGGAGTAATACTGATGAAGAGGGAAAGACGTGCAGTTCTTTAGTTTGGCTTGAACGTGAGACAGATGTTTTTCCTGTCGAGAGGGCAAGATGTCCTTCATGATGGCTTAGAGCCCAGATGGTTGTCTTCTGTAATCTTAAAAGCCGCATGTATATATTACTAGAGGAGAACCCTTTACGCCAGAGCATGCATGAAAACGGCAAGATATTACTTTGTTTTCCAGGAATACACATTAATAACCTATCCTTGGTATAGGTGATCAATGTGTGATCAGTGGAGGTCTAGCCCCTGGGACACACATTGATGAGTAGAACGAAGGGGCTGTCGTGTTCAATGCTTTTGAAGACTGTGTCCCATCAGTAAATGCGGCTGTGCCTAGTATTGAACTTAATCCCCATTCAAATAAATGGGACTGAACTGGTGTACCCACATACCACTGTGCTCCAGTGAGCACCGTGGCCCCTTCATTCTGATGACCGCGGGAGTCCCAGAGGTTAAACCCCCACTGATCACACATTGATGGCCTATATTAAGGATATCCATGTGTATTCCTGGAAAAACCCTTTAAATAAGCCATAAACAATGTGTATTCCTGGAAAAACCCTTTAAATAGGCCATAAACGTAAAATAATTGGCCAAAAGAATTAAAATTCCTGATGTCCCAATTATCGAGCAGCCATACATGCATGTGGCAGACAGTTTTTAATTCTCTGAAATGGCAAAATTTGTATGTAACATTCTCAAAATTCATAAAAACATTGCTAATGAAAAATGGACTGGCAAACAGAGCGTAGTAGCACTATAAATAAGCTAATTTAAATTCAAAACATAAAAAGCTAATAAAAAATCAAAACACGTTATATTAGAAAAAAAATATTAAGAAATATTAAATCAATCTTTGCCGAGCTAGAGTGTTTTCAAGTGAGAGCATCATAGATTTGCAGCTCCTGCTTCAGGCTGTTTGGAGGAGCAGATAGGGGGCCATGAGGGGAATGTACTGGCAGCATGCCGGGAGAGGAGGAAGATCTATGATCATTCCTCCTGTCACTGTAAGGCGTTAGACGACCCTAATAACATGAACTTTTGAAGGCATAAAAAGATGGGCAGTAACACCCCTCTTTGCCGATTTAGGCCAATTATTTACTTTGCAACTCGCAACTCTATCATTTACCAGTGTCCGCGTCACGTTAGTTGTGCCACATACAAACACAAATATCAATAGTTTATACATTTCACACTGTCCCTATGCTATCTGCACCCGATGCTTCTCTAGTGATACCCGTAACTAGAAACAGTCATAGTGATAACAATTATCATTAGAGAAGAATGTCTAATACATTTCTGACCGATGGAAAAGATTTCTATGAGTCAGAAATAAAATTTTCATCCACTGACAGTCACCATAAACTATCGTATCCAACTAGTTTCACAAAAAAAACAAAACAGTATTAGTTAAAGGGAAACTGTCATCCACATTATGCTGCCCTCAGGGCAGTATAAAATAGTGACAGGCATGTTGATTTCAGCAGTCTGTCACTTATTTGCTGAAGTGAAGCCGTTTCTGAGAACTTACATGCAAAGCCCGGGCAGTGTCACCAGAGAAGAGTCAGAGAGGGCAGCGTAAATTTGCTGACCGATTCCCTTTAATGCATTTTTATTTTTAAAACAAAAATTCCTTATTTTCCACAAAGTTGAATGAAGGTGTATGTGGCTGTAAATAGCAAGATTAGACAACTGCAATCGTAGGGGGGTCTGCTAGCAGGGAATATGTAAGGTATGTATTCCCTATTTTTATAACGTGTTGCTTTTTTTTTTTACTTTTCTGGTCTTTTCAGTGTGTCTTTTCTGGTGATTAAGTGAAGAGATGTGACATAGACATAAGTGACCTGTATGAACTCTACACATCTTGTACTTTAAATTTTGATGCGAAACTCACTAAAGATGCCAGTGTGTATGAAGTGCTGAGTGCCATTTTTACAATGTACCAGGTGCCCATTGGCAGAAAATATATGGGTATGGAAGTTAAATATGATTTTTTTTGTACATATCAAAAGTGTAAATAATTGTCCTAACAGTGAAAGGATTAAAGGGTCTGTCCTCTTTGGACCATCCCTTTTCGTTAGATGGTTCCCTCAGCGATCAGCTGTAATCTGTGGGAAACCCTGATGGTAAGTGTTCAATTTTTCTGCAGCGCCACTGCAGGCAAAATGAAGTATTACACAGTTCACTTTGAAAACAATGGACTGCTGGGTCCTCCAGAGACTTGTAGCTTCTCTCCACTGTGGTTAATAGGGGGTCTTACTGAACATGAGATCCACTCCCCTCTATTAAATGTGTTATCTAAACCAGCCAACCCCTCTAATTTAACTACAGAAATAGGGTAGGAATGGGCACATAGGGAGAAACTCCTCCCTTACCTGCTCCGTCGCCTCCGTGCTCCCTCTCCTTCACCAATGTCCTGATCCGCTGTCTTGACCTGCTGTGTGGCTCCAGGGCTGCGCTCTTGGTTCTCCTTGTGCATGGTTGCTCCTTCCTTTGCCCCTTGTTGCTCTTGGAGTCCTGTTGTCGCTATGCCACAGTTGCGGTGTGTAGGATCTGATTGCTTCTTCCCCTCTGATACCCTAGGCCTTCGCTTGATTTTCCAGGACACCTCATGCGCAGGGCTCTCTCTGACTTCCCCTGAGCACACCACCCACGTGGCTTGGAGCGTGGCTGGATCCACGGTGTATATGTGTTGCTTAAAAGGATCAAAGGGTCTATTCCCCTGTAACCGATAGTCAATCTGGGTGGTCTGGCATCTTAAGGCACTATCCTCGTTATGTGTACGTGGCTGGCACTTAGTGAGCAGTGGGTTAAAAGGCCTATACTACCTGAACTTTGCAGCTCATCCAAGTGGCTGCAACCCGGTGGCCAGTTGATAAAAGAGCCAACACCTTTTGATCCCCTGCTCCTTTAGATACCCTCTCCATTTACCATCTGCAGCTTCATCCCTCTCATCTGGTGCATAGGGCATACAGATATGGAGTCAAGATTTTGCTATTTGTAGGACTACATCCAGGACGTGTGAGACCAAACCATTTTTTTTTTTATTACTCTATAACTCTTAATTTATTGTTTGTCCCTGCAATGATTAACTTAACAACCCAAAAGGGGAGCATTGACGTGGAGGTTGTCACTTATTTGTAATAACCCGGGCAAAATAAGAGACCATTTGAACGCTGCAGAGGAAAGACTTTCCGATTAACTAAGATGGTTATTTCCCTAAGTAAAGATGTTCTGGGACTTAACTTCAATAAACAACTTGAACTGAAACTAACGGATCTGGAGGACTGATCTAGGAGACCTATCATTCGATGTGTAGAGTTTCCCGAAGGGGCTTAAGGCCAAGATTGCCCTTAAATATATTCTGGCTAGCTGAGGGGACACCTTTGGATGGGATATAAACTCCTTAGGATCTCCAATAGCAATGGCACGTTGAGACCAAGACCACAGACAGCGCTCCATGCCCGATCCTGGTTAAAGGTCTATTTACTGCCCACATGGATGTTACATTAAGAGAGGCCACGTGAAAATCATAACCTGCTATTTCATGGTGGGAAAATTTTCCTCTTTACGGATTACTCCCAAGCAATTAGTAAAAAGTGTCGATCGTTTGCAGAAGTTAAGAAGAGGCTGAAGTCTGCAAATATACAACTTTCTCTGCTAAGCTGAGAGTAATTTAAATGGGGAAGTCTGCAATTTTTGAGAATGGGGGAGGTGGGGGTCTTACTAGGTTGGACGGGAGAGCTTTTCCCCTATTATGTGTTTTTGTATTATTCCTGTGACTGGTGCTAAATGAGAATATGATCTATTCTCTTTTGAGGTTATCCATGAGTTTGTTTCCCTACAGAACAGACCTCCTCGTTTCTTAATAATAGGGGACTTTCATACGGTTCAGAATGAACACCCCAAAAGGGAAAACCTTTCTTAATTTAATGACAAAGCCAGACTGGCTCGATCCATGGCCGATTAGAAATCCAACTAAAAAGTAATTCGTCTGTTATACAGAGGCGTCAGGTACAATGTCCTGCATAGATTTTTCCTTAGTGGATTCTAAGATGCTTGAAATGGTTAAATCCGTCTCCTATGAAGTAAGGGGTCTTTCTGACCATTCTTGGTCCATCTACGGAGCCCCCTTGGGGTCTTTGGAAGATTAACCCCCAACTATTCTGATCGACTGAGCACTGTGGTCTCTACAGTGGTTCCCCCAGACCAGTTGGGTTTTGTTCCAGTGAAGTCCATTTCAATGAATCGTAGGAGAGTATCCTCTAACCTCCATGGAGACTCGGGGTCACTGCAGATGTGGGGGTCTTCTATCGTTTGGTGGGGAGAACGGCTTCGATACTGTGGAATAGACTTCCTCTGGGAGATCTTGGCGCAATTGGAGTCAGCAAAAATGTTTTAGACTGGGTTAAACTACTGCATAGACAACCAAAGGCCAGGGTGGGAATGGGGAGTAGTACCTCTGTGATCTTTGAACTGTGCCATGGCACCTTGTCTCCCCTTTTAATTGTTATAATTCTGGAGTCATTTATATAAGATCGCATAATCATGTTAGAGGTTTTCTTTTTGGATCTGTGGACGACGTGCTTCTTTTCCTGGATGATCTGGAATAGAAAGCATCCACGAGGGAAATAAAGTGCATTAACTTTAGGTTTCAGTGGCGAGGGCACACTTTTATTCCCAAATTTCCATATATACTATTATGCAGGTCAACGTCGATGTATCGGAGTACGGGCTCATAGACTTTCTATTGAGTCCATACACCGATACATTGATTTCCGTAAAAAGCCGAACAGACACGAAGCGGCTGAGCGCTCACACGAGTTCTTCTGCCGCTTCATTTTAGCGATTAGTGGGGGTCTCCGTCCTCGGACCCCCACCAATCAAAACTTCTGACATGTCACTATGACATGACAGAAGTTTGTCAAACGTTTAGTTACCCTTTAAGGTCATCCCCCTCCTGTGTTCTATGATAGAGCATTTTGGTTCTTTCTAGAGTTCCTAGTGTGCCTCTGCTATTTCATTTATTGGATTACTCGTATTTCATACTTTGACCATGCCTGCCACCTGCCCTGACCTCTTGCTAGTTATCCGTGACGAATCTATGCCGCCCGTCCTGCCCACCCTGCTAAGTGACCTGTTACGAAGCTTACTGCTTGCCCTGACCTTTTACTGTTTCTGATCCCGCTTATGTGCACATCACCTATTTCGTTGGCCGTCACCAAGGGAGACTACTCTGAGGGTAGCAACCTGGGGTTTCCCAACAGATCCCTATATAGGGATGAACACTAGGGGTTCCCTTAGACTCTTCTCCCTGGTTTAGCCCTACATCAAATCCCTTGGTGACAAAGTGGGTTCACACCACCCTCTGCTGGCCCCATGACAGAATATTCCACGAGCATAGTGACATCTACGTTGTGCCGTTCCTCCGTTATTCCACCTAGAAATTTATGAATAAATTAACATCTAGATGTTACCAGTTGGGGGTGTGTCCCTACACAGACTGACACTGTCCAACCAGTGCTGACATAGTGACTCTGTAGGGACACACCCCCTTGACGAGGAATGGTAACACCCAGTTTTCAATTTATTTATAAGTTTCTAGGAGGAATAACAGAGGAACGGCACAACGTAGAGTTCTAAGAAAATATATTTCAGAACTTTTATTTAATTGGAAATACAAGTATTTACTAAAGCAGACGAGTCAGGAGAGGCGAAAGGTCCTTAAAGAGGCTCTGTCACCACATTATAAGTGCCCTGTCTTCTACATAATGTGATCGGAGTTGTAATGTAGATTACAGCAGTGGTTTTTATTTAGAAAAACTATCTATTTTCACCAAGTTATGACCTATATTAGATTTATGCTAATGAGTTTCTTAATGCCCAACTGGGCGTGTTTTTACTTTTGGTCAAGTGGGCGTTGTGGAGAGAAGTGTATGACGCTGACCAATAAGTGACCAATCAGCATCATACACTTCTCTCCATTCATGTACTCAGCACATAGTGATCTTGCGAGATCACGCTGTGCTGTCACATACACACACACATTAACTTTACTGAAGTGCTGAGTACATGAATGGAGAGAAGTGTATGACGCTGATTGGTCACTGATTGGTCAGCGTCATACACTCCTCTGTACAACGCCAACTTGGTCATATAGTAAAACACGCCCAGTTGGGCATTAACAAAGTCATTAGCATAAAGCTAAAATAGGTTATAATTTGGTGAAAATAGATTGTTTTTCTAAATAAAAACCACTGCTGTCACCTACATTACAACGCTGATCACATTATGTACAAGATAGGGCACTTATAATGTGGGGACAGAGACTCTTTAATGAGACACTTTTTATTACACTGGGCCGATAAGATCTTTGATCATGTTATTCCTGATGATCCAGTGGTGTGTATTTTGGGAGACTCTGATCCACTAACATGAAGGTTTTCCTTTTAAGACATACTAAATCTATCAACTATTGTTTTTAGCTCGTGTTTGGTTCATCTACCGGATAAGACAATGCTATACGAAAGATCATATTTTAGAGCCATATCTAAAACGGATAGATTCTATCATAAATGGAATCACTGGATTTTATATATGGATGCGGGGGAAAGACCGTTTTTGCGTTATGATATATATATTTTTATTTTACCTCTCTCCTGTAGTACCTAGTGTGGGTGGGATTGGGGTGAGATGTTTTAATGAATATCTGGATATGATCTAGATGTTGCTGCTGTGACGGCACTGTTAGGGTCAGTTCACCCTTAGGGTATGTTCACACGGGCTACTTTCAGCCGCTTTTCGGGCCGTAAACGCCCCGAAAAACGGCAAAAAATGCAGGGGCTGAACACCTCCAAACATCTTCCCATTGATTTCAATGGGAAAAACATTGTTCCGTTCCCACGGGGCGTTTTTTACACGGCCGTTTTTATAAACGGCCACGTAATAAAACGCCCAGTAAAAAGAAGTGCATGTCACTTCTTCAGCCGTTTTTGGAGCCGGTTTTCATTGACTCAATCGAAAAACAGCTCCAAAAACGGCTGCAAAAAACGCGGCAAAAAGTGCTACTTGCTTAAGAAATGGCTGAAAATCAGGAGCTGTATTCCCTTGAAAACAGCTCCGTATTTTTAGCCGTTTTTTGTTAAGCGTGTGAACATAGCCTTAGGGTGAGTTAAACATTTTGATGCGGAAACCGCTTCAGAATAAGTCGCTAAAATTTGGTAGAAATCTATTTCAATGGGAGGAGTTTATTTTTCCCAGGCGACTTTTGGCTGCTATCGGGCAGGAAAAGGCGGCATGCTCTTTCTTTAAGCAGTTTCCGCTTCTGACCTCACTTTTAAATCAATGGGAGACAGAAAAAAAACATTTTTTTTGCCCGCGGTCCTTGCATTCGATTCAATGGCCACAGACAAAAAACTCCATGGAAAACAAAGCTTAGACCGTTCAAAATGCCTCAAGAATTCTGAGGCAGATTTTTTCTATTGGTAGACATTAAAAAAACGACATCAGGGCGGGTTCCCATGGGTCGGACACGTTGATTAAAAATCACGCAGCCTGTCCCATCTGGAACCCGAAGTACATTCCGTCCGAAAAATCGCACCACGCACCATTAATACTTAGCGAGGCCGTTGTTATGGCGACACGTCTCCCGTGCAGTCCGGTCCGGCCCCCCTGGAGTGACGCTGCAGCCTATGTGACCTGCGGTTACATGGGCTGCAGCGTCCTTCTTGGAGGCTGGCCCTCTGACATCATCCAGGCCGGCCTCCTGGGATGACGTTTCATCCCATGTGACCGCCGCTAGAACCTGTTATTGGCTGCAGCGGTCACATGGGATCAGGGGCGTAGCTAGAGGCTCATGGGCCCCGATGCAAAAATTCTTACTGGGCCCCCCCCCCCTCAAACTTCTCATGGCCGACGGTCCGCTTTCAGCTGCATCGCTGGGTCTCCTAAGTGACCCAACAATGCAGCACTAGCAGCCAGGGGCGTCACTAAGGCTGGGTTCACACACACTATTTACGGACGTAATTCGGGCGTTTTAGCATTGAATTACGTCCGAAAATGCGGCTCAAAAGCGTCGGCAAACATCTGCCCATTCATTTGAATGGGTCTTACGATGTTCTGTGCCGACGGTCATTTTTTTTTACGCGTCGCTGTCAAAAGGCGGCGCGTAAAAAAGTGCCTGTCACTTCTTCAGACGTAAATGGAGCCGTTTTCCATGGACTCCATGGAAAACCAGCTTCAGTTACTTCCGTAATGGACGCAGCAAAAGACGCCTGCACATGCCATTACGGCTGAAATTACGGTGCTGTTTTCTCCTGAAAACAGCACAGTAATTTTAGCCGTAACGGACGCTGCCGTGTGAACATGCCCTCAGGGCTTAAAATGTCCGGGAAATAGCCCCAATACATATGTGTCCGCCCCCAAAAAAAGTGTGTATATGAGACAGCATAGCATATCTATAGCACTACGACCCTATAAACTATGGATAGGATTAGATACAGTGGCTGAGCAGACAGTATCACACATGATAGGATTAGATACAGTGGCTCAGAAGGCAGTATCACACATGATAGGATTAGATACACAGCTCAGCAGACAGTATCACACATGATAGGATTAGATACAGTGGCCCAGCAGACAGTATCACACATGATAGGATTAGATACAGTGGCTCAGCAGACAATACCACACATGATAGGATTAGATACAGTGGCTCAGCAGACAGTACCACACATGATAGGATTAGATACAGTGGCTCAGCAGACAGTATCACACATGATAGGATTAGATACAGTGGCTCAGCAGACAGTACCACACATGATAGGATTAGATACAGTGGCTCAGCAGACAGTATCACGCATGATAGGATTAGATACAGGGCTCAGCAGACAGTATCACACATGATAGGATTAGATACACAGCTCAGCAGACAGTATCACACATGATAGGATTAGATACAGTGGCTCAGCAGACAGTATCACACATGATCGGATTAGATACAGGGCCCAGCTCGCTGACATTGCGGCTCCAGCGCTGGACCCAGGATAGGTAAGAATAATAATTTTGCTTCTTTATGTGTTACTGATTATTTTTGTGTTTCTGTTTTTTTTACAGGTTCGGTTGTTGGACTTCGGATTCGAGGACTTCAATGACGGCGTTTTTTTTATTCTCAATAAAATGGTTAATGAGGGTTGTGTTTTTTTATTTCAATAAAATATTTTTTCTATGTGCTTGTATCTTTTTAAACTTTATTATCACCGCCTTAGTAATGGCCGCTGGCTGATTGACGACCTCCATTACTAAGGCAGGGCTTAATGTTAGCAGGTGCAGAGGCTATCACTAACCCCCATTATTACCCCGGTACCCACCGCCACCAGAGGTACTGGGAAGAGCCGGGTACAAACCAGTACCCGACCATCTGTAGTGACAGGGAGGCACCGGGGTGGCCGCAGGCTGGTAGTATTAGGCTGGGGAAGGCCAAAAACAGTGGCACCTACCACCCTGGTAATGCTGCCTGCTGCTGCTGTGTTGTATCTGGCTGGTTATGAAAATTGGGGGGGACCCGACATCGTTCTTTCCAATTATTTTTTTTTTTTTTTAAATGACGTGGGGTCCCCCCCATTTTCATAACCAGCCAGATACAATAAAGCAGCAGCAGGCAGCATTACCAGGATGGGAAGGGCCACTGTTTTTGTCCTTTCCCCTCCTGATAATACCAGCCTTCGGCCACCCCAGTGGCCGACCATCACTACAGATGGTCAGGTACTGGAACGTACCCGGCTCTTCCCAGCATCCCTGGTGGCGGTGGGTACCGGGGTAATAAAGGGGGTTAGTGTTAGCCTATGCATCCGCTAACACTAAGCCCCGCCTTAGCAATGGATGCTGTCAATCAGCCGTTGGCCATTACTAAGGCGGTAGTAATATAGTTTAAAAAAAAAACACAAAGACATAGAAAAAATATTTTATTGAAATTAAAAAAAACCCCACACAGCCCTTATTAACCATTTTATTAATAAAAAAAAAAGCTGTCATCGAAGTAGTCCTGGAATCCGCCGTAGTCCAACGACCGAACCTGTAAGAAAACACACAAAAAATGATTAGTAACACGTGTTAGGGTATGTGCACACACACTAATTACGTCCGTAATTGACGGACGTATTTCGGCTGCAAGTCCCGGACCAAACACAGTGCAGGGAGCCGGGCTCCTAGCATTATACTTATGTACGACGCTAGGAGTCCCTGCCTCGCTGCCGGACAACTGTCCCGTACTGAAAACATGATTACAGTACGGGACCGTTGTCCTGCAGCGAGGCAGGGACTCCTAGCATCGTACATAACTATAATGCTAGGAGTCCGGCTCCCTGCACTGTGTTCGGTCCGGTACTTGCGGCCGAAATACGTCCGTCAATTACGGACGTAATTAGTGTCTGTGCACATACCCTAAGGCTTAGATACAGGGCCCATGTGTGATACTGTCTGTGGGACCCTGTATCTAAGCCTACCACAAGGTAGGCTTAGATACAGGGTCCAGCAGACAGTAATCTTATACAGTATAAGATTACTGTGTGCTGGGGCCCTGTATCTAAACCTACAGTGTGGTAGGCTTAGATACAGGGCCCAGCAGACAGGATCACGCATGGGCCATGTATCTAAGCCTACCATGTGATTGGCTTAGATACAGGGCCCAGCAGACAGGATCACACAATCTGTGATCCTGTCTCATGGGCCCCCTAAGCCTGATACATCGTAGGCTTAGGGGTTGTGCAGTCCCTAAACATTGATGGCCTATCCTCAGGATAGGCCATCAATAGCTGATGTGTCGCCCGGGACCCGCAAATCAGCTGTTTTGAAGGGGCCGCAGCACTCGTACGAGAGCTGCTTCCCCTTCATTTCACTACTCGCTCACACTGTGAATCGCCGACACCGATTCACAGTGTGACCGGAATGAAGTGACAGGAATGAAGGGGAGCAGCTCTCGTACGAGTGCTGCGGCCCCTTCAAAACAGCTGATTGGCGGGTCTCGGGAGTCGGACCCCGCCAGTCAGGGCAAATCTTACCTTCCTCTTCGGCCGCGGCGGGAGTTCTGTAGTCTCGATGCTGTGCGCGGCGGCATAGCGCTGTGACGTCATGCGCTGCGCACAGCGCCTGACGTCAGGACCTCCGCTGCGATCCGGAACCAGGAAGGTAAGTAAAGTATGTTACTATAGTAACAGGGGCCCGCGGCCCGAGTTACTATAGAAACTTTTTATTGATGTGGTGCGGGGGGCCGTGGGCCCCCTGGCTTCGGGGCCCGGTCGCAATTGCGACCGCTGCGACCCCTATAGCTACGCCAGTGCATGGGATGCAACGTCATCCCAGGAGGCCAGACTGGACGAAGAAACACAGACATCTGGGTAAGTATGTTTTATTTTATTTTCCTGTAGTTTTGATTTTTACGGCGTAATCACTGAGATTACGCCATAACGGTCGCAACACTTGGCTTTCCGTTACGGGATTTGCATCCCCATTGAATTCAATGGGGAAAACCCACAAAAACGCAGCGTGGGCATAACATTTTCTAAATCTCATCCACTTTGCTGTGAAATTTACGCACATAATCCCATTGCGGAAATTCCGTAGTGTTTACGCTACGTGGGGACCCGGTCTAAATGAGCAAGACGCATGTTGAATGTCAGTTCCCGATCAGCCTCTGTTCAGGTGCCGGTGGGCACTGCTCGCCGTACCTGTTGTCCCTGTGATTATCTCTTATCAACATACAGAGCGGAAATCAATATTAACGGCCTCTGCCAGCGAGGCAATAAATGAGAAGCAGCCAAGAGGGTTTCCATGGAAATGCCGGGCTTAGCATCCCGGAGAGACCCTGATATCAATGTAATTCTCGTTTTTACTGCCAGGCTGAGTGACACAGACAGCCTGGAAAAGACTTACTAAGGTATGCGGCGGCTTGGAGCCTAATAAATCTGCTGCCAGCGACGCCAGGGTCAATTGCAACCATTGCGACTCATTAGGAAGTTGTCCCAAAAGAGTCTGAGAATGATGCAATGTGTTACGTAACCGCCAAAACTTTTTTATACACTTACATTTGTTACTACGCGCCAATTAACATCACTTTAATAAATCATTTTTTGGAAGCAGAACTCCGGGATCCCCCTTAGGGTATGTTCACACGTAGTCAACAAAAACGTCTGAAAATCCAGAGCTGTTTTCAAGGGAAAACAGACCCTGCTTTTCAGACGTTTTTTTACCAACTCGCATTTTTCGCGGTGTTTTCACGCCGTTTTCGCGGCGTTTTTTACGTCCGTTTTTGGAGCTGTTTTCATTGGAGTCTATGAGAAAACAGCTCCAAAAACGTCCAAAGAAGTGTCCTGCACTTCTTTTTACGAGGCGTAATTTTACGCGTCGTAATTGCCGTACGACGCGTAAAATTACGCGTCGTGTGGACAATACAGCGTTCTACCCATAGAAAGTAATGGGCAGATGTTTGACGACGTATTTGAGACGTATTTCCAGACGTAAAACGAGGCAAAATACGCCTCGTATACGTCTGAAATTTGGCCGTGTGAACATACCCTTATTAAGCCGCAGTATACATGTCACTGACGCAGTCGCCTATTTTTCACTGGTGTTTTTTGTTTTATAATGAATTAGCTCTTCATACAAACTCCTGGGGAGATTGTGCCGGGCATGTGCTTGTTATATCCAGCAGCCAATCTGAGCAAGCAGAGCTGCAGTGTAAAGCATGGGGGACAGAGCTACAGCCGGAACTTCTGATTTAGCATGGAGATGTATTTCACACTGCTCTTACTTACAGAGCCCCTCTATCTACTCAACGTGAACAGTTGTAAAATGATATGGAAGTAGGAGATGCATCATTGTGTTACTAGGAGTGTGTGAAAGATGGATGACCACCCCTGTGGCAGCTATAACGGCAGCCATATTGGTTGTCACCCAGCTTTCTCAGAAACCGACATAACTATGACACACTGTAAATATACACCATATGGACAAAAGTATTGGGACAAACTTCTTAATCATTGGATTCAGGTGTTTCATTCAGTCCCATCCCCACAGGTGTATAACATCCAGCTCTCGCCATGTAGTTGTCCTTACAGACATTAGTGATAGAATGGGTCGTTGTAAAGAGATCACTGAATTCCAGTGCAGTCCTGTAATAGGACGTCACCGTTGTAAGAAGTGGGTTCTTGAAGTTTCTTCCCTCCTGGATATTCTACCATCAACTGTGAGTGATATTATTGTAAAGTGGAAGGAACCGCAGTAACTCAGCCACGAAGTGGCGACCACGTAAAGTTAGAGCGAGGTCACCGAATGCTGAGGGATATAATGCATAAAAGTCGCCAACGCTCTGCTGACTCAATAACTGCAGAATGTAAGGCCTCATGCACACGACCGTAGCCATGTGCACGGCCGTGATTTCCGGGTCGGCCGGCCGGCCACGGAGTGTCAGCTGCGAGCCGCACGTGCACATGGCCGCGGCCATTACTTTCAATGAGCCTGGACCGCAGAAACACTGCCGTAATAAGACTTGCCCGTTCTTTCTGCGGTCCGGGCTCCGGGGCCATGCACGGACCGTGGAAACCACGATCATGTGCATGGCTCCATAGGAATGAATGGGGCTGCAATTCTCCCGTGGATATATCGGGGGAATCGCGGCCGCAAAGGCACGTTCGTGTGCATGGGGCCTAAAACTTTTCTGGTATTAACATCTGCACAGAAACTGCCCTGGGAACTTCATGGTATGGAGGCCGAGCAGCTACATGCCAGCCTTATATCACCAAGCACAATGCCAAGCGTCGGATGGAGTGGTGTAAAGCTGCCGCTACTGGACTCTGGAGCAGTGGAAACGTGTTCTGTGGAGTGATGAATCACGCTTCTCTATCTGGCGGTCTGGTGGGTGAGTCTGGGTTTAGTGAATACCAGGAGAACGTTACCTGCCTGGCTGCATTGTGCCATCTGTAAAGTTTGATGGAGGAGGGATAATACTGTGGGGATGTTTTTAAGGCTTAGTTCCAGTGAGGGGAAATCTTAATTTTACAGCATAACAAGACATTCTGGACAATTGAAGCTTCCAAATTTGTGGGAACTGTTTGGAGTTTGGCCCTTTTCTGTTCCAGCATGAATGTGCCCCAATGTACAAGGTCCATAAAGACATGGTTGGTTGGGTAAATTTGGTGTGGAAGAATTTGACTGTCCGCACAGAGCCCTGACCTCAACCCCATCCAACGTCTTTGGGATGAACTATAAAGGATTTTGTGATCCAGGCCGTCTAGTTCGTCAGTGATTTTCACATATGTCCCTATTAATAGGCCCTGTTTACAATTTTTTCAAAATTCCTGAAGGAATTGTGAGGCAGAGTTTTTCTGCCTGCACTTTCTTGCCGCGGTTTTCACAGTTTTTTTTGTCCACAACCACTTCTTAATACGGGACGTTTTTTTTACACGCAATTTTTTCAAACGGCCGCGTAAAAAACGCCCCTTCGAAGTGAAATGACGTTTTTCCCATTGAGATCAATGGGCAGATGTTTGGAGGCGCTCAGTTTGTATTTTCAGCCGTTTACGGCCCGAAAAACTGCTGAAAATAAGCCGTGTGAACATACCCTTATGCTGCTCCCAGACAGGGCAGCCTAAAAGTCTGACAGATCCGCGTTAAAGATAAATCCCGTCCTGTTTCTAAATGTATTCAGTAACCATCGCTGTATACGTACTGTTACGGTGAAACAAAAATGAACGTTTAAGAATAAATTTATTGATAAATTAATAAAACCTGGGCACTATCGCCAAAATAGGTCTGAAAACGGGCATTGGCAAACAGATCAAATAACTGATACAAATTATCCAGAGCGTATTGGCTCCATGTTACTATTTCTATACTAATTGAATGGCAATACTGTACATAGAGGTTGGACTTCTAGGTAACAGGTATAGGAAATATGTTCGTTGAGACCCAGTGGTCTGATGGTTTGCAGCCTGAAAATCCACTGGGCCTCCTTTTGCTAAATCCTCCTTTCCCAATTCCCCCCTCACAGACGGACTCACATGTTCCATTCCCTGAAATCTTCTTACCGTAGAGTCACCTTGGTGACATTCCCATACATGTCTAGAAATCGGGTCTCCTTCTGAATGCCCTCTTGGTTTTACCCACATATTGCATCTCACGATGGCAGGTGATCAGATATACCACTCCCTGGGTCCTGCAATTTATGAAAGATCTAATATCAAAGATCTCACCAGTGGTATCGCTAAAGGTTTTACTCTTCCAGATCGAGCTACATGCCCTACAACTGCCACACTGAAACGTACCCTTAATGGTAGTTGTTAGCCAGGTGGTCTTGCTTCCACAATCCAAATGACTATGTAGCACCCTGTCCTTGATGTTCCGTCCCCTCCTGAATGTAACAGCGGGACTGTCCCCACCAGATCCCCTAAATCGGGGTCTGCTTTCAAGATTCCCCAGTAGGTTTCTAAGATCCTCCGGACATCATCATGTGCAGCATCATAGGTCCCTATGACCCTAATCTTTTCCTCCCTTTGAGGTTGTTCTTGGGGGTCTGTCTGATTCACGAGCGTGCTGATAGGCTATTCTTAGTACTGCTTTAGGTTACATATATAGGGGATATATATATATATATATATATATATATATATATATATATACACACACGTATGTACATTGGTCATTCTTAGGAAACAAAAATGACCCCTAAATACCCTTCACATTTGGGATTTTGATCCTCTTCTGCAATGTGATAAATTCGAAACTTTTGGGTGGGTCTTCCTCCGTTTTAGATGTTTTTATTCAACAGGTCTGGCAGTGATCATGCCTGGGTCTGAACCCAATTGAATTTGCTGTTTGATTTAGTAGGTAAGGGGGCGATTACTTTTTCACATAGGGTCAGGTAGGGCTGAACAGCATTTCTTCTTCAATAAATGAAATTATCATTTAGCAACAGCATTTTGCGTTTTCTCGGGTTATCTTTGTCTAACTTTAAGGGTATGTGCACACATAAAATCAAAAGCGACTGAAAATACGGAGCTGTTTTCAAGGGAAAACAGCTCCTGATTTTCAGAAGCTTTTTAAGCCACTCGCGATTTTTTCAGCGTTTTTTAAAGGCCGTTTTTCTATAGTTTCAATGAAAAACGGCTCAAGAGGTGACATGCACTTCTTTTTCGCAGTCGTTTTTTCAAAACGGCCGCGTAAAAAAGTGGCCTGTCAGAACAGAATGCCGTTTTTCCCATTGTAATCAATGGGCAGATGTTTGGAGGCGTTCTGCTTCCGATTTTTCAGTCGTTTTTAAGCCGTTCACGGCCCGAAAAACGGCCGAAAATAAACTGTGTGAACATACCCTAAGAGTACACGCTGCGTAAATGCTGAGTGGAAAAAATGCTAAGAAATAGATATGCAGTGTGTTTTTTTTTAATCCGCAGCATTTCAATTGTATTTGCGTAATCGTTGCTTTTTGTTACGGATTTTCCCCATTGAAATAAATGGGGAGGTAAAACCCGCAACAAATAGTAGATATTGCGATTTTTGTACCAGAAAAGCTGTAATTCTGCACAAAAATCGCAACTCAATCCTGTGTTTCCTTGTCCAGGCCGGTCTCTTGGGATGACGCTTCATCCCATGTGACTGCTGCAGCCAATCACAGGCTACAAAGGTCACATGGGATGAAATGTCATCCCAGGAGGCTGGCCTGCAGGACGGCAGAGGGACGCGTCAGCATGGCTACGTAAGTATGACTTTTATGTGCAGGATTTCCGCAGCGGACATTCCGGCTGAAAAACCGCACCATAATTTGGTGTGGTTTTTCAGCCGGAATTCCCTGCGGCGCCGAGGGAGGATACGCTGTGTGCTTTTATGCAGTGTATCCGCCCTGTGTGAATATAGCCTTAAAGTAGTTTAAGGATCTGAATGTGTGACAAATATTCAAAAATAGAAGAAATTGGGAAGTTTCACAGCACTGTATAACCCCCCTCCCATGACCCCCTCCATTATTTGGATGAAAACTTGTCAGTTGCCTCAACATGGACGTGTAGGTCACAACTATCTATATGAAGTTAGCGGTCGCCACGCTGCCGGTCGGATGATTTTGCTAGTGTTCAGCGCAGATAATAGAGGCGCGGATAAGACATCACAATTGGCAGCGCAGGATGTGTGTTTTGGCTTCTATTAAATCTGCTGTTTGTTTTAGGTGGCAGGATCCACACGCGAGACGTTATCGGAGTGTCAGGCATCTGCGCTGTATTTGCTTTTATGTTATCTACGATTAACCGCAGACCATGCTTGGGGGAAACAGCTTTGTGCAGAAACGTTGTGGCTTCATCAATTCCATGTTTATTCACACTGCAAGTGCGGGCAGAAAAAAAACGATAAAAATATAACACAAAATATTACTAATAATATCATGCCATTCGGGACTCTTGGAAAGCTGAATTATCCACTTGCGTGGACTGTAATGACGGCTATATTAGATGTCTCTCATCTTTCCTAGAAACAGATACAAATTCTACTCAGCTTTTTATTAGGTATATCTGTTTATGGGAAAGCTGGGTGACAACCAATATGGCTGCCACTATAGCTCCCTCAAGGGTTGTCATACAGATATTTTTTCCAGACTTCTAAATTGTGATACATTTGTCTACTCTATATCAGTGCATAATAAGGGCTTATTCAGACAACAGGGAAAGTCGGCCGAGTGACGGCCATTTTTTTAACGGTGTCATACGGCTACATTAAATGAATTAATGTCTTCATTGCTCCCATGCTGATTAAGCTTGGGAGCTGGTGACCAGCGGGTATGTCCCCTTAAGGGATTTACCCAGCAGCCTGGGTTCTCGTTTAAGGTATTGGTTTGTTCCACAGATAGGGTGGGCCAAATAAGCAACCCAGGGGAGTCTCTTCCTCTTTGACTCCCCTCCAGCCCTGGAAGAGTATTTCTGGTAGTGTAGTATGGCCGATAAAGCACTAATAGCTCTCCTAAAGGAGAAAGTAGATAGGGAAGGCACAGGCTGGCTTACCCCTTTGCTTGCTGCTCCCGCAGGTCCGTCTTCTGAGGCGTCTGGGCGGGAAGTGAATAGCTACGCGACGCTGCCGTACCACGTGACCGCTCATTAATTAGTCCGGAGTGGCGCGTGGGGCCCCGTACCATACCCCGGTCAGCTCCCCCTGCTGCAACACAGCAGGAGGGAGATAGCAGTGTGGCCATGGATGCTCCTAGCGAACAATCTGTAATGAAGCCACCAGGCTGACTTGTGAGATGGTTTGGTCGGAGTAAGAACCCTCCACCCCAACTTCACAGTCCATTACTTCTGCCCAATCTCAGAATCCTCTTGTTACCAATAGGCAATGCATTCCCATGTTGAGCTAGGCTCTCCCGCCATTACCCGCTCAGATGGCTTTTTTGATTGTGCGCCTGGTTATGGCACTCAGGTCCCCATTGCTGGACGGCATCCTGTGACATGTCATACTTCCCAGAGAGATGGGTCCCGACATGGGCGTAGTCATACCCCGTCTGAAGCTGGGTTAGATCATATACCTGCCAGCAGGCGTAAAAGGTGCAGTGGCTCTCATAGACTGTAACGTCCGTGGTCGCTGACCATGAACTCCTTCCATCCAGTCGACGCCCTTCTCTCCAGAGATGTCTGCACATGCAGCCGTCCTACTCCACAGTGACCATCAGGGTGCGCTCGCGAGCTTAGTACAGGCTTAAGGAGCCAAAGCGCACACAGGTGGGAGATTGAGCTGATTGCTCCCAGAGCACCCTGGGCTATAAGAAGGGCTGTGCCCCTCCATGCAATGCCTGACCGTTGTTGTCAAACCCTAGCCTGTCGAAGCAAATGGTCTCCTAGTGTTTTCCAGTTCCCAGTGTTTCCCGTTCCTGCTACCTGTATCCGGTGCTATCCTGGTCAAGTACCGTGTTGAGCTGGAGTCGTGCTGTGCTGTATAACATGCCTGTTTTGCTACACCACGCCTGGAGCCCGCCTGCTGCCTAGTCCCAGCCGAGCCGGTCTTGCTACTATCTGAGCTACCACAGGTACACTATACGAACTATAGACTGTGACCTGTGTCCTGTTGGCCAGCTGCCATACCGTCAAGGCGGTACGGCCCAGTGGGTCTACGTACCCAACGTGACAGTACGCTCAGGCCATGGACCCTGCTGGTCAATCCAAGACCATGATGACGTCGCAAGAGATGCGGGCGGATATGCTAAACCTCCGGTCTCAACAGGACCAACTCTTCCAGACCTTGACATTATTGCACGTCGGCTGGAGGTGCAAGCTGCCGATGCTCCTACTACACCTCCTGGCAGTACTGATCCACTGACTACACCTCCTGACAGTGCTGATCACTGATTTTCTTTGCCACTTCCTGACCGCTATGATGGAGACGCGAGGACCTGCCATTGATTTTTTTAACCAGTGCCAGATCCACTTTAGTCTGTATGCAAGGGTATTTTCGTCTGATGGCGCAAGGGTCGCTTTCATAGTCTCTCTCCTCACTGGCAGGGCCCTTGCATGGGTGAATCCTATCTGGGAGAGACAAGGAACAGAGACCCGTGAATTCCAGGGGTTCTTCCGGATATTTCGCACGGTGTTTGAGTAGCCAGGACGAGTCTCGTCTGCAGCCGTCTCCTTGCTGAACCTACGCCAGAGAGACACCTCCGTGGGCAAGTACGCCATCCACTTCCGCACCCTGGCGGGAGAACTGTTGTGGAACAATGAGGCCCTGGTGGCTACATTCTGGCAGGGACTGTCTCCTAAGATTAAGGACGAGCTTGCCGCCCGAGATCTACCGTCTTCCCTGGATAACCTCATCCTTCTGGCCGCTCGGATTGATATAAGGATCCGAGAACGGCTCCAAAAAGCACATTGGGAGAGAGGACTCCCTAGTCCGGTCCCTACTTTGCAGCAACCCCTGCTGTCCTCAGATGCCGATCCTCCTAAGGAGTCTGTGAGGACGGACCAGTTTATTCAGAATCCTGACACTTCTGAATCTTTTCTGTGAGATTTCCAGCAAGCCACTCGTAATCTCGCGAGATTACGGAGGTAAATGAGATTTTGTTTCCCTTGCTGGAAATTTCAAAGAAAAGAGTCAGAAGTGTCAGGATTCTGAATACACATGACGTCCAGACTGGATGGTCATGTGTATTCATTATCAGGACACTTGATTAACGTTAATCAAGTGTCCTGATAATGAATACACATTAAATCCAGCCTGGACGTCATGTGTATTCAGAATTCTGACACTTCTGACTCTTTTCTTTGAGATTTCCAGCAAGCCACTCGTAATCTCGCGAGATTACGCGTGGCTTGCGGGAATCTCACAGAAAAGATTCAGAAGTGTCAGGATTCTGAATACACATGACGTCCAGGCTGGATTTCGTGTGTATTCATTATCAGGACACTCGATTAACGTTAATCTTTGTGTATGCGGCTGCACATCGCTGCTGTGTAAATCAATGGAGATGAGTGTATGACGCTGACTGGTCATTGATTGGTCAGCGCTATACACGTAAACACGCCCAGTTAAAAACACAATACACGCCCAGTTGGACATAACGAAAAAAAAAACGCTCAATTGTCCATTTCAAAGCTCATTTGCATATATATAGAATAGCTCATAACTTGGCCAAAAATGAACGTTTTAAAAAAAAACAAAAACGTTACTGTTATCTACATTGCAGCGCCGATCACATGCAATAGGAGATAGGGATTTGAGAATCTGGTGACAGAGCCTCTTTATGCTATCTACCCAGGAGAGACGATGCAGACGCATCTCGGGACTCTGTCTATATTGCGGCCTCAGAGGCCATCTTGTGCGTCTGTGTCCCCAAAAGCCCCAGAGCCTAGGGTTGGTGGGAGAGACAACCTTGGTTAAATAAGGACTTTCGTCTAAATTGGCCATTCCCGTGACCATAGTGTCCGGCGAGAAAACGCATTGGGTCTCTGCTTATCTGGACTCTGGATCCGCTGCTAATTTCATTCGTAGAGACCTGGTGGATCTTCTCCAATTGCCCACTACCCCTCTGGAGAGGCCGTTGATGGTTGCATCTGGAAATGGACTACCTCTGCCAGACCCAATTATAGCTGTGACCAAGTCGCTGAGGCTCCAAGTGGGAGCCCTCCACTCCGAGCGCCTCTCATTCTTTGACCTGCCCAAGACCTTTAACCCCATGCTGCTGGGTCTGCCTTGGCTCCGACTACATGCCCCAGTCCTGTACTGGAATTCTGGAGAGGTTCTCCAGTGGGGCTTCGAGTGTCTACACCGTTGCCTGGTAATTCGTTAGCCTCCTCTGCCTCGGTCCTTGGCAGGATTGCCTGGTCATTATTCAGCATTTTCGGACGTCTTCAGCAAGAAAGAGGTGGAGACGCTGCCCCCACACCGGGCGTATGGTTGTCCTATTGACCTAGTTTCTAGTGCTTCCCTTCCCCGTGGTAGGGCATATCCTCTCTCCTTGCCAGAGACTCTGCCCATGTCCCCCTATGTTAAAGAGAACTTGGAGAGGGGCTTAATACGGAAGTCTCGGGAGGAGCCGGGTTCTTCTTCGTCAAGAAAAAGGATGGTTCTCTGCGTCCTTGCATCGACTACCGGGGTCTTAACCAGATCATGGTGAAAAATAGGTATCCGTTGCCATTGATCTCTGAACTATTTGATCGTATACATGGTGGCAAGATTTTTTTCTAAACTAGACCTGCATCGGGCTTACAACGTAATCTGAATTTGCCGGGATGACGAATGGAAGACATTTAACACTCGTGACAGACATTATGAATATCTAGTAATGCCCTTTGGCCTGTGTAATTGTCACGTTGGGTTCGCGGACCCACTGGACCGTACCGCCTTGGCGTTATGGCAGCTGGCCAACAGGGCGCAGGTCACAGTCCACAGTTCGTATAAGGTACCTGTGGCAGCTCGGATAGTAGCAAGGCAGGCTCAGCTGGGACTAGGCAGCGGGTAGACGTCAGGCGTGGAGCTGCAGGACAGGCGTAGATACAGCACAGCACGACTACCACACAGCACGGTACTTGACCAGGATAGCACGGGATACAGGATACCGGAACAGGGAACACTGGAACTGGGAAACTCTAGGAGACCATTTGCTTAGACAAACTAGGATAACAAAAACAACGCTCAGGCAAGGATCAAAAGGGCAGAGGCCTTCTTATAGTCCAGGAAATCATGTGAGTTGATGATGATGATTGTTTTCATGTGCGCGCTGGCCCTTTAAGAGCTGGCATGAGCGTGCGCACGCACCCTGCTGGACACTGCAGACTGGAGCGGAAGTAGGAAGGAGATGGGGGCCAGCGCTCACAGATCCATGGCTGCGGGCGTCAGGAAGTAAGCAAACCGGACGGCCCGCGGCCATGGACGCTACAGTATCCCTCCTCTTACGCCCCCTCTTCTTGGGGCCAGAGTGAGAGAGGAATTTCTTCAGAAGGGTAAGATCATTGAGGTTCTCCTCTGGCTCCCAGGACCTCTCTTCAGGACCAAGCCCCCTCCAATCCACCAAATCAAAAGTCTTTCCTCTCACTTTCTTGGTGTCCAAGATATTCTTAACCTTGAAGGTGTCTGAAGGGCCACTGGAGGCAACCGCAGGGCTAGGGTTCTTGGTAAAGCATTTCAGAACCACCAGCTTTAGGAGAGAGACATGGAAGGAGTTGGGGATCTTGAGGGTAGGAGGCAGCCGAAGCTTGTAGGCGACAGGGTTGATCTGCTGCAGGATCTCGAAGGGTCCGAGGAACCTGGGAGCAAATTTTTATGATGGCACCCTCAAACGAATATTCCTGGAGGACAGCCAGACCTTCGTGCCAGGAAGAAACTGAGGAGGTTCTCTTCTCCTTGTATCCGCCTCCCATTTCATGCGGTCGACTGCCAGCAGTATGGAGGATCGAGTCTGCTGCCAGATCTACAGAAAGTCCCTAAAAGCAGTGTCAGCTTGGCCAGTTGAGGAGCATAAGGAAGACCGGTCAGAGGAATGAAGTGGGTCATCTTTGAAAATCGATCCACCACCACCCAGACAGCACTGCATCCAGCAGAGAGAGGCAGGTCAGTAATAAAGTCCATAGCTATATGCTGCCAGGGAGCATCGGGCACAGGCAGTGGCTAGAGCAGGCCAGCAGTTCTGGAGTGAGCGACCTTGTTACCTGCACACACTGAGCAGGAAGAAACAAAGTCCATAATGTCCTTTGGCAGCGTTGGCCACCAGAAATGATGGGCAATCAGATCCCAGGTCTTACGAGTACCCGCGTGACCTGCCAGTCTAGAGGATTCTTCCTCTGTCAGCCAGGTGCACAAAAGTCCTCCCTGAAGGAATGTCCCCAACTTGCAGGGGATTGACAGAAACAATGCAAGACGGATAATGTTCTATGGAATCTCTATGGTGTCTTCTGTCTCGAAAGACCTGGACAAGGCATCGGCCCTCACATTCTTGTCGGCCGGGCGATAATGGAGCTCAAACTGGAACCTGGTAAAGAACAGTGACCACCTGGCCTTACTAGGGTTCAGCCGTTGGGTCATTTGAAGATAGGTGAGGTTCTTGTGGTCTGTAAAAATCAGGATGGGATGAGCTGCGCCCTCTAGTAGATGTCTCCACTCCTCCAGGGCCAATTTGATGGCCAGTAACTCCGGATCCCCAATCGAGTAGTTGCGTTCTGCGGAAGAGAAGAGCTTCGAGAAGTATCCACATACCATTGACTTCCCCTTGGAACCTCTCTGGGACAGGAGTGCACCAGCACCCACAGAGGATGCGTCCACCTCCAACCAACGAGAACTGTAGAAAAACATCTGGATGATGGAGGATAGAGGCTGATATGAAGGCGCTTTTTAGGCTATTGAATGCGGACTCTGCCTCAGGAGTTCACACCTTGGCGTTCATGCCCTTCTTAGTGAGGTTAGAGATGGGAGATGTCACTGAGGAGAAGTTTGGAATAAACGGTCTATAAAAATTGGCGAATCCCAGAAACCGCTGTATGGTCCTCATGCTTTGAGGATGTGGCCATTCCAGGAAAGACTTTACCTTTTCAGGATCCATCTTGAGACCTCTATTCAAGACCATGTAGCCCAGGAAGGGTAGAGCATCCTTTTCAAACACGCACTTCTCCAACTTGGCGTACAGACGATTCTCCCTTAAGCGCAGCAAAACTTGACGGACATGTCTCTGATGCGTCATAGGATCTGGAGAAAAAAATGAAGATGTCATCAAGATAGACCACAACACAAACATAGAGGAGGTGTAAAGGATCTGCCAGACACAGCTTCTGTGTCGACGCCCGTGGGTAATTTGTCTGAACCTGCTCCTAAGTCTGAGAGAGTGACTCCATCTTCTACCACTCAGGCTGGCAGACTTAGGAGTGGGAGAGCCTATCACAGCCTGGCCAGACGGAGCAAGCTCCAGCCCTCTGTCTATTTATACCTGCATTTCCTGCTCCTCCTTTGCCTGTGATTCTCCTGTTTCCTGGCTCTGCTGCTGCTTCTTGAACTATTTGTCCCTGCTTCATATTGACCCTGGCTTACTGACTACTCTCCTGCTCTGCGTCTGGTACCTCGTACACTCCTGATTTGACTCGGCTTGTTCACTACTCTCCTGCTCTGCGTTTGGTACCTCGTACACTCCTGGTTTGACTCGGCTCGTTCAATACTCTTGTTGCTCATGGTGTTGCCGTGGGTAACTGCCCCATTTCCCTTAGCTTCTGTGTACCCTTGTCTGTTTGTCTGTCGTGCACTTATTGAGCGTAGGGACCGTCGCCCAGTTGTACGCCGTCGCCTAGGACGGGCCGTTGCAAGTAGGCAGGGACTGAGTGGTGGGTGGATTAGGGCTCACCTGTCTGTCTCCCTTCCCCGTCATTACATAATCACAGGCCCATATAACTTTTCTACCCTGGTCCCTGACACAACTATGGACCCCCTTGAGGCCCTGGCTCAGCAAATGCAGGGCCTCTCCCTACAGGTCCAAGCCCTGGCTCAGAGGGGCAACCAGCATGATGCTACCCTGGTAGTGCCCCCCACCTCACCTCTTGAACCCCACCTCAAGTTGCCTGATCGGTTCTCAGGGGACCGGAAGACCTTTTTTCTCCTTTCGGGAGAGTTGTAGGCTCTATTTCCGTTTAAAGCCCCACTCCTCAGGTTCTGAGAGCCAGTGAGTGGGTATAATTATGTCCCGGCTCCAGGACGGGCCCCAATAATGGGCCTTCTCCTTGGCTCCTGACGCCGCTGAACATTCCTCTGTTGATCTTTTTTTTTTTGCTCTCGGGCTCATATATGACGAGACTGAGAAGACTGCCTTTGCCGAGAGTCAGCTGGTGACCTTACGTCAGGGTAAGAGACCCGTTGAGGAGTACTGTTCTGATTTTAGGAAGTGGTGTGTAGCTTCTCGGTGGAATGACCCTGCCTTGAGGTTCCAGTTTAGATTGGGTCTGTCGAACGCCCTGAAAGACCTGTTAGTTAGCTATCCCTCTTTTGACTCCCTAGATCAGGTTATGGCTTTAGCGGTACGTCTTGACCATCTGCTCAGGGAACGACGACTTGAATGTTTTGGTGCCTTCTCCTCTGACCCCCCCCATGATGGCTCCCGAGGTTCCGTTGCTTCGTTCTTCGACGGAAAACTCGGATGAACCTATGCAACTCAGGGCCACCGTGTCTCCCCAACAACGTAGAGAGTTCCGCAGGAAGAATGGTCTCTGCTTCTACTGTGGGGATGACAAGCATCAAGTGAACAACTGTCCTAGGCGTAAGAATAAGCAGCCGGAAAATTTCCGCGCCTAAGTGATCATCGGGGAGGTCACTTGGGCGCACAGGTATTTCTCGTAAACATGAAACCTAATAAAATCTTGCTTCCCTTTCAGGTCTCATTTGGTGGTAGGTCTGCTACCGGCAGTGCCTTCGTGGATTCAGGGTCTTCTGCTAATATCATGTCTGTGGAATTTGCTATATCTCTAGCTATGCCATTGATTGACTTGCCTAAACCTGTCCCGGTAGTGGGTATTGACTACACTCCTCTTGCTAATGGTTATTTTACGCAGTATACCCCTGTTTTTGAACTCCTTGTTGGCTCCATGCATTTGGAGCATTGCTCTGTACTGGTGATGCAGGGATTATCGTTCGATTTGGTTTTAGGCCTTCCCTGGTTGCAGATGCATAATCCCACGTTTAATTGGAATACTGGGGATCTTACCAAATGGGGTAATGAATGCATGACGTCATGTTTTTCTGTTAATTTAATTTCTCTCCCTGAGGAGGTGAACACTTTTACCTGAGTTTATTCAGGACTTCACTGATGTTTTTTCTAAAAAGGCCTCCGAAGTGTTACCTCCTCATAGAGAATACGATTGCGCAATCGATTTGGTACCAGGAGCTAAGCTCCCTAAGGGTAGGATATTTAATCTCTCTTGTCCCGAACGTGAGGCCATGAGAGAGTATATCCAGGAATGCCTGGCCAAGGGTTACATTCGCCCCTCTACTTCTCCTGTAGGTGCTGGCTTCTTCTTCGTAGGGAAGAAGGGTGGTGGTCTTAGGCCGTGCATTGATTACCGAAACTTGAATAAGGTCACTGTAAGGAACATATATCCCCTTCCTTTGATTCCTGATCTCTTCAATCAGGTTCAGGGGGTCCAATGGTTCTCTAAGTTTGATTTACGGGGGGCTTATAACCTTATCCGCATCAAAGAGGGGGATGAGTGGAAGACTGTGTTTAACACGCCCGAAGGTCATTTCGAATACCTCGTCATGCCCTTTGGGTTGTGTAATGCTCCCGCGGTCTTCCAGAATTTTATAAATGAGATTTTAAGAGACTTCCTGGGGGTATTTCTTGTAGTGTACCTTGATGACATAATTGTGTTTTCCAAGGACTGGTCCTCCCACATTGAACATGTCAGGAAGGCGCTCCAGGCCCTTCGGGAAAACAAACTGTTTGCTAAAACCGAAAAATGTGTGTTTGGGGTGCAGGAGATACTATTTTTGGGTCAAATCCTCACTCCTCATGAATTCCGCATGGACCCTGCCAAGGTTCAGGCTGTGGCTGAATGGGTCCAACCTGCCTCCCTGAAGACGTTACAGTGCTTCCTGGGGTTTGCTAATTATTACAGGAGATTTATTGCTAACTTCTCGGTCATCGCTAAGCCTCTTACGGATCTCACTCGCAAAGGTGCTGATCTCCACTGGCCTCCAGAGGCGGTCCAGGCTTTTGAGGTCCTTAAGAAGTGCTTTATCTCGGCCCCAGTGCTGATTCAGCCTAACCAAATGGAGCCATTCATCGTGGAGGTTGACGCCTCCGAGGTGGAAGTGGGTGCTGTCTTGTCCCAGGAACCCAGGTCCCTCACCCATCTCCGTCCCTTTGCCTACTTCTCCAGGAAGTTCTCGTCCACTGAGAGTAACTATGATATTGGCAACCGCGAACTCTTAGCCATTAAATGGGCATTTGTAGAGTGGCGCCACTTCCTGGAGGGGGCTAGGCACCATGTAACGGTCCTTACGACCACAAGAATATGGTTTTCCTAGAATCTGCCCGGAGGCTTAACCCGAGACAAGCTCGATGGGTGTTATTTTTTGCTAGATTCAACTTTTTGGTCACCTATAGGGCCGGGTCTAAAAATATTAAGGTTGATGCACTGTCGCATAGCTTCATGGCCAGCCCTCCTTCGGAGGGAGATCCTGCTTGTGTTTTGCCCCCAGGTATAATCATTTCCTCTGTTGATTCTGACCTAGTCTCCGAAATTGCGGCTGATCAAGGTTCAGCTCCCGGGAACCTTCCTGAGAACAAGCTGTTTGTTCCCCTGCAATTCTGGCTAAGGGTACTCAGGGAAAATCATGACTCTGCACTATCTGGCCATCCAGGCATCCTGGGTACCAAGCATCTCATTGCCAGAAACTATTGGTGGCCTGGGTTGCTTAGAGACGTTAAGGGCTACGTCGCCGCTTGTGAAATTTGTGCTAGGTCCAAGACTCACAGGTCCCGACCAGCGGGCTTACTATGTTCTTTGCCCATTCCTCAGAGACCTTGGACCCATATCTCCATGGATTTTATCACCGATTTTCCTCCATCTCAAGGCAAGTCGGTGGTGTGGGTTGTAGTAGACCGCTTCAGTAAGATGTGCCATTTTGTGCCCCTTAAGAAACTACCCAATGCTAAGACGTTAGCTACCTTGTTTGTCAAACACATCCTGCGTCTCCATGGGGTTCCTGTCAATATTGTTTCTGACAGAGGGGTACAATTTGTTTCATTGTTTTGGAGAGCCTTCTGTAAAATGTTGAAGATTGATCTCTCCTTCTCCTCAGCCTTCCATCCTGAAACTAATGGCCAAACGAAGAGGACTAATCAGTTTCTAGAACAATATTAAAGGTGTTTTATCTCTGACTGTCAATTTGATTGGGTCTCCTTCATTTCCCTCGCAGAATTTTCCCTTAATAACCGGGTCAGTAATTCGTCAGGGGTCTCCCCCTTTTTCTGCAATTTTGGGTTTAATCCACGGTTCTCCTCCGTTTCACCTGGTGGTTCCAACAATCCCGAGGTAGATGTCGTTCATCGGGAACTGTGCACAGCCTGGGCCCAGGTTCAGAAGAACCTAGAGGCGTCCCAGAGCATACAAAAAACTCAGGCAGATAGAAGATGTTCTGCTAACTTCTTGTTTGTGGTCGGGGATCTTGTGTGGCTATCTTCTAAAAATTTGCGCCTTAAAGTCCCGTCAAAAAATTTGCTCCCCGGTATATAGGGCCGTACAAGGTCATTGAAGTCCTTAACCCTGTCTCCTTCCGACTGGAGTTACCCCCGTCGTTTCGAATACACAACGTGTTTCATGCCTCCCTCTTGAAACGCTGTTCCCCGTCCTTGGCTCCCTTGAGGAAACCTCCGGTCCCTGTTCTCACCCCTGAAGGGGTAGAATTCGAGGTGGCCAAGATTGTGGACAGCAGGATGGTCCAAAGCTCCCTCCAGTACATGGTCCATTGGAGAGGATACGGGCCTGAAGAGAGGACTTGGGTACCCGCCCGGGATGTTCACGCTGGGGTATTGGTCAGGAGGTTCCATCTTTGGTTCCCCAATAAGCCAGGTCCACCTAGAAAGGGTCCAGGGGCAGGGGCCCTTCATAAAAGGGGGGTACTGTAAAGGATCTGCCAGACACAGCTTCTGTGTCGATGCCCGTGGGTAATTTGTCTGCACCTGCTCCTAAGTCTGAGAGAGTGACTCCATCTTCTACCACTTAGGCTGGCAGGCTTAGGAGTGGGAGAGCCTATCACAGCCTGGCCAGACGGAGCTAGCTCCCGCCCTCTGTCTATTTATACCTGAATTTCCTGCTCCTCCTTTGCCTGTGATTCTCCTGTTTCCTGGCTCTGCTGCTGCTTCTTGAACTATTTGTCCCTGCTTCATATTGACCCTGGCTTACTGACTACTCTCCTGCTCTGCGTCTGGTACCTCGTACACTCCTGGTTTGACTCGGCTCGTTCACTACTCTCCTGCTCTGCGTTTGGTACCTCGTACACTCCTGGTTTGACTCGGCTCATTCACTACTCTTGTTGCTCACGGTGTTGCCGTGGGTACCTGCCCCATTTCCTTTTAGCTTCTGTGTACCCTTGTCTGTTTGTCTGTCGTGCACTTATTGACCGTAGGGACTGTCGCCCAGTTGTACGCCGTCGCCTAGGACGGGCCGTTGCAAGTAGGCAGGGACTGAGTGGCGGGTAGATTAGGGCTCACCTGTCTGTCTCCCTTCCCCGTCATTACAGGAGGTCACGGAAAATGTAATTAATGAACTCCTGGAAGACCGCGGTAGCATTACACAGGCCAAAGGGCATTACTAGATATTCATAGTGTCCGTCAACGGTCTTAAATGCAGTCTTCCATTCGTCACCCCGGCGAATCTCGATTAGGTTGTAAGCCCCACTTAGGTCTAGTTTGGAAAAAATCTTGGCACCACGTATACGATCAAACAGTTCAGAGATCAGAGGCAACGGATACTTATTTTTCACCGTGTTTTGGTTGAGACCACGGTAGTTAATACAAGGAGGCAGGGAGCCATCCTTCTTTTTGACGAAGAAGAACCCGGCTCCTGCCGGGGAGGAAGACTTCCGTATGAAGCCCCTCTCCAAGTTCTCTTTAATATAGGCGGACATGGACAGAGTCTCTGGCAAGGAGAGAGGATATATCCTACCACGGGGAAGGGATGCACCAGGAATCCGCTTGATAGGACAGTTCTACGCCTGGTGTGAGGGCAGTGTCTCCGCCTCCCTTTTGCTGAAGACGTCCGAAAATGCAGCATAATGACCAGGCAATCCTGCCAAAGACCGAAGCAGAGGAGGCTGAGCCGAACGAATCTGCACCAGGCATCGGCTGTGATATTCGGGGCCCCACTGGAGAACCTCTCCAGAGTTCCATGCCAGGACTGGGGAATGTAGTCGGAGCCAAGGCAGGCCCAGCAGCAGGGTTAACGGCCTTGGACAGGACATAGATCGATAGAAGTTCTGAGTGGAGAGCCCCTACTTGGACCCTCAGCGGCTTGGTCACAGCTATAACTGGGTCTGGCATAGGTAGTCAATTTACTGATGCAACCATCAACGGTCTCTCCAGAGGGGTAGTGGGTAATTGAAGAAGGTCCACCAGGTCTCTACGAATGAAATTAGCAGCGGATCCAGAGTCCAGATACGCAGAGACCTGATGCGTTTTCTCACCGGACACTATGGTCACAGGTATGAACAATTTAGACGGGAGTCCTTCTTTGCCCAAGGTTGTCTCTCCTACCAACCCTAGGCTTTGGGGCTTTTGGGGACACAGATGCACAAGATGGCCTCCGAGGCCGCAATAAAGACAGAGTCCCGAAGTGCGTCTGCGTTGTCTCTCCTGGGTAGATAGCTTAAACTAGTCCATCATCACAGACTCCTTAGGAGGATCGGCATCTGAGTACGGCAGGGGTTGCTGCAAGGTAGGGACCGGACTAGGAAGACCTCCCTTCCGACGAACCTCTTGCAGCCGTTCTCAGAGCCTTCCATCAATCCGGGCAACCAGAAGGATGAGGTCATCGAGGGTAGATGACAGGTCTCGAGCAGCAAGTTCATCCTTAATTTTAGGAGACAGTCCATGCCAGAATGTAGCCACCAGGGCCTCATTGTTCCACAACAGTTCTCCCGCCAGGGTGCGGAAGTGGATGGCGTACTTGCCCACAGAGATGTCTCCTTGGCGTAGGTTCAACAAGGAAGCCGCTGCAGAGGAGACTCGTCCAGGCTCCTCAAACACGGTGCGAAATGTCCGGAGGAACCCCTGGAAGTCACGGGTTTTTGTTCCTTGTTTGTCCCAGATAGGATTCGCCCATACAAGGGCCCTGCAAGTAAGAAGAGAGATGATGAAAGCGACCCTTGCGCCATCAGATGAAAATGCCTTTGAATACAGGCTGAAGTGGATCTGGCACTGGTTCAAAAATCCAGGACAGGTACTGGCGTCTCCATCATAGCGGTCAGGAAGTGGCAAAGAAAAACGAGGATCAACACTGCCAGGAGGTGTAGTCTGATGAGCAGTACTGCCAGGAGGTGTAGTAGGAGGAACAGCAGCTCGTGCCTCCTGCCAACGTGCAAGAATGTTTAAGGCTTGGAGGAGTTGGTCCTGTCAAGACCGGAGGTCTAGCATATCGCTCGCATCTCTTGTGACGTCATCATGGTCGTGGATCGACCAGCGGGGTCCATGGCCTGAGCGTACTGTCACGTTGGGTTTGTGTACCCACTGGACCGTACCGCCTTGTCGGTATGGCAGCTGACCAACAGGTCGCAGGTCACAGTCTATAGTTCGTATAAGGTACCTGTGGCAGCTCAGACAGACCTCAGGCAGGCTCGGCTGAGACTAGGCAGCGGGTAGACGTCAGAAGTGGAGCAGTAGGACAGGCGTAGATACAGCACAGCACGACTACCGCACAGCACGGTACTTGACCAGGAGATCACGGGATACAGCATACAGGAACAGGAAACACTGGAACTGGAAAACACTAGGAGACCATTTTCTTACACAAACTAGGATATGACAAACAATGCTCAGCCAAGGATCAGAAGGGCAGAGGCCTTCTTATAGTCCAGGAAACCATGTGAGTTGATGATGATGATTGTTTTCATGTGTGCGCGCTGGCCCTTTAAGAGCTGGCACGAGCATGCGCGCGCACCCTACAGGACACAGCGGACTGGAGCGCTGGCATCTCCTAGGAAGGAGATGGGGACCAGCACTCACAGATCCATGGCTGCGGGCGTCGGGAGGTAGGTAAACCGGTAAGTTAACCGGACAGCCCGCGGCCATGGACACTACAGTAATGCTCCCGCGGTCTTCTAGGAGATCGTTAATGACATCTTCCGCGACCTCCTCTATGTTTGTGTTATGGTCTATCTTGATGACATCTTGATTTTTTTCTCCAGATCCAATGACTCATCGGAGACATGTACGTCAAGTTTTGCTGCGGTTAAGGGAGAATCGCCTGTACGCCAAGTTGGAGAAGTGCGTATTTGAGAAAGATGCTCTACCCTTCCTGGGCTACATCATCTCAAATCAAGGTCTCAATATGGATCCTGAAAAGGTAAAGTCCGTCCTGGAATGGACCCACCCTCAAGGCTTGAGGGCCATACAGCGCTTCCTAGGATTCGTCAATTTCTACAGACAGTTCATTCCAAACTTCTCACTGACATCTCCTATCTCTAACTTCACCAAGAAAGGCATGAACGCCAAGGTGTGGACTCCAGAACCAGAGTCCGCATTTAATAGCCTGAAGAGTGCCTTCACGTCAGCCTCTATCCTCCATCATCCAGATGTTTCTCGACAGTTCTCGTTGGAGCTGGACGCCTCCTCTGTGGGTGCTGGTGCACTCTTGTTCCAGAGAGGTTCCAAGGGCAAGTCAATTGTATGTGGCTATTACTCTAAGCTCTTCTCTTCCGCAGAAAGCAACTACTCGATTGGGGATTGGGAGTTACTGGCCATCAAATTGGCTCTGGAGGAGTGGAGACATCTATTAGAGGGAGAAGTTCATTCCATCTTGATATTTACGGACCACAAGAACCTCACTTATCTCCAGACGGCCCAACGACTGAATCCTCATCAGGCCAGATGGTCTCTGTTCTTTGCCCGGTTCTAGTTTGAGCTCCACTACCGTCCGGCCGACAAGAATGTGAGGGCCGATGCCTTGTCCAGGTCATTCGAGACAGAGGACACTATGTAGTCTCCACAGAGTATCATTAACCTATCCTTCATCATCCCTGTCAACCCTCTGCAAGTTAGAGACATTCCCCTGGGGAGGACTTTCTTGCGTCTGGCGGACAGAAGAAGAATCCTCCGCTGGGGACACAGTTCCAAATTGGCAGGTCACACGGGCGCCCGTAAGACCCGAGACCTGATTGCTCGTCAGTTCTGGTGGCACCCGCTGCCCATGGACATCACGGACTTTGTCTTCTCCTGCACGTTATGCGCAGCAAATAAGGTTGCCTACTCCAAAGCGGCGGGTCTGCTCCAACCGTTGCCTGTGCCTGATGCCCCCTGGCAACATATTGCTAAGGACTTTGTCACGGAACTGCCTCTCTCTGCTGGTTGCAGTACGGTATGGGTGGTGGTGGACCGATTCTCCAAAATGGCTCATTTCGTACCACTGACGAGCCTACCGTCTGCTTACCGACTGGCCAATCTCTTTGTCCAACACATCTTCCGTTTGCATGGCTTGCCTCTACATATTTTGTCGGATCGGGGGGTTCAGTTCACCTCTAAGTTTTGGAGAGCCCTCTGCGTACTCCTCGGTGTGAAGTTGGACTTTTCCTCTGCCTACCATCCACAGTCCAATGGTCAAGTCGAGAGAATAAACCAGATCTCCAGGCAGCATGATGACTGGGTGCAGCTGCTTCCTTGGGCTGAGTTCTCCTACAACAACCATACTAGTGAGTCCACCGCTAAGAGTCCATTCTTCATTGTCTATGGCAAACACCCACGTATACCTCTTCCTTTTTCCACTACATCCCAGGTGCCTGCAGCTGACTCTGCATTCAGGGACTTTCTACAGATCTGGCAGCAGACTCGCTCTTCTATTCTGCTGGCCGTCGACCGCATGAAGAAAAAGGCAGACACAAGAAGACGAGAACCTCCCCAGTATCTTCCAGGTTCAAAGGTCTGGCTGTCTTCCAAGAGTATCCAGTTGAGGGTGCCATCTTGCAAGTTTGCCCCCAGGTTCCTTGGACCCATCGAGATTCTGATACAAATAAATCCTGTCTCTTACAAGCTTCGGCTGCCTCCCACCCTCAAGATTCCAAAGTCCTTCCATGTCTCCCTGCTGAAGCCTGTGGTCCTGAACCGCTACTCCAAGACTTCCACTCCTGCAGTGGTTCCCAGCGGTTCATCAGAGACTTTTGAGGTTAAGGAGATCCTGTACACTAAAAAAGTAAGAGGAAGAACCTTTTATTTAGTAAATTGGAAGGGGTTTAGGCCAGAAGAGAGGTCCTGGGAGCCCGAAGAGAATCTCAATGCTCCTACCCTCATTAAGAGGTTTCTCTCTCTCTTTGGTCCCAAGAGGAGGGGGCGTAAGAGGGGGGATATTGTAACGTCTGTGGTCGCTGACCACGAACTCCTTCAATCCAGTCGACGCCCTTCTCTCCTGAGATGTGTGCACATGCGGCCGTCCTACACCACAGTGACCACCAGGGTGCGATCGCGAGCTCAGTCCAGATTTAAGGAGTCAAAGCGCACACAGGTGGGAGATTGAGCTGATTGCTCCCAGAGCACTCTGGGCTATAAGAAGGGCTGTGCCCCTCCCTGCAATGCCTGAGCGTTGTTGTCGTATCCTAGTCTGTCTAAGCAAATGGTCTCTTAGTGTTTCCCAGGTCTCAGTGTTTCCCGTTCCTGCTACCTGTAACCTGTATCCCGTGCTATCCTGGTCAAGTACCGTGTTGAGCTGGAGTCGTGATGTGCTGTATACCACGCCTGTTTTGCTACACCACGCCTGGAGCCCTCCTGCTGCCTAGTCCCAGCCGAGCCTGTCTTGCTACTGACTGAGCTACCACAGGTACACTATACGTACTATAGAACTATAAACTGTGACCTGTGTCCTGTTGGCCTGCTGCCATACCGTCAAGCCGGTACGGCCCAGTGGGTCCACGTACCCAACGTGACATAGATGTTCTCATAGTGGGGAACGTATGAGCGCTTATAGGCGCCGTTCCAGGAGCACACACAGCAGGAGGCGTTCCCGCAGGGGCTGGTCTGGTCACCATTCCTCCTCATCGTCTGTAAGCAGTAGGGACAGTCACCACACGAGGCGTTCACATCGGAGCCGGAGACATAGGCGGAGTAGACGGTTTGACAACTGGGGGCAGGAGAGACAACCACCTGCGCCTACTGCTGCGATTTCCGCAGCTCCTCTGTGGTTTCCACTGCTCTTCTGCAGCCTACCGTGCCGACTATTGATGCACTACCCTCCAAACATCTGACCGGTGAGTTGTCCTGTGTACAAGCTTGAAATAAGGCCACCACTAATGGCTGGGGTGATATTTTGGATGTTTTAAAATGTATGTTGTCTATATTGGAGTGTCCTACCCCCTCAGTGCATCCTCCAGGGGCGTCTACCGCACAGCCTGAGCAGGCCCCGGTTAGTCCGGGTTTGCTGTTTCGAGATTCTTATTTTTGTGGCGTGGCCCCTTTGGGGATGCATTTATCTACGGAAACAAGAGAAAAAGTTGAAAAGTACGAGTTTGTTGATTTGTGGTCACTGTTGTCTCCTGACCAGTTAACTGTTGATAAAGAGAGGAGATTTGAGAAAGCAGGATAAAAGGCCGAAGGTTGCAAAAACTTTTGGGAACTGGATACAAGCTTTCAGCGTTATGTCTAGTATAATTAGTCAAAAACATCCAGCGAAAGCTTTTGAACTGTTTACATATTTAGACACGATTTATTTGGCTTCTAAATTACATGGAGGCACGGCATGGTGGAGATATGACGAGGAATTCAGGCGACATCTGGCACTGCAACCAGAGGTCGGTTGGTCCTCCAAGGCCACTGATGTTTGGATTCAACTTATGTTGTCTCAAAAACCGTATCGCCGCTGCGGGACAGTCTCAGTCCGCGGCAGCGGGTAGGCGCCCTGGAGCGTGCTGGCTCTTTAACGAGGGCCATTGCAGGTTCTTCTCCTCATGTAAATTTAAGCGCGAATGCTCGTCCTGCGGTGGTTCCCGCACAGCCTTGCGCTGCTTTAAGAAATGTAAGATGCCAGCCAGACTCGTGGCTTCCGGAAAAACCAGAGGACCCCGGAGAGCGTACAAAGGATGCGCCTGTAGCTGGACAGGTATCACAGGACAGAAGAGGCCGAAATGATAATTAAACGTTACTTAGAGGGTTTTTATGTACCGATGTTGGTCATTCGGCCGTCGATTTTTCAGCTAACTTAAAATCTATTCGGGATTTCCCCAATGTTGCGCAAGAAAAACGAGATAAAAAGGTTAGTATGGGCCGCGTAGCTGACCCATTTACTCCCCCCTTTGGAGAATCTTCGGATATATCCTTTAGGCGTAGTTCCCAAGAAGGATCCTGGCAAATACAGACTCGCCCATCATTTGTCTTTGCCAGTGGGCGATTCCGTCAATGATTGCATCTCTAAGGAGGAGTCGGTTGTGTCATATGTTTTTTTTGATTGGGCCGTTCAGGTGATATCTAAGGAGCCCTTTTGGCAAAATCCGATATAGAATCCGCCTTCCGACTACTCCCTGTCCATCCTGACTGCTATCATTTGCTGGGTTGTCAATTCGATGGTCTGTATTATGTCGATCTTTGCTTGCCCATGGGTTGCTCAATATCTCGTCGTTACCTCGAGATGTTTAGCACCTTTCTCGAATGGGTGGTGAAATCTGAGACTGGTAATACGGCGTTATTGCATTACCTCGACGATTTCTTATTCGTGGGCTCCAGCAGTTCATCCATATGCGGTTATACGCTAGATTCTTTTCGTTGTTTTATGTCTCTTTTCGGTGCTCCATTGGCTGCAGACAAAACGGAGGCCCCACTACTCGTTTGTCATTCTTAGGTATCATGACTGATACGGAACGAATGTTCCTTAGCTTACCGGAAAATAAGTTAGCTCGTCTCTGGGATTGCATATGCCTATGCCTCAAGGCTCGTAAAGTTATCTCTAGAGAGTTCCAATCCCTTTTGGGCCAATTGGCCTTCGCGTGTCGCATATTTCCGATGGGCAGAGTTTTCTCACGTCATTTATCTTTGGCGACGGCAGGGATTAAAAAACTTCACCATTTCATATGACTGTCATAAGCTGAATGACCACCCCTGTGTAAGCTGCAGTGTCGGCCATATTGGATGTCACTCCCTTTCCCATAACCACATACTTATTTTATTCGTCCCTATATTAGTTTTATTCGTCTCTGGAAAGGCTAGGTGACAACCAATATGGCTGCCATTACAGCTGTTTAATTATGCAGCAATACATAAGCAGATGAGTTATGTACGATTTTAGAAAATCAAGATGACAATCACCCAACTTTCCCAGAAACAGATGTCACGTTGAAATTAGTATTTTTTTTTTTAAAGGGGAATTGCTCTATAATTTTTTGCTCCATTTCATCATGATCTATGCATTTTTGCGTCGATATATGAAAGGCGACATGGTCAGAGCGCACGCCGTCACGAGGCGAGGTTTCCGCGTAGTTCAGATGTTCCACAACTTGTTGACTGTAGATATCACAGCTCACAGCCTGCGCTAGGCCGTCTATTGTCTTATAACGTGATTTTCCACTCTCCCTATATTTAATTTAGAAAAGTAACAGGGCAGGCCTCCCGCGCACAAGCAGGCCCTTATCGCCATGGCAACCCCCCTCCATCCTAAGTGTCCATGCTATGCTCTCAGTCATTCTAACGAGGTGACATCGTTAGGAGGAAAAAAAAACAGAAAAGAAACGGAGGCGATATAAACCTATTACACAATGTGGGAGGGAGTTATACTGGGGACAATTTGCTTACAAGCTGCTAATTTTCTCCTTTCGCTTTTTTCGGCCAACTAATTTAGGATTTTTTTTCTTTTAGACACTTTTATTTTCCAGACGTAGTTTTATTTCAGCACAGATGGGGTTGGAAATAGGACTGAACGAGATCATCGGTCGCTTTAGTAAGGTTATGGATGGGGCTTAAATGGCCGACCTAAAGTTTTTTGGCAGATGCAATGGGGCAGGAGGCACAATGGACTCTGGGTAAGTGGCATATATTTCTGTTTTATCTGTGTATTGCTTTCCAGCTGTTGTGAAACTACAACTCCCAGCATTCTAAGACTGTCAAGGCATGCTGGGAGCTGTAGTTTCACAACGGCTTCACAGCCACAGGTTGGGGACCACTTGTTAAGGCATTTGCGGCCTGTGCCAAAAATGGAGCTTTATATTTACAGGGCACCGCTCACAGTTTTTTTTTTTTTGGGGAGTAATTATTAATGTTATCATATACGGTATACTCTTGAGAGTATTCTGTTGTCACCATTAAAGGTTAAATTCAGAGGCGGTGGTAGTGTACCACGAGGTCAATGCCCACGTGGCAGAACCGCATGCGTTGTACCACAAATTGACGCATTTTTTTTATGTTTAAAGGGCACCTCTCGCATAAGCAATGTTATAATATGTTCTCTTCAGAGTATTTTGGTGTCTCCATCAAACGTGGTGATTGTGTACCGCAAAGTCAATACCCACGCGGCAAAACTGCATGCGTTTTACCACAAATTGCTTTTTTTTAAAAATATATTTAAAGGGCACCTTTCACATAAACAATGTTTTATATACTCTTGAAAGTATTCTGATGTCTCCATTGAGGGTTAGATTTACATGTGGCGGTCGTATGTTGCGAGGTAAAATCGTGCATGTTTTACCATAAATTATCGCGTTTCTTCAATATTTAAAGGACACCTCTCACATGATCTGTTACATTCTCATAAAAGTATTCTAATGTTGCCATATAGGGTTGTGTTTACACATGGCAGTAGTGTGTCATGAGGTGAATACTTGGAGACAAAACCGTGTACGTTACTACAAATTGCAGCGGTTTTGCTATACGGTTATTGGCCGAGCAGTTTTTACAGGTGAATAACAATTTTTTTGACTGCATTTCACCTGTAATAACCGCACAGCTAATAAATTCATTGCAATACCTCAGTAAAACGCGTGTGGTTTAAAGGTGTTGTCCACTACCGGACAAATGATGACCTATCCACCAGATAGGTCATCAGTATATGATCAGTGGGGGTCCGGCACCTGCTCCAGCTGCCTCCGGGTACCGGACGTCCATGCCAGAAGCAGATGGCACCTGTCACGGAATAGCGGCCGAGCTGCTGTACTGCTTCCGGCTCTATACATTGCATAATGTGCAATGACATCTGGTGCCCGCAGTCACCCGGAGCAGCTGAAAGCTGCAGGGTCCAGGTGTCGGACATGCACCAATCATATACTGATGACTTATCCGGTGGATAGGTCATCAGTTGTCCGGTTGTGGAAAACCCCTTTAAGGTAGCTGCTAAATTATATATTCTAGGAAGCAGGGCAGGATCAAGGTCAGTGGAGACGGACCCTCGGCAACTATGTTTGGGGGCCCATTGTTTTTTATTTGGAAGGAGGAAAGTGAAAAGTAATAGTTCCATAATAATGACTAAAGAATATCCCCATACAATGCCAAACAAATGTACCATACAGCGCCCATATAGATAACAATACTGCCATATAGTGCCCACATAATGGTGCCATACAAATAACCGTGTCATAATATCATGTCTGTGTAATGCTGAAATAATAATGGTATAAATTCTCAAAAGATACTACAGCTAGCGCCCTGATTTACGTTTAGGCCGTGGTGGAAACAGGACGGTGGAGGCCCCTAGGGGCGTAGTAATAGAGGGTGCCGAGGTAGCAGTTGCACACATGAGAAGACACCGGTATTATAAATGGCACATGATAGGTGGGGGCTTTGTTATAGATTTTTTTATTGGGGCCCAGGAGCTTCACGTTATACCTCTGGGAGGCACCCAACAGAGCGACAATTGCCCCATTTGCCCATGCTATAATCTGGCCCTGCTAAGAGAGCTAGACAGGATCTGGGCCAGTGTTATGGTGTGGCCAACTGGGGAATTGCTCAGGGCCCCTGTTTGTTAGGGGCCCAATATCAAGTCCCCAGCAGTAAGTCCCTGAGAGCGGAGTGAGATATTCCAGTAGTACTGATATATATATATATATCTCGGCAGCCCACATCTGTTTCCTGTGCTTCTATTTTGTTACAATGTATCAGTGCAGGTAAAATGTATCAGTCTGGAGTCCAGGACGTTTAGCTCGAAGAGTTTCTAGCTACTGATATTGTTTCACTGATGACTCTCTGTATTTTTACAAAATAGAGATTGTTGAATTTATTATCTTGACCGATTGCTTTTCCGGAGAAAACCACTTTTGTGGTGATTTGACGTTTGACATTGAGATAAATGACACAGTTCCAGATACTTGACAGAAATGAATATACTGTGTGCAGACGAGATGTCAGACACCATTGATTTTATAGTATTTGGGATAAATCGCTGTCATGAGCAACAGCAAGGATAATCGCTGCCATGTCAGACGTCGGGGAACTGGAGACATTGGGAAATGGCATCAGTACGAGGCTGTGAGATTCTGGATTTCCCTTTCAGACCTCATTTATATCAATGGATAAAAAAAACCTAGTCCCGCTCACACAGCTGCAGTTTGCATGTACTTGTGAAAGTATTTAACCCCCAAAGCATTGTATTAGATATTTGTGCTACTTCTGTGCTCACAGAGGATTATGTACGCTAATACACTGTAACAAAGCCTCAGCTGTGTGCAGGACTAGATCAGGGTAGCCCCAGGATGTTAACCAAATCTCCTGAAACAAATGAATAACTTTGCATGGGTTTTGATTCTCTGGATGTTAGCAAGAGTGTTTCCATTCACTGACAGCAAACAGCTATTGAAAATGGTAAAGAATTGATACACAAAGTATATTAGAAAACTGCAGAACTCTTGACTTGACTTTTCGCTGTCAAACAGCTCCTCTGCAGACAAGAAACTATTAGAGATTAATGAGGAAAAGAAAAAATGGAGCTGCTGTCAGCTGAGAACTGCTCCTTTCCCTCACAGCAGAAAAGTGACTGTCATCTGGCACTCCCTACAGATGTCTCCTAGTCTTGTTTGATGCCAATTCCAGATTTTCCGTGACTTCTTCAACCACTACCCCTTTAATAAGGCTCTGGGGGTCCTCCGATTTTCACTTTTTGGGGTGTCCATTAGGCATGGCAGAACAGTGACCATGTAAAAGCTGGGTGACAACCAATATGGCCGCCATTACGGCTCCCACAGGTGTTGTTTTACTAGATAACTAGAATTGCAGTTCAGGACTCTTGGAAAGCTGGGTTAGACCCCTTGACAGAGCTTATAAGTGGCCATTATTAGTTGTCACTCCGCTTTCCTAGAAACAGAATTAAAAAAATACTGAATAGAATTTACTTTTCTTGCTTCTATTTTGTGTTTTGCGGCTGCACGCTTCGCAGGACGCTCGTTTTACTGTCATCCATGTAAATGTATTTTTCCGTCTCTTTTCCCCCTTCCACCCTCTCGCTATTTATGGATAGATAACTTCCATTTTCCTCCGCGCCAGCTTCCCCCTCATGCATTTAATTTTCTCCGCCGTCCGTCGCCCGCTCTTTGGGCTGATAAACTGTATTTTCATTTCCCTGTCAAGCGTGAAATCGCAGCGTAACCTGCCAGAGAGAACAGATTGTAGAATTCATTTTCAGGACGCACTTGAGCTCGCTCTTAAGAGTAAGCGCTCAGGTAATAAAGGGGCTCTGGCCCCCTGCCCTGATGAGGCGGATGTTTTGATGGCACTCGTATGTATAATGGCCGCCTGCTGCTTTCAGAACCAAGACGTCATTCCCTCTAACATTAGGAAAATCTGGATTAGGTACAACCCCCCCCCCCCCACTTCACCTCACAAAATAAACTATAGATTCACCACAACCCTTTTTTATTGACCCCAAAGTTCCCAAGGATAAGCGACAAATACCCCCATCAACAATGTGTATTTACCACCACAAGTCAAAAGATGTCTATCTGGACAAGCCCTTTTAATATGGATGTCAGAAAGGGGGGACTCTTGCATATTAGGGACCATGAGCAACACGGTAGCAGGAAGGAAGTCATTGCTTATTGTTACTGGCAATGATGGGGGTACTCTGGCTAATACTCATAAAGGCCACTGTGACTGGAACTGATGGGGGCATTGCGATTGGTACTCATAGGGTCACTGTGACTGGTACTGATGGGGGCACTGAGGCTGGTAATCATGGGGCAGAGTGACTGGCTCTGATGGGGTCACCGGGGGTAGTAACAAAAAACGCAGCACTCCAAATAATAACGTTGAATGTGAGTTTATTTACCCCACAGACCTGGGGGTAGACGTACTACTCGTGGGGGTCTTTATTGCTTGCACTGAAGGAGGCACTGATAGTTGGTACTTATGGGGTAAAGCCGACACTGATGAGGCACTATTATGCTGGTTTTTTGTTTGGGGGGGCACTATGGCTGGCACTAATTAGCATGGTATTAGTAAGGAGATAATTTGGCATGACACTAAAGTGGGACATTGCTATGTGAACCCTGCTACCAGCACCGTTATTGGGGCACTGTGGCTAGCACTCTTATGGGGACAACCACTAACATTCTTATGGGTGCACTGTTATGGAGGTACTTTGCCACCCAAAACCGTACATGTAGCGTGTAACAGGATTTCTAAAAATGTCTTTTTGGTATCTTGATACTGAGGGGTATCTGGTCTCTGTTGCTATCAGGGAGGTAGTGTGAGTCACCACCTTTCCACTGAAACAAATGGGAATGTAGATTTTCCGCTTGCACTGATGGTGACCCCCTCATTCCCATCCTCCGTTAGGGGTCTTAGCTACCCGGTGAGCAGCCCCGTTAACTTTATTGTTGTCACATGCACATTGAATAAACCATACTGGGCAATCTAATGTGGCATCAGGTACTGGCTGGACCTGCATAGCTACATCTCTATAGTTATCCTAGAGAACCGTATACAATGATATAATTTGCGCTGGTAGTATGCGCCATTTTTTCCGGTAAATGTATGCCATGTTATGGAGCATGACGTTGCTGTTCCCGTAAATATGCATCTAATAATACGGTCACGCTGGATGACTGCATCTTCTGCTGCTTCTACTGAAATCTGTGCTGCGTTTCGACCTCCCCTGGCAGTGCAGAGGTTAATGCAGACAATAGCGCGTGCAGCTGGGGGAAATTATCTGAGAAGCTTCACTGTCTGACTCGAGGTTCTTGTGATGAAGACTGCGGCTCCAGAACAACAGTTACTCCGCCATGGCGGGGCAGCAGCTGGCGTCTTATGTAATTGACACCAGGAAAGGTGGTTTCCTGCTGAGAGGAACATTGGGCAGCGTGTTCTGATGCCACCTGAGACCAATGTAACAAGCCAAGTGACAGCGCTAATTAGACCGAGATTTTGATTACACTGAGGCCGGGGATGTCCGCTGTCTACACGGGAAATGTATCAACAGTGTCATCATTTTCTCCTTTTCTAGGAAAGATGGGTGCCTACCATTATGGCCGCCATCAAAAGCACCCAAACGCCTATCTTATACAGACCCCCACATGGCAAATCTGTCTAGTTATGCAGTGATACCCTTTATAGCTATGTTTTCTATGATTTGCCCTTGAGCGCTTATTCAGACAAACGTATTAATAGTCCGTGTGACCGCGTTTTTTTTTTACGGCTGCATGTATTTCTATGGGGTTGTTCACACGGCTGTTGTTTTTAATGAACCGTGTGAAGAGTCCATGGAAAAATAGGACATGTCCCATTTTTGTCCGTTTTCACGGATCCCTCAATAGACTCAAGTCTATGAGGTATCCAAGAAAACTGTTTCCGCACGGGTGCGAATCGGACGTGAAAAACTACAGTTTTTCACGTTTGATTATACACTTTCTCATTTGACTATAGCTTAAGGCCCCATGCACACGACCGTATATTTCATCCGTAATTACGGACCCATTCATTTCTATTATCCACGGACACCTTTCAGTATTTTTACAGATGGGTATCCGTGCTGAAAAAATGATACAACCTGTCCTATTCTTGTCAGTAATTACGGCAAGGACTCTCCCATAGAAGCCTATGGGCACTTCCATAAATTCGGACAGCTAGGGATGTGCATCCGGAAACCATCCATATTCACGGAAGCGTTGCTATGCAACGTGTTGGTGACACCATTTGCAGCCTCCCTTTTTTTACGGATCCCTATATATGGATGATTTAAGGATGACTACGGATCCGTATTTATGGACATTATTTGCGGATAGATGAAAATACGGTTGTGTGCATGGGGCCTGAGGCTCCATGCACACGACCGTGCCTGTAATTGCGACCTGTATTTACGGGCGCGGACAGCCATCCGTACTTACGGGCCGTGCCCCCATTATAAAGTATTGGAGCACGGTCCGTAAAATTAAAAAATAGGACCTGTCCTATTTTTTTCAGCAAGTTTCTACGGCATGGACACCTTCTCGTAAATATACGGGAAGGTGTCCGTCGGCCATAGAAACTAATGGCCCCATATGTACGGGCGATTTTACGGTCGTGTGCATGGGGCCTAAAACTGTAGAAAAACTGTCTGTTAAAGCTACTACGTGTAAGGTCACTGAGTTCTTCAGTACAGACCATACCACTACCAATGTCTGGCTATGGAGATTGCATGGCTGTGTGCATGATTTTTATGCACCAGTTTGCAGTGGGTGTGACTGAATCATCTGAACTTGAAATCTAGTAGAGGTGTCCATATATTTTTGGCCATATAGTATAGCTGGTAGAATGTAGTGAGACAAGATAGTCACTCGGTCATTGTTCGTTTTGGACAATCCCTACTTGTTAGAAGGGTCCCTTGACAATAAGCTTTTCCTCTGACCCCTAGTGATCAGCTGTTATTTTTGGGAAACCTGGCAGTAAGTGTTCAATTTCCCTGCAGCACCTCCACAGGGGAAATTAAGTATTGCACCATGTCCATTCATATCAATGCTGTGAGCTGTGTGTGTGTGTGTGTGTGTGTGTGTGTATAGCTCTGCAGCCATCAGTCATTTGCCCCCTAAACAAATTCAATATTCCACATAAAGTAAAGGTTTCTTAATAATTACATCTATCATCTATGAATGAAATATAAATGACAAAGCACAACTAAGACTAAACACAATGACATAAAATCCTGAGGTCTTTGCGTTGCTTTATTTTCATCTTTGGTCAAACCAGTGGATCTGTAATTATTTTTTGTTTTTTGTGACACAAAATATAATATTCCAAAAAATAAAGTATTTGAAGCGTCACAAATTCCGATATCCGGAGCGGTGACACGCTGTAAAATCAGACAAACCCAGTCTGACGTAATGTAATCCTCAGAAAAAGCATGGTTGAACAGCAGCACACGTCCCCCAAATTTCAATCAATATGCTCTTTTATTGGTCAAACATCAGGTAAAAAATGGCAACGTTTCGACCCGTGACAAGTGGAGGGTCTTTCTCAAGCCTTTCTAGAGGCTTGAGAAGGACCCTCCACTTGTCACGGGTCGAAACGTTGCCATTTTTTACAAAATATAATATTGTCACAGAATATAATTTTGTGATACAGAATACAATTTTGTTTTTAGTTTCGTGACTCAGATTCATCAGACTACTATATTGTGACTTCTAATGTCACAGTATTATATTTTGTGACAGTTTTGCTCTCACGTCATTCATGTATTTTGTGTTTACATGATTGATTTTTGACTACAAAATTGTACAACATACAAATTGCACCCCATATAACGCAACTGGTTGTCACAGATGGAAATTTTTTCCATCAGGTTTTTTTCTTGTCACGGATTAAACACGTTGTTCGTCATGTTTACCCAGCTATTGGATGAATAAATCCCTAAAGAATATTTGGTATGTGGCCCTTTAATGACCATCGTTACAATGGTCGGATTGGGGGTAATTGTCGCTATATACAGCTTTATGAAATCCTGCAAATACCTATTGACTGTATAGCAACCACTCACAAATGTCACATTCAATACGAGTAATGTAATGTTCTGTGCATTCGATTCTGCAATTTCACAAGAACAGGAAAGTGTAGGAATAACATTGAGTATCGGTGTTTGGGAAATTGCTTGTTCGCGCTATGACTGTAGGTAATCCAGAGAAACAATCAACTATTAACTGTGTTCAATCCATTTAACAGTTTAACAAGTTAAACATAAACATCTGATTGGTCGGAATACGGCCGTCAATAATCCGTGAAGATAAGAGAGATGGTATTAATTGAGTAGATAACTGATAGAAGGGGTAAATAGATGGAGAAAAATGTGAAATAAAATTACTGCGCCCTGGTCAACCACTCATAAAGACCCTCTTAAAGGGTACCAACCCAATCTGAGAGTCAGAGCTAGGGGTTTAGCACAGGGGGGCAAAACATATCTGAGTGGTCCCCAACCCAGTGGGGCCCCCTTAATGCATGTTTACAACTGAAGAGGCGCATTCTAATTATATACCAGACGTGATCCCTGTATATAACCCCCATCATCCCTGAATATACCAGCCGTCATCCCTGTGTATAACCCCATCATCCCTGAATATACCAGCCATCCTCCCTGGGTATAACCCTCATCATGCCTGTATAAACCAGCCATCATCCCTGTATGTAACCTCTGGCATCTCTGTATATACCAGCCTGGCTAGTATATACAGGTAAGATGGGGGTTATAAGGGGATGATGGCTGGTATACACAGGGATGATGGGGGTTAATGAAGTGATGATGGCTGGACTACCCATCATCCCTGTATATAACAACCATGATCCCTGTATATAACAACCATGGTCCCTGTATATAACAACCATCATCCGTGTATATACCAGCCAGGCTACCCCTGCCACATAGCTTTGTACGACATAAAACTACTGCTCCCAGCATGACCCGAACAATGGTAAGGATATGCTGGGAGTTGCTGTTTCACAAAAAAAAAAATCATACCACCCATCAACTCGCTGCAGATCATACAATGACTGCAGTACTGATCAGATGCAGAATAAACATTTACATTAAGTCACTCACCGGTGACGTAATTTTCAGATTCTAGTTGTTCGTTTTTCTCTTTTCTCCTCCATCCGGTCCAGAACTCTATGATGACTTCTCCCGACCACAGCCCATTTCTGTCAGTTTGCCGCTCAGATGTCTTAAGCTTCTCACTTTTCTAAAATTTCTGCACCTATAAACGAAGATGAAATTCTCAATGCCCCTAAATATAATAGCGCCATACACTGTGTCCCTGATTATAATAGTACCATACACTATGTCCCTGATTATAATAGCACCATACACTGTGTCCCTGATTATAATAGCACCATACACTGTGTCCCTGATTATTATAGCACCATACACTGTGTCCCACACACACACACACCGTGCTCCCTGTAGATAGTGCCGCCCATAGATCCCCCGGTAGATAGTACCCACATACAGCCCCCTATAGATAGTGCTCCATATATAGCCCCCTGTGGACAGCGCTCTAAATATAGCCCCCTATATATAGTGTCCCACATATCGCCTCCCGTATAGATTGTGCCCCTCATATAGCTCCCCCTGCAGATAATGCCACTCACAAAAATTAAAACTTTACATACTCACCTTGATCCCATTCCCCGTGCCGCCCTGTGTCAATGCAGGCCTGCTCTCTTCTGAGCAGGTCTGCTGGGGCTGAGCGACGCTTGCGTCATTGAAGGGCGCTGATTCGCAGGACAGAATGACTTGCCCTGTCAATCAGCGCCTTTCAACAACAGAAGCGGGGCGATGACGTCATTGCGCTGCTAGCTTCGTTGAAAGGCGCTGATTGGCAGGGCAAAATGACTTGCCCCGCCAATCAGCGCCTTTCAACAACACAAGCACTAGCGTTGTTGAAAGGCGCTGATTGGCGGGGCAAGTAATTCTGCCCTGCCAATCAGCGTCATGGTTAGGTGCTGAATGGTCTGACACGGAACGTGCCCGGCAATTCAGCACTTATGCATGTAATTGTATCTGCGTCCTATAGACGCAGGTACAATTAGTGCAGGAGGGGGGGCAGCGGCTGGTTTCAGTTGCACCACCGCCCCCTCAGACAGGTAGCAGGCCACCCTGTGTGGCGTTGCCATGGCAGTGGCAGCGGGAGCGGCGGTCATGGCTGGGGCGGTCACGGTGGGCCCCACCATCTCAGTGGTTCCGGGGCCAATGCCCCACGCTAGCTACACTACTGCTGAGAGTCCATCTCTAGATCATACATGAATGTGTGGCTCCAGAGGCCAAAGCGTATTCTGAATTTTGCAAGTAAGAGTTAAATAACTAGGCACGTCTAAAGCTATCCAAAGACCTAAGATAATTAATTAAGATGTCTTATTCCCTAATTACCAAGTTAATTCTCAGAGAGAACTGATGAGCAGCTAGCAAAGTGTTCTAAAGCCACATAATAGAAAAAACAACAAAAAACTATCTGAATATTTTTTTTCAGATGTGGTAGACACTGTTATTATAGTACCATGAGAGACTCTGTTATGGGTCACTTGCTTTCACAGACAAAGCTTCACAAAAGACTTGCAAAGAATTCAAGAAACACGACAGGCAAATTATACTTTGTTTTATGCCTATGGAACTGGACAGAAAAAATGTAACCTAGCTGATTAATTTTTTTCACCTGTGACATCAGAAATGGTAGACACTGTTCTGAGGGCACTATGAAAGACTCTGTTATGGGTCACTTGCTTTCACAGACAAAGCTTCACAAAATTAATTAAGACTTGTAAAGAATTCAAGAAACATGACAGGCAAATTATACATTGTGTTAGGTCTATGGAACTGGACAGGAAAAATGTAACCTATCTGATGATTTTTTTTCACCTATGACATCAGATGTCGGACAAGGCTATACCACTTTATAATGACTTGTGTGTTTAGACTGCTCTCTACAGGCGGACGACGACAGTATGTACATAGCTTATGTACATGTTCCAGGTACCTCATCTTTACAAATTTCTTATCCACTCCTGCAACAACAGTCCCCAAGATCAGCACTCCACACAGAACATACATTAGTATCAGCACTAGACAACATTAGTTATTTAAAACTCATTTATCAATCCCACAAGAACCACTTTAAAGTTTGGTAAATTTAAGCCATTCATCAGAAGATTTCTATAATCCAGGTGGGAAATTATGTGTGTATGCACAATCATTTTAATGCTGTTATTATTGATGTTAAAGAGGATGCTATTATCAGGGCCGACATCAGGAATTTCAGGGCCCCCTACAGCTAAATTTTCTGGGCCCCCCTACCGTGGCACCGCCTGTTAACGGTACTCCGTCCAGCACTATATCATGGTACCCAGGGCCGCCATCAGGGGGGGTATTAGGGTTACTGATGTGAGAGGCCCGGCAAAACCTAATTGAAAGGGGGGCCCGGCAAACTGCCGCGACTTGCCTTTGGTAGAAAAAAAACAGGCCTCTGCAATGGGGCCCGTTTTTTTCACCAAAAGAATGTCGTGAGCTGCGGGCCCCCCTTTCATTTAGGTTTGGCGTTGCACGGATGTATTACACGTTCGTCTGAATAAGCCCTAACAATAAGGCCCAGTTCACAGAGTTTTGGGCCTTGATATTGACTCGGACACTGCGTCAGAATCAGCACCAAACAACTTCCAAAACCGCCTCCCATTGATTTAATCTGAAATCAATGGGAGCCAGTCGCGGAAAAAAGAAAAAGAAGCACGTCCTTTCTTGCCGCGGTTCCGCCTCTGACCTCCCATCGAAATCAATGGGAGGCAGAAAATGCATTTTTCGCTGTGTTTTTTGTCTTCTGTCCTCAATCGTCGCAGGCAAAAAACGCAGCAAAAAAACGCGGCAAGATAGTGTGGGCAGGTCAAAATCTGCCTCAAAATTCTTTAAGGAATTTTGAGGCAGATTTTTTTTCTGCCTGCAAAATACTCTGTGTAAACAGGGCCATACATAATCAGCACTTTGAGACATTTTACTCACTGTGTCAGAAGAACTGCTCCCACTCCAGTCCTCGTCAGGCGATGTCTTCGGTCCAGATGTCGTCCTTCACCTCCAGGCTCCAGAAAATTGATCGACGAACTCCTGCCGCCGCGCAACAACTGGACTCCTCCCCCTCTCCTTACGTAACTACGCTCTTGAGGGAGGCGGAGGTGGAGAAGGAGGAGGAGGCGGAGAAGAAGGAGGAGGCGGAGGCGGGCCAGCAGGTAAGTAGTCTGTGCGCCGGGGATGTTCTTGTGGTGCGGGCACGAGCAGGTTGCGCGCCGGCACGCCCGGTCGTTCGGGCGCGTGCCTGTGGACCTTCGTGCGCGCACGCTTGTGCGGTCGAGCGCGCCCGCTTGTGCGGTCGAGCGCGCGCGTTTGCGGTCCAGCGCGCGCGCGCAAGCGGGCGGTGTTTTACGAGAGGGGGGCCCGCAGCTCACGACATTGTTTTGGTGAAAAGAACAGGCCCCATTGCAGGGGCCTGTTTTTTTCTACCAAAGGCAAGTCGCGGCAGTTGCCGAGCCCCCCTTTCAATTAAGTTTGGCCGGGCCCCCTACAGTAGTACCCCTAATACCCCCCTGATGGCGGCCCCGGCTATTATTATTTAAATTCGCAACCAGATGACCCCTGTCTACTTATACAGTCCCCCTGCCGAGTGTGAGGGGGTTGCACTAAGTATTGCAAGACTTATCTAAATCAGCAGGGTATAGTTTTCCTGGTCTCCGTTGCACACAGATTAGTGAGCTACATCCCAGCCATCCCCTCATCTTCCAAGCTTATTGCTTCACATGCACTAGCACTGGAGGGGGGCGATAATGGGGAAATACAGAGCTTTTTCTCATATCGTTTAGATTGTAATATGGGACACAACATGATAAAAATAGAGGAGGATATTATGAAATTGTCGCTAGCAGAAATGAGCGAGTTTCCATAATTTGTTTTTCGAGTCCGATTCGATCAAATCGTCAGTCCGATTCAATTTGGTCTGAATAAATTTGCTCTTCTGTAGTTGCTGTTTTTTTTTTTTAATATGGCCTCAACACACCAAATTGGGGGATTGATGTAAGTTTTAGCTACATAAAGGGATCAGGTCTGGGCTTGTTAGTAGAAGGTCGGAACAGTAACGCTTTGTCTTGAACACGCTGACTTTAAAATTTAAGAAAATATTAACTCTGGAGTGTGGCGAGGGGACCGCTTGTGCTCTGTCGTACACTTAAATGTTAATTTATGAAACATGGAGTAGACTTTGATATCATTACCCTAGAGATACTTTAGTATACCAAAATGGCTCATTATATGTCCCAAAGGAGAAGCATAAAATGAAGGGGCAAATGCAGATCTTGTGGAGGAAATGTAGACTTTGCAAAAAAGATGCATAGGAACCTTTATGTGAGGCAGGGTGATAATAGCATGGTCAGACTCGCCCATCAGGGTACCAGAGGAGCCTTCGGTCGGCCCAGGCTATTACACAGTAATGGGCCGCAAAGGTCCAGAATGCGCCAACCCCGTTTGGCATTGACTTTGGAGTCACTCACTTGCCACTAGGATCTTCTGTTTTTCTTGTGGGATGATTCACAAATAACCTATTAGACCTTATTGATGATATGTCATGTGTGTACAATGATAACAAGATTATAGGTGACCCTCATAATGATTTCCTCTAGTGGGCCGAAAGAATTCCAGTCCGTCACAGGATAACTGAATTTATTTTATGTCTATATCGCTGGCCAGTTGAATGCTCACCAGTCCCAGCCAGATAGTTCCACATTCCTCCACTTACCAACCCCATGCATGCGTAAGATGGTGCATGCCGGATCTACATTAATTAAGACTGTGGAATAATTGACCTAATTTACTAGGGATGTGCATTATGAACATTTGCCTTATATACATCATTCACCTGAATCACTCCTAAGTGGGAGCCGTCTGCGTAATTGAGGCACGAAAAAACGGAAAATGGGCACCAGGGAGAGAACAGCGTTTGCCCCAGGTGCTAAGTTGGGGGCCAACTTGGCCAGGGTATTTAAATCCATGGATAGGGAGGGTAGAGAAGTAAATCTCTGTACCAGGTGAGAGAAGGGCAAGCTACAACACTAATTCACAGAATATGGGTCCCGTAAAAGGCATTTTTACTCTGCTGATGGCCGCAGGTACTTTTTTTTTTTTTTTTTCTACTACTCTCATCTATTTCCCAAATTTCTCCCACTCAGAAATAATTGTATGTCGTTGAATTCCTCATATTATAACTCTATTCTGTAATACACAAGGGGAAGTGTCTCAGAAGGTTGAGGTTTACTTTAAGGGTATAGGAGAAGGACCTGGTATAGAAAAGGGACCTGGCATAGTCTGTGCCAACCCTGTTAAGACACAGACAGTCTACATTGCAAATCAAGAGATCTAGTTAACTATAGCATATTGGGTGAGAATAAAAAAGGGGCATTAAGAAGGGTCAACTGCATTGAGGGCTTTGGATAGATCTTGAAGTAGTAGCAAAGACGAATGATCGCTAATGGATTTAGCAGCCAAAGAATGAGGATTCGCTATAATTCAAAAAATAATTTCCTATTAGAACAGGCTATGTAGAGAATTGTGGCAAGATGGAGGATTATGCAAGTACAATATGTAGCAATAATTCAAAGAGATTTATTGTGAAGTAGGGTTATTTAAAGGAGATGAAGGACGTTCAGATGATGCCTCTAAGCTGGCGGCAATCAATGCCCGCTGAATAAAAAGGCTTAAAAGGCCGTAAGATATGATTTCTGCAGAGAAGAGCCGTATAAATTGAGCATGTAAGAAAATGCGAACAAAAGGCTGGTGAGATGGAGGATGAAGAAGAAGTAGTCACTTTCAGCCCCACACGTGGGTTGATCACCCTCCAGCTGTACCCATTTGGGAATTACAGGACTAAGTTTGTTAAGTCTGTAGTACCAAAATGAGAGGTGCAATTTGTAACGCTTTCTTCTCTTCAGTTTATGATAAAGTCAGCTCTATGAGCTTTACACATCTGATTGGAAAGTCTACTTCAGCATGTCTTTTGGTACTCATCTAGCCGGTACTCGATGTAGTGAGAAAAGGTAAAATTGGCAGTGAGGCAGGGACTGCTATGGGGGCAATCAACACCCCTTGATGTCACAGTAGAGATCACTGTAGTGATCTGAAGGGCTGTATGCAGAGCCGGATTTTCACGCCCAAGGGAAAAATATTCGGTTGGGGCCAACATCCAGAACCCCACCTAACCCCTTTTCGTAGCCACATTTAGGAGAAATGGCCGCATGTGTAGGTGCCCTCTCCACTGAAGTCTATGGGAGTTATAGATACACGCATGTGTCTTGGCTGGATAGGATCACCAAAGGGTGGATGGTCAAGGTCATCAAGTTGGTGGACACCCCAGGACGCATGCCTCATTTACCCTCCCTATTATCCAGCACTGGCTGTACGGGAATTAATGGAATCAAATCTTTCTGACAAGCTGAAGGAGTTTTTCTGAAATGGTGAGACCTCTGAAAACAAGATCACTTATTGTCATTGTTGAGACATCACCAGGGTTGTCAACCGTCCATAAATTTATGGACAGTCGGCAAAAACCCGGTGTTTTTTTCTGCCATCCATAGCGCCTGGCAGAAAACACTTCTGGGAATTCTTCCATTCCCTCTGATAATTTGCACTGTGCATGCGGCACAATTTACATGTGCAGCCGTTGTACAAACTATAAAACTATAAGGGAAGCGGGCCCATGGTAGCCTGCAGCTGGAGTGGACTTGTAGCTGGAGAGGAGTGTATGACAGTCTATGATGTAGGCGACCTTAGTCAGAGACAGACTGTCATTCGGTCGGTGCCGGGACCGATGAGTCATCTGATCCTGACCTCAGTGACGTCATGAATGAGGGTTAAATACACAGATTATGGGGGTTATATACAGGGTTGAGTGGGTGATATACGGCGATGATGGGTGTTATATATGGGAAGTCCTTGTATATAACCCCATCATCCCTGTATATAACTCCAATCATCCCTGTATATAACACCTATCATTCCTGTATATACAAGACAGCCATCATCCCTGTATATAACTCCCATCATTCCTGTATATAACCTTGGTTATCCTTGTATATAACGCCCATCATCTCTGTATACAGGGTTAATGGGGGTAATACACAGGGACGATGGGGGCTATATACAGGAAGAATGGGGGTTATATACAGGGATGATGATTATTATATACAGGGATGATGGTTGGTATATACAGGGATGATGCCGGTTATATAGAGGAATGATGGGGGTTATATACAGGGATGATGGCGGTTATATACAAGGATGATGGCTGGTTATATAGAGGGATGATGGTTATATACAGGGATGATGGAGGTTATATACAGGGATGATGTAGGTTATATACAGGGATCATGGGGTGATATAGAGGGATGATGGGGTTATATACAAGGATGATAGGGTACATCAGGTTTATTGCTAGCTCTTGATTTTGTAATGTGTCTGCAAAAATTTTGATCCATGATTTTTAGCTCAATTGTCCAGAAATTACATAAGTGGAGGTTGGCAACCCTGGATATCACCTTTCTATAGCCATTGTATGATGGGACTATTGGGCTATTCGAGGTGGATTAATCTTTCCCTTGAGTGTTAATAAACAGGAATGGCTTGTAACTGGTATGTGACTATTCTGAGAGGATCTTGCATTTGATATCATGTACTGACATAACATGTGACATTCTCTCTTTTCATTTTTTTTTTCATCTATTTTTAGGGTCCAAGTAGAATTTTATGTGAATGAGAACTCCTTCAAGGAACGTCTGAAACTGTTCTTTATTAAAAATCAGAGATCAAGTAAGTATTTAATACATGGAATGTAACATGGAGCCTGCTCCCCCCACCACAGGGTGACAGGAGGGAGGAGCTATGTGACATGGATCCTGCTCCTCCCACCACAGGGTGACCGACAGAAAGGAGGAGCTATCTGACATGTAGCCTGAGTCTCCCACCACAGGGTGACAAACAGGGGGGGAGGAGCTATGTGACATGTAGTCTGCTCCTCCCACCATTAAGTGACACAGACATTAGGGAGGAGCTATGTAGCATGTAGTCTGCTCCTCCCACTATATGGTGACACAGACAGGAGGGAGGAGCTATGTAACATGTAGTCTGCTCCTCCCACTATAGGGTGACAGACAGGTGGGAGGAGCCATATGAAATGGAGTTTGTTCTTCCATATTAGAATTACATTTTTCACTTCACACTCTATACTGTTCTTATTTTGCATACTTGGACTTTGTGTTTTCCAGGTTTAAGGGTCAGATTGTTTAATTTCTCTCTAAAGTTGCTGAGTTGCCTTCTGTACATTATACGAGTATTACTGGATGATCCAAGAGAAGGCAAAGGAAACTGGTGAGTATACATGAACATGTTTAGTTCATCTCTCAGCTTTCATCCCATAAACTTCCAATGTTCCAAATGCAAGCAACAATGTTTCCATTCACTGATTATAAGCAGAGATCTTGGAGATGATGAGGAGTTGAAACCAACTGGTTTATTTACATAACACTGGATGACCCAGATCCTATAGATGGTTGTACATGGGTAAAGATTCCCTTAGTATTTTTGGAAAGGTATGGGCTCATTATTTGATAGCTGCTGTCTTTCCGCACTATTTTTGGAATTTCTTTATAACTGGCCTCCCGCTCTGCCCTGATATATCTCACCTAACACTGCTCCGTCAGCACAGTGCTTCCTGCTGTTCCTGTACGCTGCAGCCTTTACATACCCCTATTTTTAGACTCACCGCCTCCCTGTCTATGGTACTACGCTGCTCATCATCTTATATTTTTTATTGCAGTTTGGACTGCCCCAAACAGAACTACTCTTCTCAGCACAAATTTGATTGGTAAGACCCATAACATGATAGTCGATACGCCTGATTTCATGATTTTCCTGTGAGAAATTAATATGACAGTAAAGCTTTGGTAATTGGGGGTACTGTATTTGGGGGGAGTGGGGGTTAAAGAATTCCTTAAAGGTTTTTTCCCATGTTGGACATTTATGGTATATTTATAGGATATGCCATAAATGTCTGATAGATGTGGGTCCCAGCTCTGGGACCTGCACCTATCTGTATAATGGGGCGCCTGACCCCGTCCTACCTTCTCCCACTGTTACTGGTCCCCATCTACTGAGTTATGAGGTGGCTGGGAGGACGGAAATAGCCTAATTTGCTGTATCTGTAACTTCCATACAAGTGAATCAGAGTTACTAAAATAGCCTAGTGCAGCGAGCTGCACTTTTTTTTTTTATTGCTCCTGATTTCTGGAAATGGCGTAGCTCGCTGTATTACGCTGTTTCCATAACTCTCATTCACTTCTATGGCAGCTGAGGAAACGGCATAACTCAGCTAGCTTCGCTATTTCCGTACTCCCAGTCACCTAATAAGTCATTCGCCGGGGACCAGTAACAGCTGAAAAAATAGGATGGGGGTCAGGGGGCCCCATTCTAGAGATAAGTGCGGGTCTCACCTATCAGAGAATTATGGGATATCCTGTGGATATGTCACAAATGCCTGAGATGGGACTACCCCTTTAAATTAGGCTCTGTGCCATGGAAGTTTAAAGGGCACTTGTCACCAGGGCAGACCTCCTTATGCTAGGGCGATCTACAAAATACAGTGGTGGAAATCTCCCTTCATGGGCCAGTCAAAAGCACTAAGAGGTGTCATGTGACACTCCTTGGACTCATTCAATACTCTTCCACTATCTATGGGGCACTGAAATAACTATAAATGAGCCCCCTGGGTGCCTCTGATTGGCCCAGAGGTAGCTCCTCAACCGGTGGTAAATGTACCACGGAAGGTGCATGCCATGTCTCTTGTGGGTACTTGCACTCACTCATGCTGTTTTATCATAGTTTTTTGGGTACTTTTATGTTATTTGTTTGGGTAGGGACTACCTGCATTAGGAACTTTGAGAAACACTGGCCTATAGGGCTCAGAAATTGTCTTCCTTCCCGGTTAGGAAAGCTTTATGCCACTTCACTGATGCTAGGCATAAGGGAAGTGACAACCTCTTTGAGCACATGTCACTTTTTCAGCCCACACGGTTTTACATATGGGGGGACCACAGTTCAGTTTAGCATTCAGCTGACATAGCATTTTCTATGGGGCCCAGCAGATAAATGGATCCATCTCCACTCAAATACTAGTCAGTGGGCACCATTGATAATGGAATGGGCAGTGGGAAAACGTAAAACATTTCACTGGGAAGTTATGGAAAGGATGTGGAGGGGGAAAAAAAATAATCATACACTTTTAGTGTCCGTAACTTACTAGCTGTGGGATTTATCAGGATGGACTGGGTCCCCATTGCAGGATATGGCTATGGGGCCACAATGTGTTATACTCCAGGCAGTTGGCGTGCCCTTCAGACCACATGATTAGAATGATGTTTTGGCTTTGCTCATGCAGTAAAAATATGGTCTCACATAGCGGCATCTGCCAACCGCAGCCACATGCAGTGTGCGGGTCTTCAAACAGATTATTATTGGCCACACAATTTTGCAGTAAACAGCAGCTGTACCTGGAAAACCACGCAAACTCAAGGTTTGAGAAGGATTGAGCATCACTCATCTGATTATTACTTCTTTCCTAGGACTTCCATTATTTGGGTAAACAGACCGGTTCCTTTGTGGGGTCTTCAGGTTAGTTCCGCAATGGATTATATTGATTTATTGGTTAATTGTATGGTTAATATGACCAAAGAGACTTCTTAACCTCATCCCAAGACACTTATTAGTGATCTCTTTTAGGGCCTTTTGGACTACTTTAATAACTACTATAACTTTCCTTGTCAGTAGTGATGTATGATAATGTATTTAAAAAATGATTATAGTATGGGAAAATGGGGCATTTGCCCCGGGTTCCTCACCAGTTAGGATGCTCCACCACCCTGCAGCCACCACAGCCTAAACCTACTCTAGCTTGAGGATTTTCTATTCACTATTATGTTTTTTTCCGTTTGACACATATATGCACTCTATGGCAGTATTATATTGGCACTGTATAGTGGTTTTATTTAGTATTACTATCCCTTTCTCTCCTTCAAGTAAAATTCAATGGGTCACCCCTAGACCTTTATCTGGCCTTGTGGTAAAATGAGCAATAATTTTTCTCTGTTTCCTTCTACTGATCAGGTTCTAGTTGCGTTAATAAGCTTTCTGGAAACAATGCTTCTTACCTACCTAGGATATAAGGTAAGTCTCCATCCTCCAAACTGCAAGTTCAGTGTGAAAGTGCTGAGTGAATTTCCAGATATTTTTTGCCTCTTTTCACCAAACAGTAAATCTATTTCAAACCTGGAGATTCAATAAGTATATTTCACGTGAGTTTAGAAATATGGTCATCCTGGTTCCATGTCAACTTCCCTTCACCTTTCTTTACATCTCTTCCGTTCCCTCCTGTTTCCTTGTCTTATGTTATCTTCCTAACCACTACCTTCCTTCACCACATTACTTCCTTTACCATTTCTGCCCTTCTTTTCCCCGCTCTAACCCCATCACCCATCCTTTCCCTTCCTCACCATCTCTTCCCTTACCCTCCAGTTTTATGTCTTCTCTTTGCATCCCTTTCCTCATCATTCTCCCTTTCCTCATCATTTTTCCTTCCCTTATCATTTTCCCTTTCCTCCCCATTTCTGCCCTCTCCTTTGCTTACCTTGCTATCCACTTCATCTCTTGCCTGGCTCCTTCTTTCCTATGTCTTTCCTTTGCATCCTTTTTCTTCCTTCCCCACTCCCTCCCTTCCTTTCCTCACTATTTTCCCTTCCCTCATCATTCTCCGTCACCATTCCGCCCCATTGCTTCCCTTGCTTTCCTTTCCATCTCTTCCCCTCCTATATCTTCCCTTTGCATTCTTTTTCTTTCAGCCTTTCCTCATCATTCTCCCTTTCCTCATCATTCTCCCTTTCCTCATCATTCTCCCTTTCCTCATCATTCTCCCTTTCCTCATTATTCTCCCTTTCCTTATCATTCTCCCTTTCCTCATCAATCTCCCTTTCCTCATCATTCTCCCTTTCCTCATCATTCTCCCTTTCCTCATCCTTTTCCCTTTCCTCATCCTTTTCCCTTTCCTCATCCTTTTCCCTTTCCTCATCCTTTTCCCTTTCCTCATCCTTTTCCCTTTCCTCATCCTTTTCCCTTTCCTTTTCCCTTCCCTTTCCTACCCATCCCATTCCTTCCTTCACCATAACTTACTTTACTTTCCTCTCCATCTCTTTCCTTACTCTCCCTTCCTATATCTTCCCTTTGCATTCTTTTTCTTCCCTTCCCCATTCCTTTCATTCTTTTCTCATCATTCTCTCTTCCCTTTCCTCCCCATTCCTTCCTTCCCTATTCCTATTCTCAACATTCTCCCTTCCCTTATCATTTTCTTTTCCCTCCACATCTCATTCCTTCCTTCCCTATTGTCTACCTTGCTTTCCTCCTCATCTCTTCCCTTACCCTCTATACCTCCCCTCTCCCATTCATTCCTCATCTCTGCATAACATTTCTTCCTTCACCATGTTTTCCCTTCCTTTTTTTTTTTTTTACCTTAACCCCTTAACCCATTCTCTTCTCCACCTATCCCTTCCACACCACCCCTTCCCATCCCCTCTTTCCTTATCTCTTTCCTTTGCATCCTGTTCATTTTTCTCCATATACCGTTCTGTCCTTCACTTGCTTCTCTTATTTTTTTTCCCCCCATCTTTTCCCTTACTCTCCATTCCTCCCTAATCACTTTCCTTACCTATGCATCCAATATCTTCCAGTCCCAGCTCATATCTAACTATCTCATCTATCTATCTATCTATCTATCTATCTATCTATCTATCTATCTATCTATCTATCTATCTATCTATCTATCTATCTATCTATCTATCTATCTATCTATCTATCTATCTATCTATCATTCACAAAGTTTAGATGTCACACCTGTAATTCTGTTACAATGTGTCAGGATATAATGGGTTTTATGGCTGCAGGTAATAGTAGGGTTGTCACTGCACTTTTGTTATTTCCTCCACAATACCGTACATAACATCAACAACATTGATTCTCCGATTGTGTAAGTGATTTTTCGTGTGGACGTATAACATTATATAGTGCAATTTATTTGCACAAATCGCATAAACCTCTGTCAGGTCCTGTTTGAAATTCAAGGATTCTCAACACAATTGATTTTGACAATGAGGGACAGGTTATTCCTGCCTATGTTCCCTGCTGTCTTTAAGTGTTCAGTCTCCTTTAATTACCATTGATATACAGGGAAAAAAAGATGTCTGCTCTACCTGTCAAATGTACGACAGGTGACTTTCTATAACCTCAAGTGGATTCTTAAAGGAGCAAAGGATTTTGATCTATATGTTCCCCCCCATTCCCCCAAAAATGTAGAATTTTTGTATTTATGTAAGACAACCCCTTCTATATGCTCTATTATAGCATATGGATGTTATATATAGGGTCCCCTGTTCCCACCCATGAGCTAGAACAGAGAGCCGATATGTAAGGGCGTCTCCTGTTCTCATGGACCCAGCATTACATGGTTCGGCAGAGGAAATACCTAACCAGACGTGGCTTCATAATACAGGTAAAGGGCTGATTAAATATGTCGATCAATGTAAAGTAATGCACCTAGGCCACAGTAATAGTATGGCTGCACATAAACTAAATGGAAGATAAATCAGACCAATGGAAGAACTAGGATATTCTGGTTACTAGTAAACTAAGCAGTAGCACTCAATGTCAAGCAGCAGCTGCAAAAGTACACATCATTTAAGACTGCATAAAAAGGTAGATAAAAACCTGTAATCTAAACCTATATATTTTTAATTTGTACATATCTAACAACTAATGGCATTAAGATAAATCATGGTTAATGAATCAACTGAAATGGGCTACGGTTGACCAGGTGGCTTTGTGTTTGTCTTCCTCTTTTTTAAACAACTAGTTTGGAGAAAGCTTGATTTTAAAGAGGCTCTGCCACTAGTTTAGTAATGCCCTTTCTCCTAGCTATGCTAATAGGCGCTGTCACACTGATAATGCTAGTGAAAATTGTGTCCAAAAACGTTTATTATTTTAAAAGTTATGAGCTATTTTCTAAATATGCAATTGAGCCCATACTTGACAAATGGGCGTCAACAGCAGTGATTCTCCTGAAGTGGAGCTACATCACAGCCTCTGACGCTGTCCTATCAGCATGAAGCTGCTTCACACAGTGTGATAGAGTGAGGCTGGAGGGAAGGGGGAACACTTCAAATAGCCATATCTCCGTTTGGGGACCACCTAGAACAGAGGTTCTGGTGGCATATGAAAGAGGAGATTCTAATCATTATCATATGGAACCAGGATCACAGTTCGAGCTGTGAAACAATCGGAGATATCACCAGTTGTAAACACAGTCGGGAATGGAAGCTGTGTACTAAATTAGTATACTAGATCATTTGGGCCGCGGTATCTGGTATCTGCCCTGGTGGCCGCAGGGAATTCCGGGCAAAAAACCGCACCAAATTGTCCGCTGCGGAAAACTGCTGAGCATTCAGCCGGCCTGCTAGCAGGCCGGCCTCACGGGATGACATTTTATCCCAGGAGACCGCTGCAGCCTGTGATTGGCTGCTGTGGCGGTCACATGGGATGAAGCGTCATCCCTGGAGGCCAGCCTGGAGGAAGAAACACACTTCTGAGTAAGTATAAGATTTTTTTTTTCTTTAGGAGTTGCGTTTTTGCGGCAGAATCGCTGTGATTCCGCCGCAATAAACGCAGCAGCTGCTATTTGTCGTGGGTATTACCTCCCATTGAATTTAATGGGCAAAACCTGCAACAAATAAGCTGCGTTTACGCAAATACAATAGACATACTGCGGAATAAAACTGTGCACCGCAGGTCAATTTCTGAGCAGTTTTTCCGCTCACCATTTACTCAGCGTGTGGATGAGATTTGTTATATCTCATGCACTTTGCTGCTACTGTATTAAACTGTGGATTTTCCACAACTAATTCCGTTGCGGAAAATGTGCAGTATTTATGTAACATGTGAATTTACCCTAAACCCCCGAAACCCCCCCCCCCCCCTCCTACTGGTCCATGGAAAAATTGTCTTGCATGAAACTGGTGCTTGGTTAAAAAAAAGTTGGGGACCGCTGTACTATATGATGACGCTGTGTTGCTGGGCAGGGAAGGGGGAGAAGCTGGATGCTGATTGGACAACGTCATACAGAAAACATTACACCGCCCAGAGTGAAAAGAAAGGGTCACCTCCCATTTGGCTATTAGAGTCACATTAGCATATTTTAAAAAATGCTCATAACTTTACAAATAATAAACTTTTTTGAAAAACAAATGACACTGTAGTTATCAGCATCATAGCGCCTATTAGATTAGTTAGGAGATATGAAATTAATAAACTAGGGACAGATCCTCTTTAGGGGTTGTACAAAATTAGAAAAACATGGCAGCTTTCTTCCAAAAACAGTGCCACACCTGTCTACAGGTTGTGTTTGGTATTGCATCTCTGCCCTACTCACTTTAATAGAGCTGACCTGCACTACCAGACACAACCTGTGGGCAGATGTGGCACTGTTTCAGAAAAAAGCAGAAACCCGTGGGCACTGTATCCTATACAGGGTCCTTGATAATGAGGTTTTTATTATGGCTATGAATATGGTGGAGTTGCAGTTTCCAGCTGCTGTTTTATATATTTGATATTTTTATGTTATATTTTAGGGCAACATCTGGGAGCAGCTGCTTAGATTCCCGTTTATTCTTGAAATGTTCAATACTCTGCCGTTCTTTGTTACTGTGAGTATGACTCTTCCCCCCCCTCCTCACCATCGCCCTTTCCATTCTCTATTTGTTGTGGTGTGTTCTCTTCCTCTTCACTATGTACCGAGCTGGTGACCCACAAATGCCCCATGACCGCAGCCCCACTCTCTCCCTATTAAGCTGCAGACCGGCTGTGAGCAGTGATCCTCTGAACCTTTTCTGGAACCATTCATGCGGAATAAAAGCTTTTTTATATGGGAATGTAGGTGCGAGGTTGTATAATGTCACTTATTTTTAGGGCTTTTAATACACTTTCTTTTATCTGGGGCCATAGGTTTGACGTATTTTCTGCTCACGGCCAAAGCCATATTGGTAAAAAGCTGGCCCTGTGCATGACACCCTTATGGACTGCCATATAGTGCCCAAATAATACAATCATATAGTATATAAATTAAAGTACCACACAGTGCCTGATTACCACCGCCACACAGTGCCCAAATAACTGCCAAACCAATAAACAAGGGAATCACATACCAAGTATGTGATCGCAGGTGCAAGTTCCATCCGTGGTGCCCGCTTTTAGTAGTGACAGGTGATTAACCCCTAAGGCCGTTAACTGAAAATAGTCATTGTTATGCAGTCATATATATCCGCCCCCGTTCTTTAGAGTACACTATTTGCACTGTTTATACTGCTTATACTTTTACAACCATTTTTTTTTATTGCTCCGAGTCTTAAATAAAATAAATTAGACAGCTATGCAAATAGTTTTGATTTAAAATCTCCTGACCTTCTGTATATACAGCTCCTATGCAGAGATATGTGTCTCCATGGTTACAGACTACAGACAAGCCTTGTGTAGTCTGATATTGTAGTCATGCGTTACTCTCTTCTATCTACTCCCACTTCTATAGTACGTAGGTTATCAAGAAGATAACCAGAGGGAGTCACAAAGGAACACAATTCTCATGAAGTCCCTATGGTCCCCTATTACAGGGCTATGGACACTCTGTGTGCCGCCATATAGCACCCTGCATGGTACTGTATTACAGAGATGTTCTTGCCTAGAAACACTGCTTATAGGTAATACGGCCTTCAATGGAGCATAAAACGATGTGTTAGGGTATGTTCACACGTACAATTAAAACCGGCTGAAAATTATGGCGCTGTTTTCAAGGGAATACAGCCTCTGGTTTTCAGGCATTTTTGAAGCGGAAAACGTTTTTTTGAGGTGTTTTTTTGAGGCGTTTTAGGAGCTGTTTTTCAATTGACCCTATGAAAAACAGCTCAAGAAGTGACATGCTCCTTCTTTTTACGCTGCGTCTTTTTACGTGCCGTTCTTTAAAACCGCGGCGTAAAAAACGCCCCGTGTGAACTAAATGCTGCTTTTCCCATTGATTTCAATGGGAAGCTGTTTGTCGGCGTTTCACTAGCGTTTTTCAAGGCGTATTTTGAGGCGTTTACGTCTACTGTATGAAATCAGAGGCATATGGAGGTACAGTGAGGACCCCAAAAAAAGTCTACGTGGGCTGTATTACAGCTCTGTACAACTCAGAGCTTATACTGAGCCATAATATGGTCAAGAGCGTGAGGCATTAACATGATTCCTTTTTTTTTTAAACCAAACTTTATTGAATAAACATCACAAAGCATAAAAATAAGCATACAAACATGTAGTATAACCACAACAACCCTTACAATAAAGTTTTTATGGCTGAATCTGCCTTCCCCATAATGAACTGACAGTAGGAAAAGATAACACATGACTGCAAGTTTCCCTGTAATCTGTAACCGTTAAAACACATTGGTCTGCATTGGGGCTGTATACACAAAACGGCAGGATATTTTTTTTAATCAAGACTATTTGCAAAGTTGCTTCATTTATTTTTTATTCTCGACATATTAAAGCTATTAAAAAAATTATTGCAAAAGTATGAATACCCTTTAGGCTAAATCTCCCAGAATGCTCAGCAGCAGTTTTGAAGTCTGTTTTCAAGCTATTGTTTTTTTTCGTTTTTTAATCCTTACTATTATAGTTTGTGCCCCCACCAATTTCTATTACCGTAAATGAAGTCTAAATTTCCCTCTGGGATAAAACCCCAGCTGTGAAATGAGAACGGCTACAGAGATCTGTTATTTGATGTGTGGAATGGCATCAGCCACATGCCATGCACAGACTCCAGAGTACACAGGCCTGCGGCTCAGTATTGTCATTGATTAATGCTTTACTATGGTGCAAAGTTTATTAGAAAATATTAAAGTCCTATCAAACTAATGAACTACTGCACCCAATATATACCCCTGATCCTTAAAGAGGACCTGTCACCTCTCCCGACATCTCTGTTTTAGTAAATACTTATATTTCACATGAAATAACATTTCTGGAGCATCTTTCCTTCGTTATGCCATTCCTCTGTTATTCCTTCTAGAAATATATGTATAAGTAGACAACTGGGTGTTACCAGTTGGGGGTGTGTCCCTACACAGACTGACACTGTCCAATCAGTGCTGACAGAGTGAGACTGTGTAGGGACCCGCCCCTTTGACAAGGAGTGGTAACACCCAGTTTTCAATGTATTCATAAATTTCTAGGAGGAATAACAGAGGAACGGTACAACGAGTTCTAAGAAAAAAGGCTCCAAAATTATTATTATTACCCATTTTATCATTGTATAATGAGAAGTTCTGCAACGTTCTAATTTACTTCGTTTCAATTTCTCACCATTTTCAAAATCTCTGCTTGCTGCCAGTGAATGGGAAAATTCTTGTTCACATCCAGAGTCTGAAAACCTGTCCAGTAATACCTCTCACAACAAAGGGTTTGTATCCAGTCTAAACAATCCTCTGTGAGCTAAATACATCAGCAGCACAAATCTCTCTCCTGTTCTTTTGTTACAATGTATCAGTGCAGGAACAATATATCAGCCTGGTGTCCAGACTGCTTACAGAGGATTGTGGATACAATTATAACAAACTCTCAGCTTTGAGAAGTATTAGGTCTGTATGGGTTTTCAGCTTCTGGATCTTAATAGGAATGGTCCCATTCAGTGACAACAAGCAGAGATATTACAAATTGTAAGAAATTAAAAAACAAATTATATTAGAAAGTTGCAGAACTTTTTATTATAAAATAATTGAGCGTTATTTACATACAAATCTAAATCCCTCCTGCTGGACTGAAGACCACTGGTCTATATAGTAAAACCTTGTATAATATCCAACAATTTAATATAACGTCACCCTATGTATTAAGCTCCCTTGTCTTAGAGCGAAGCCTGATTTCTCTTGTGTTGCACATTTTCTTCCTTCTCCCTCCTCTGCCTTTTCTTGGCCTCCCTTCTCTCTCTTTTCTATTAAGTAGCACCTGTCGGGTAATGTCATTTGCCCATTCTCTTGCTGCCGACTCTGGGTGTGCGGAGTGATGTTGGGGTTGGGTATAGCTGCCACTCACATCCCACATCCATCAAGCTGATGATCATGAGACCTGCCCTCTCTCAAGGCTCCTTCTTTATAACTATTCTCTAAATTATGAACACCTCTGCCTTTGTATTCAGGCAAAAGCTGTTATTTCGGCTCGGTAGGGGGATAGTAAACATGAGATGCACTTAGGAGCTGGTATCACGGTGCCAACGTTTCTCGAAGCACAAATGTCTAATCCTTCCACCTCACGGTTTACATTTCTATAAAATGATCAGTAATTATTACAAATACTTTGCTTTAACTTGATTGAGTTGCATTAGGTTTTTGTTCTCCAGTCACATCCAAAGCTGCATTTAGTATATATTCCTTTTACCAGAGCGTAATGCATTGTGGGAGATAGGGTCAGACAGAATAATATGGCTAAACCGGAAACATATTCCACAAAACAAGTAGCAAAATTCTGAATGCACCTTTGGATGTGACTGGAGTATAAGTTAAAAAATGTATCTGCTAAGGGTATGTTCACACGGCAGCGTCCGTAACGGCTGAAATTACGGGGCTGTTTTCAGGAGAAAACAGCCTTGTCATTTCAGCCGTAACGGCATGTGCAGGCGCTTGAACGCCGCGTCCATTACGGACGTAACTGGAGCAGGTTTTCCATGGAGTCCATGGAAAACGGCTCCATTTACGTCTGAAGAAGTGACATTACACTTCTTTGGCGCAGGCGTCTATTTACGCGCCGTCTTTTGACAGCGACGCGTAAATATACGCCTCGTGTGAACAGACAAACGTCAGCCCATTGCTCTCAATGGGCAGATGTTTGTCAACGCTATCAAGGCGCATTTTCGGACGTAATTCGAGGCGTAAAACGCCCGAATTACATCCGTAAATAAGCCGTGTGAACATGCACTAAGAATTTTGTTTAACTCATTCTTTTGTTGATACTTTTGTGCTGATATTTGTGTGTTTTTAAGGTTTTTTGTCCGCCCTTGAGAAGTCTTTACATCCCTGTCTTCCTCAACTGCTGGCTGGCAAAGCACGCTCTGGAGAACATGATTGTAAGGCTTACCCGACTTGACTATTCAATGACAATTTCCTTCTTGTAGGAAGGGGGGGGGGGGCTGAACTATTTTTTTATCTTTCTGGGGTGAGATGATCAAAGTTATGGCAGGTTGGCATAATGGATGTAGAAAAACCATAGGGTTTCAGAAAAACTCAGATTGTTCCCCTCCCCCACTGAGTGATCCCACAAATGATAGCAGTATACATTTTCTCACTTCCCACAGACAGTTAAATAATAAAATTCTTGTTGCCTGCAGCCACCACTGGGGGGAGCTCATGGCATATGGATTTTATTGTAATCTTATGGGAGGTGTATAAATTAGTCTGCAGTAAACTCCCCCTAGTGGCAACTGCAAGCAACCGCTATGACCAGTGCAAGGACCCCTCTATTTTTTCTCAGGCCCCGTAGCAGTTGTGTGGTCCGCCTTTATGATATGTACGCCACTATATGAAATAGTGAAGTTTGAGATAAAGTTGTGCCTATAGGAGTTTGACTATACACCCCCCTCCCAACAGCATGCCCATATAGATGAATGCCAATATAATACATGTGTGGATTGTATGGAAGGATCTTTTAGCAGTTATCACGTCTAAATTGGTAAATTTAGACTCCCTGACCGTAATCCCAGTAAACGACAAAACACTCATCCTCGCTTCATCCTGCAATAGCTACTTACAGACCCCTCGTCATTAAACCTCTACTTGTGTGCCACTGGTACATTATGTGTGGCCCTTAGTAATTGGTTCCCACTGGGCTTCCTTCTCTGCCCTGGCATATTCCACTGCCCCCAACAACTGCCTGCTCCTAACCTCACCGGCAGTCAGACCATTTATATGAATATTTGTATGTATGTAGTGAGCATGCTGTAGGTGTGACTATGTGTATGTTGCGGGTGTGCATATATATATATATATATATATATATATATATATATATATATATAATATCCGTGCATATATGTGTAGTAAGCATGCAGATGTGTGATTTCATATTTGAAGTGAGTGTGTGAATGTGTGGGTCCATGTTTATAGTGAGCATGCCTATGTCTGCATCTGTGTGTGTAGTGACTGTGCAGACATTTGTCTCCATGTATGTAGGGAGCATGTATGTGTGTGGGTTATATATGTAGTGAATGTGTGGGTCCATGTATGTAGTGATTTTATGAATGTGTAGAACCATGTACAGTGGAGGAAATAAGTATTTGATCCCTTGCTGATTTTGTAAGTTTGCCCACTGTCAAAGACATGAACAGTCTAGAATTTTTAGGCTAGGTTAATTTTACCAGTGAGAGATAGATTATATAAAAAAAAATAAAAAAAATCACATTGTCAAGATTATATATATTTATTTGCATTGTGCACAGAGAAATAAGTATTTGATCCCTTTGGCAAACAAGACTTAATACTTGGTGCCAAAACCCTTGTTGGCAAGCACAGCAGTCAGACATTTTTAGTAGTTGATGATGAGGTTTGCACACATGTTAGATGGAATTTTGGCCCACTCCTCTTTGCAGATCATCTGTAAATCATTAAGATTTCGAGGCTGTCGCTTGGCAACTCGGATCTTCAGCTCCCTCCATAAGTTTTCGATGGGATTAAGGTCTGGAGACTGGCTAGGCCACTCCATAACCTTAATGTGCTTCTTTTTGAGCCACTCCTTTGTTGCCTTGGCTGTATGTTTCGGGTAATTGTCATGCTGGAAGACCCAGCCACGAGCCATTTTTAATGTCCTGGTGGAGGGAAGGAGGTTGTCACTCAGGATTTGACGGTACATGGCTCCATCCATTCTCCCATTGATGCGGTGAAGTAGTCCTGTGCCCTTAGCAGAGAAACACCCCCAAAACATAATGTTTCCACCTCCATGCTTGACAGTGGGGATGGTGTTCTTTGGGTCATAGGCAGCATTTCTCTTCCTCCAAACACGGCGAGTTGAGTTAATGCCAAAGAGCTCAATTTTAGTCTCATCTGACCACAGCACCTTCTCCCAATCACTCTCAGAATCATCCAGATGTTCATTTGCAAACTTCAGACGGGCCTGTACATGTGCCTTCTTGAGCAGGGGGACCTTGCGGGCACTGCAGGATTTTAATCCATTACGGCGTAATGTGTTACCAATGGTTTTCTTGGTGACTGTGGTCCCAGCTGCCTTGAGATCATTAACAAGTTCCCCCCGTGTAGTTTTCGGCTGAGCTCTCACCTTCCTCAGGATCAAGGATACCCCACGAGGTGAGATTTTGCATGGAGCCCCAGATCGATGTCGATTGACAGTCATTTAGTATGTCTTCCATTTTCTTATTATTGCACCAACAGTTGTCTCCTTCTCACCCAGCGTCTTACTTATGGTTTTGTAGCCCATTTCAGCCTTGTGCAGGTCTATGATCTTGTCCCTGACATCCTTAGAAAGCTCTTTGGTCTTGCCCATGTTGTAGAGGTTAGAGTCAGACTGATTCATTGAGTCTGTGGACAGGAGTCTTTTATACAGGTGACCATGTAAGAGCTGTCTATAATGCAGGCACCAAGTTGATTTGGAGCGTGTAACTGGTCTGGAGGAGGCTGAACTCTTAATGGTTGGTAGGGGATCAAATACTTATTTCTCTGTGCATAATGCAAATAAATATATATAATTTTGACAATGTGATTTTCTTTTTTTTTTTTATATAATCTATCTCTCACTGGTAAAATTAACCTAGCCTAAAAATTCTAGACTGTTCATGACATTGACAGTGGGCAAACTTACAAAATCAGCAAGGGATCAAATACTTATTTCCTCGAAAATAGATAGAGAGAGACACCTCCAGCTCACCTTTGTTGCAGATGTGGTTCCAGGGATGGTCGTGCACGGATCTATGTGTCGGCACACAGGAGACAAGACCAGAGAAGATAGGGTTTGGATCCAGCACGGACGATTCAATAAAATGGAGGAAGTTTTTCCAAGTTTAATGGGCCAATATTTTTGGCTAGTTAAAATCAGGAATAAAGAGCACAGCGTGACATCCTGATAGTGTGGGGAAAAAGGTGATGATGGTTGATAATTAGCCTACGCGTTTCAGACGCTACGAGCGTCCTTAGTCATGGCTGAAGCTCACTTATTTCCTCCACTGTATGTAGTGAGTGTGTGGGTCCATGTATGAAGTAAGTGTATGAATGTGTGGGTCCATGTATGAAGTATGTGTGTGAATGTGTGGGTCCATGTATGAAGTATGTGTGTGAATGTGTGGGTCCATGGATGAAGTGAATGTGTGGGTCCATGTATGTAGTGAGTGTGTGAATGTGTGGGTCCATGTATGTAGTGAGTGTGTGGGTCCATGTATGAAGTGAAGGTGTAAGTCCATGTTTGAAGTAAGTGTGTGAATGTGTGGGTCCATGTATGAAGTAAGTGTGTGAATGTGTGGGTCCATGTATGTAGTGAATGTGTGGGTCCATGTATGAAGTAAGTGTGTGAGTCCATGTATGAAGTGAATGTGTGGGTCCATGTATGAAGTGAAGGTGTAAGTCCATGTATGAAGTAAGTCTGTGAATGTGTGGGTCCATGTATGAAGTAAGTAAGTGTGTGAATGTGTGGGTCCATGTATGAAGTAAGTGTGTGAATGTGTGGGCCCATGTATGTAGTGAGTGTGTGAGTCCATGTATGAAGTGAATGTGTGGGTCCATGTACAAAGTGAAGGTATAGGTCCATGTATGAAGTAAGTGTGTGAATGTGTGGGTCCATGTATGAAGTAAGTGTATGAATGTGTGGGTCCATGTATGTAGTGAGTGTGTGAATGTGTGGGTCCATGTATGTAGTGAGTGTGTGAATGTGTAGGTCCATGTATGTAGTGAGTGTGTGAGTCCATGTATGAAGTGAAGGTGTAAGTCCATGTATGAAGTAAGTGTGTGAATGTGTGGGTCCATATATGAAGTACGTGTGTGAATGTGTGGGTCCATGTATGTAGTAAGTTTGTGAATGTGTGGGTCCATGTATGAAGTAAGTGTGTGAGTCCGTGTATGAAGTGAAGGTGTAAGTCCATGTATGAAGTAAGTGTGTTAAGTGTGTGAATGTGTGGGTCCATGTATGTAGTGAGTGTGTGAATGTGTGGGTCCATGTATGTAGTAAGTTTGTGAATGTGTGGGTCCATGTATGAAGTAAGTGTGTGAGTCCGTGTATGAAGTGAAGGTGTAAGTCCATGTATGAAGTAAGTGTGTTAAGTGTGTGAATGTGTGGGTCCATGTATGTAGTGAGTGTGTGAATGTGTGGGTCCATGTATGTAGTGAGTGTGTGAATGTGTGGGTCCATGTATGAAGTGAATGTGTGGGTCCATGTATGAAGTGTGTGAATATGTGGGTCCATGTATGTGGTGAGCATGCCTATGCCTGTATCTGTGTATGTAGTGAGCGGTCAAATGTCTGTGTCCACGTATATAGTGATTGTGTGTGTGTGTGTGTGTGTGTGTGTGTGTGTGTGTGTGTGTGTGTGTGTGTTCTTGTATGTAGAGTGTGAATGAATGTATGGGTCCAAGTATGTGGTGAGCACCTATGTCTACGTCCATGTATATAGCGATCTTGCAAATGTGTGTCTCCATGTCTGTATTCAGAGATCATACGGGTGCATATACTGTACATGTATGTTGTGAGCCATGGGGCTACATATGACCAGTGTAAGTAATTTTAATATAAATATTATGGTCACTCCATTTAGCAGTGAAAGTGAAAACGGTGTTGCATGATGGTGCATGTGCAAATCCAGAATGTCATGTGACCTCGCCCAGTATTTTACAGGGCCTGTAGTCATCCTTGGCTATAAAGCACAGGGGACCATAAAGATCCATGAATGAGAGCTGCAGAAATATCAGCCGTGTACAAAATAATGAGCTGCTGCTCAACATCACCGTGAAAATCCCCCCTCCCCGCACCCACCCAGCGCCTGCTTCTATGAATCTCAATCAGCTTCAGGGAGAACTGACTCTCCCAGTGCAAAGTCATGAATGTGAATAGTCCATGTTACCAGTTATAATAGTCCTGTAACTCCACACAATATATTTCTACCAGATACGGTAATATCGAACCATGTGTGTACACAACAAATTTGACAGGTGTCAGTAGGGCCTAGAGGGCAGCTGCTGAACTGCGGACAAACCAAACTGTTAAAGGGGCTCTCCAATTAGAGGGGTGTTCAATTTTCAGCAATATATGTGCAACAATTACCTCATAATCTACTTTTTCTTAAAGAGGCCCTGTCACCACATTATAAGTGCTCGATCTTCTACATAATGTGATCGGCGCTGTAATGTAGGTAACAACACTGTTTTATCATTTAGAAATAAACAATACATTTTGACCAAGTTATGACCTATTTTAGATTTATGCTAATGACTTTCTTAATAGACAACTGGGCGTGTTTTACTTTTTGACCAAGTGAGCATTGTAAAGAGAAGTGTATGACGCTGACCAATCAGCGTCATACACTTCTCTCCATTCAAGTACTCAGCACATAGTGATCCTGCGTTGTTCACTATGTACAGTCACATACTCACACATTAACGTTACTGAAGTTTCTTGACAGTGAATATACATCACCTCCAGCCAGGATGCGATGTCTATTCACAATCCCGACACTTCGGTAACGTTTGTGTGGGACTTACAGCACAGCAAGCGTGATCTCGCGAGATCACGCTGTAAGCTGTCATTTACAGAGTGATCTCGCGTGATCATGCTTGCTGTCATTAAGTCCCACATAAACGTTACCGAAGTATCGGGATTGTGAATAGACATGGACGGACGGACGGATGGACGTCCTTTCTCAAGCTAAAGACTGAAACGTAGCTTGTTATTGAACATGGAATAATAAACCACATTTTTATTTGAAATCAACTTTTGGAGTGCTGCGATCATTTTGCAATAATCTATAGGACCGTTTGGATCAAGGTCAGGACCGCATAGCACCAGCAACTAGATTTACGAAGTGCTGCACTTTCTCTACCTTTATATAGATAGAATTATAGATATGAGATAGATAGATAGATAGATAGATAGATAGATAGATAGATAGATAGATAGATAGATAGATAGATAGATAGATAGATATGTGAGATATAGGATAGGTATGAGATAGATATGATGGATGGATAGATCAATAGATATCTCTGTTAGTCATTAATGTACACCATTTGTCTTTCTCAGAATGACCTGCATCGAGCTATCCAGAGGACACACTCCGCCATGTTCAATCAAGTTTTCATCCTGATTTGCACACTAGTCTGCCTCATGTTCACCTGGTATGCTCTAAAGTTATGTGAAAATCCTCCCTCCTCTTCTGCTTTATATTCTTGTACATAGGGGGCAGTATTATAGTAGTTATAGTCTTGTATATAGGGGCAGTATTATAGTAGTTATATTCTTGTACATAGGGGGCAGTATTATAGTAGTTATATTATTGTACATAGGGGGCAGTATTATAGTAGTTATAGTCTTGTATATAGAGGGCAGTATTATAGTAGTTATATTCTTGTATATAGGAGCAGTATTATAGTAGTTATATTCTTGTACATAGGGAGCAGTATTATAGTAGTTATATTCTTGTACAGTGGGGCAGTATTATAGTAGTTATATTCTTGTATATAGGAGCAGTATTATAGTAGTTATAGTCTTGTACATAGGGGGCAGTATTATAGTAGTTATATTCTTGTATATAGGGGGCAGTATTATAGTAGTTATATTCTTGTATATAGGGGCAGTATAATAGTAGTTATATTCTTGTATATAGGGGACAGTATTATAGTAGTTATATTCTTGTATATAGGGGCAGTATTATAGTAGTTATATTCTTGTATATAGGGGGCAGTATTATAGTAGTTATATTCTTGTACATAGGAGCAGTATTATAGTAGTTATATTCTTGTATATAGGGGGCAGTATTATAGTAGTTATATTCTTGTACATAGGAGCAGTATTATAGTAGTTATATTCTTGTATATAGGGGGGCACTATTATAGTAGTTATATTCTTGTATATAGGGGGCAGTATTATAGTAGTTATATTCTTGTACATAGGAGCAGTATTATAGTAGTTATATTCTTGTACATAGGGGCAGTATTATAGTAGTTATATTCTTGTACATAGGGGGCAGTATTATAGTAATTATATTCTCGTACATATGGGGCAGTATTATAAAAGTTATATTCTTGTACACAGGGGGCAGTATTATAGTAGTTATATTCTTGTACATAGGGGGCAGTATTATAGTAGTTATATTCTTGTACACAGGGGGCAGTATTATAGTAGTTATATTCTTGTACATAGGGGGCAGTATTATAGTAGTTATACTCTTGTACACAGGGGGCAGTATTATAGTAGTTATATTCTTGTACATAGGGGGCAGAATTATAGTACACATGTTATAAATAAGGTTAACACACTACCAGAATTTGTAATGGTTGATTATATAAAATCTCAGTTTATTGCTTAGTGCCCCAAATAACTCTGATATTTAGGGGTCAATCATAGTGCATTTTTTTCTCCATAGAAACAGTCATACATTTAAGGCCTATGAAATTCTATGATTTCCAGGGTAATTAACCAATAGGTGGTGCGGATATATTAAATGCTTAGAATATTTAATTGGACTTGCAGTCGGCTTTTATGTTGTTAGGTACAAATGTCTTCACTAATCTGTGTATTCTGTGAAGACTCATAAATGAACCATTTACAAAAAATGAGATGATGTAAAACTAATAGAAGTAATAATTGGAATGTCAAGCTGCACACCATCATTATTTGTGTGGAGAGATTTATCAGCGCTCCTCCATACCTGCAATATTTATTGATAATGCTGAATTAACTGGAGGTGTCATAAGTCATTTTAATAATTCTTGGAGAGGGATGTGATGTCATTGACAAAGCCTAGGAATATATTGTTGGGCATATCATGTTGTTTTACTATTGTATTACATATGGTATCACAATGTTATCCAACATTTTGTGTTACTCTTACTCATCTCTATTCCATCAACCTCTGTACTCTCACTTATCTCCTCAGCCTCTGTACTCTCACTCATCTGCTCAACCCCTGTACTCATCTGCTCAACCTCTGTACTCTCACTCATCTCCTCAGCCTCTGTACTCTCACTTATGTGCTCAACCTCTGTACTCTCACTTATGTGCTCAACCTCTGTACTCTCACTTATCTCCTCAGCCTCTGTACTCTCACTTATCTCCTCAGCCTCTGTACTCTCACTCATCTGCTCAACCCCTGTACTCATCTGCTCAACCTCTGTACTCTCACTCATCTCCTCAGCCTCTGTACTCTCACTTATGTGCTCAACCTCTGTACTCTCACTTATGTGCTCAACCTCTGTACTCTCACTTATCTCCTCAGCCTCTGTACTCTCACTTATCTCCTCAGCCTCTGTACTCTCACTTATCTCCTCAGCCTCTGTACTCTCACTTATCTCCTCAGCCTCTGTACTCTCACTCATCTGCTCAACCTATGTACTCTCACTCATCTGCTCAACCTCTGTACTCTCACTCATCTACTCAACCCCTGTACTCTCACTCATCTCCTCAGCCTCTGTACTCTCACTCATCAGCTCAACCTCTGTACTTTCACTCATCTCCTCTATCTCCTCAACATCTGTACTCTCATTCTCCTCAACCTCTGTACTCTCACTCATATCCTCAACCTCTGTACTCTCACTCTTCTCCTCAACCTCTGTACTCTCACTCTTCTCCTCAACCTCTGTACTCTCACTCATCTCCTTAACCTATGTACTCTCATTCTCCTTAACCTCTGTACTTTCATTCTCTTCCTCAACCTCTGTACTCTCACTCATCTCCTCTATCTCCTCAACCTCTGTACACTCACTCATTTTCTCTATCTCCTCTACTCCTGTACTCTCATTCTCAACCTCTGTACTCTCACTCTCCTTCTCAACCTCTGTACTATCTCTCAATTTCTTTTATCTCCTCAATCTCTGTACTACAAGTCATCTCCTCTACCACTATATGCTCTGTACACCTAATTTCCTTTATCTCCTCAATACCTCTACCCTCACTCTCCTCCTCAACCTCTGTACTTTCACTCATCTCCTCAACCTCTGTACTCTCATTCATTCCCCACCTTTACCTCTGTACTCTCACTCATCTCCTCTATCTCCTCAACCTCTGTACTCTCATTCGCCTCCTTTACCTCTGTACTCTCATTCTCCTCCCTAACCCCTGTACTGTCACTCAACTCCTCTTCCAACCTCAACCTTTGTAATCTCACTCATCTTCTCTACCACCGGAACCTCTGTACTCTCATTCTCCTCCTCAACATCTGTAATCTCACTCATCTCCTCAACCTCTGTACACCCACTCTCCTCCTCAACCTCTGTACTATCACTCATTTTCTTTATCTCCTCAACCTCTGTGCTCTTAGAAATCCACTCCGCCGCTTCAACTTTTTTACTCTCACTTGTCTCATCTACCGTTTGATTCTCTGTACTCTGACTTATTGCCTCTACCACTGGAACCTCTGTACTTCAAGTTATCTCCTCTACTACTACATGCTCTGTACACCTAATTTCCTTTACCTCCTCAATACCTGTACCCTCACTCTCCTCCTCAACCTCTTTACTCTTGCTCTTCTCCTCTATCTCCTCAACCACTGTGCTATTACTCATCTCCTTTATCTCCTTAACCTCTGTACTGTTAGTCATCTTCCCTACGACAACACCCTCGGTACTCCTAATTTTCACTTCCTTTTCAATACCTGTACCCTCACTCTCCTCCTCAACCTCTGTACTCTCACTCATCTCCTCTATCACCACAGGCCCTGTATGCTCACTCACCTCTATCTCTATAATCTCCCTCATCTCCTCTACCTCCTTAATTTCTGTACTTAGTCATTTCCTCTACCACCACATCCTCTGTACTCCCTCTTCCACCTCAACCCCTGTACTCTTACTCATCTCCTCAACCTCTGTATGCTTATTAACCTTTGTACTCTTAGTCATCTCCTCAATTTCTTCAACCTCTGTACACACCCCAACCTCTGTATGCTCACTCATCTCCTCTACCACCTCAACCTCTGAACTCTTAGTCATCTCCATCTCCACAACTTCTGTACTCTTAATCATCTCCTCTACCTCTTCAACCTCTGTACTCTCACGTGTCTCTCTAATGTTTAGTGGTGGAGACCCTTACCAAGACCAGTGACGCTGAGGAGGTAGAGAGAATTAGTGAGCAAGTAGAGGACATTTGTGGGGGTACATAAGTCGAAAAGATGAAGTTCATGTCTGAGAATTTAAAAGTGGAGAACATTACCAGGCGAAGAGGTAGAACAACTGTGTGAGAGTAAGATGGTTGAGAAGGTAAAATAGATGGGTGAGAAGAACACAATGTTATGAGTTAGAGCTAATCGTACCCATGTATTTACATTTTCTTATCCTTTTTACGCTCACCCTTTCCCTTCGTAACTAATCCTCTAGACTCAACTACTTTTTCTACTTCTTCAACTTCTGATCCATCTCCTCTTCTTCTCATTCTTTCTACTCTTAGCCTTCTGTTCCACCTTCTCAACCCCATATCCTTCATATCCAAAACTTCTTCATGCTCTTCCATCACCTCAACCTCTGTACTCTTCCTGTCTATATAATTTTCCTTCTGTATCTTGAGCCTTTACCCCATCTTCTATATTTTCTTAAACTATTTCCAGTGGAACTTATCCTCTTCTAACCTCGCTCCTTGTCCCTTTTGCCTCTATGTTTCTGTGGTTTTAACCCCACAAACTTGGGAATCTTTCTCTCCATAGTATTTGTGGCATTCAACATCTGGAGAGAGCCGGCAATAATCTCACTCTTTTTGACTCGTTATACTTCTGCATTGTCACCTTCTCCACTGTGGGTTTTGGAGATGTGACACCCAAGATCTGGCCGTCTCAACTTCTGGTGGTCATCATGATCTGCGTTGCTCTTATAGTTCTACCTATACAGGTGACCTTTGTGTCGGTTTTTAGAACATCTCATTCAACTATGTTCTTTTCTCTATATCTGCCTCAATTTCTCAAATTCTCTCATTCTCCCTGATGTCTCTATGTCTCCCTTCTACCGCCTCTTTCTTCCATCTCTATGGGAAACAATGTGAACTTCAGAGAGATGGGCTGATCAGACTATGGTGACAGTTGTCATTAGACGAGATGTCAGATGTGGGTGCCGTGTAAGAATGGCAGGGAGCACGATCAGCAATTTTATACAATTAACCCTATCACAGTCATAGGAATTACTGTCAAGAGCTCTGCCTGAAGGATCAGACCCTTTAACTATCATGATTGTCACTGGGTCACTTTGTTCTGAAACCAATTCTTTAAAGGATTTTAGATGTGAATCTCTTATAAAGCGTGTAATCTGTCATTGCTGTCTTTAACAATACAAGAAGAGGAATCTATTCATCTAAATGCTAAATGGGGCATTATGGGAGTATAATGGAGAGCAGGCACTCTGCCGATAAAACTCTGCCCAAGTTATTTACATGGTTAAAGGGGTTACATAAGCCTTAGTACATCAAGCTAATGAAGATCGCATCGAATTGTGGGATTACAGCTAAATTTATCGAATTCCCAAAGGAAGGGGGGAGGGGGTTCGACACTATGAACTGTAAAAAACCTGAACTTCTATGGTTTCCATCACAATCTTTATGTTGATTGTGGATGATCTCCAGTGATGGAAGTCACTGAGCATCTGCCGTTCAGAGCAACAGGGCCAGTGCAGTACAAAGAATAGAGGTGGCCCCATAGCAAAGATCAAAATGGAGCCTTCCGTTATGGTGCTAGTTTTGGCCACCCAGGACAGAAGGGTCTATTATTTGTCTCCCCCTCCACCCCCTTTCCAAGACCTTTGGGCCAATTCCTCATCCCCTTGTTTACTAACAATGTCGTTCTTCCGTAGAGGAGAGTCCTCCATATTTTCCCTGGAGCAAATGGGATTAGGACCAACCAGGGATTGGCCCCTCTTTCCAAGGGCCCAGTAACAACAGCATGGGCTGTTTGTAGGGTCTGTACCCCCATTAACTGTTGCCCCTTCATTGCTGGAACTGCTAAGTCTCCAAGATCAGAGACTCTTCACATTTTACCCAAATGCTTAAATGGCTTGTCCATCTTTTAACACACTGTCATGTTAAGATCCAAAATTTTGTGCTTATTCTTTTTCTACAAGTATCTTTAGAACGGTCAGGGCTCCGTTTTTTTTATACAGAGCTCGAAAACTCCTGTATAGATATAAAGTTTAATGATAAACTTCTGTCTGCTTTCAGCCACCACTAGGGGGGCTAAAGAGCTTACTGCAGACGGTTTTATTATTGTTTTTAATGTAGAACAGTATCCAGTAAGCTCTTAAGCTCCCCCTAGTGGTGACTGCAGGCAACCAGAATATTATCATTTAACTCTGTTTCACAGAATTCTGGACCTAAATACAAAATGATGTTTAAGGAAGGACATTCACTCTAACTCAGACACATAGGACAAACTATAGACACTGAAAGAAAGTAGAAAATGAATAAAAATTATTCGGAGCCTCTACAATTGTCTTTGTCCTCGAGGCTCTCAGCTATTCACACAGCTTTTATTTCTGGAAGCTATTATATTATGTTGATGTGTTATTGTTATAATGAGAACTATAGTACTCCGCATCTGAAGAGAAGCCAAAGTGCGGAAATCATTGTGTTACATCTCCCTGGAAACAGATTTAAAGAGCCACTTGACTTTTTAACTGCATTCAACTTTTTACTATACATCATGTTGATTAACTTTACATATATTTTGCTTTTTTCTATCTTGTACTGATCTTAAATTACAATTTGCCATATACTCCAGTAACACCCAAAGCTGCATATAAATTTTTCCGGCTTTACAAGTTCATGATCTCATATGTTCCTGCAGTTCCCTGTACAGATCATGGCTATGATGTTCATCGTGTCTCAAGTGGCAGTCAGCAGAATGAATGCAGCTCTGGATGTGTGTGGAGTATGGGATATGATTTTAATTTAAGATCAGTACAAGATAAGTTTAACAAAGTGAACCAATATGATATGTATATAGAAACTATTCACCCGCTCAAAACTTTTATTATGTATCAACATTCAATCACAGTGGATTTTTATGACCATTTCTTCCCACATATTCTTTCTAGCAGTGTTCCCCAATATGTTGCTCTTCAGCTGTTGCAAAACTACAACTCCCAGCATGCCCTAACAATCATAGGCTTCCGGGGCATGCTGGGAGTTGTAGAGTTGTTTGGAGCGCCACACATTGGAGGAACTCATATGGAGGTTATAGAGGGGGCCATCTTTCTGGACCCCCTATGATACCCCAGATGCTACATAAACTGTATAGCAATTGGCATGGCCCATTACCACTGCATCGTCATTGCAGATATATTTCTACTTGTACCTGATTTAGAGTCTCTCACCCTCACATTGTCACCAATGTCACCAATAAAGCTGTCACTCCCACAAACTTGTCAAGTGTCTCATGGTGGGCTTCTTCACTAGTGCCCTCCTTGTGCCATCGCTCATTTTTATAATATTTGCTCTAGGAAGATTTACATGTGTGCCATAGCTTTCTATTCTAATGATTGATTTCATTATACTCAGAAAATATTCATTGACTGAATTTTTCTCCATCCATCCCCTGACTTGTACTTTTCTATCCCCTTGTCATTGAGTTTTTGGAGTGCTCTTGGCCATTTTTTCTTGGAAACTGACTTATAAGGAGTGGGATCTTCAGATATGGGTGTATTCACCCAACAAAGAGCCAACATGAATCTACTGGAATGAAAAAGTCCAAGGAGTTGGGGGAGGAGGGTTTAAATACTTGTATGATGGGTACTGTAGACTTAAAGTGAGGATAGAACTTGTGTTTGCAATGTTACAGCCCTGTATACAGCTTCCGGCAATGGAGCTTAATGTTTTTAGGCTATTGACAATGATGTCCATAATGTTACCATGTTAATATGTTTTAGTTTGAGCAGCTTGTGTTCCTCTGGATGGAGAGACAGAAGTCTGGAGGCAATTACAGCCGATACCGTGCACAGACGGAGAAACATGTGGTGCTGTGTGTCAGTTCCCTAAAAATAGATCTTCTCATGGATTTCCTTAATGAATTTTATGCCCATCCCCGACTCCAGGTAAGGAACAAGAAGTCTTGTCTCAAAGGCAAGGGTGCAACTAGATATCCACTTGTAGACTTCATCCCGAACCAATGGCCCAGTATCAATCAAAATACTTCCAAGTTGAATTTGGGACTGGTCAGTTTCCTGGAATTGTTAGGGACTAGGATCTGTATCAAAGGATCGGCAGTGGAAAAACATCAGAAACCATTTTAATGAGGGTTTTCAGTGCTTTAATATTGAAGGCCTATCCTAAGTGCTGATACTGCAGGTCAGTCCCATTCACTTGAATGTGATTGAGCTGACGGAGCCGTCACAGCCGCCAGTACAAATGAGCCAAGGTGCCTGTGTAAACAATGAAGGGGTACCGAAGGTCGAACCCCCACTGATCAAATATTGATGTCCTATTAAAAGGATAGACAATTAATATTAACCACTTGGCCACATCCTATTATGTCGAATGTACGCCCTCGCAACATGGGGCTGGCTCAGGTGCTGAGCCCGCACCATACGTGGTGGATGCCAGCTGTTTCAAACAGCTGAAACCTGCCTGCAATGGCTGGGATCGGAGATCACTCCGATTCGGGCTGCTTAAACTCTCAGATGTTGTGGTCGATAGCGATCACAACATCAGAGTGGTTAGACAGAGGGAGGAAGCACCCTCTGTCTCCTGCTAAACCCCCTGCGACGAAATCACGGGGTGCCGCTTGGTTGCCATGGAAGCTTGAGGCCTATTGAATGCCTCCAGGTCTGCCTTTTGTAATTTATTATTAAGCCTTCTCAGAGGCAAGGCTTAATAGTAGAGCACAGATAAAGACAATACACTGCAATACATAAGTATTGCAGTATATTACATGAGCGATCAATATGATCGCATGGTAATGTCCCCTAGGTGGACTAAGAAAAAAGTTGAAAAATGTTTAAGAAAATTTTAACAAATCTAAAAAATAAATAAAATAACTACAAATAAAAAAAATAACTTTTTCCCATCTTTCACAAGAAATGATGTAAGCAATAAAAATAAAAAAAAACATGATTAGTATCACTGCGTCCGTAACAGTTTGAATAATTAAAATATCACGTTATTTGACCTGCTGGATCAACGCTCACTTCCCCAAAAAATGGAATGAAAAGTCGCATTTACCAAAATGGTACCAATAAAAACAACATCTCGCCCTGCAAAAACAAGCCTCACACCGCTCCATCGACGGAAAAATAAAAAAGTTATGGCTCTCAGAATATGGCGACACAAAACAATTTATATTTCAACAAATATTTTTTTTTTGTATAAAGTACTTTGTATGAAGTAAAACATAAAAAAAATAAATTTGGTATCAGCATAATTGAATTGCCCCGCAGAATAAAGTTAACACGTCATTTTTACCACACGATGAATGCAGTAAAAACGAATCCCAAAAAACCAGGGAGGAATCACTATTTTTTTCCCCATTCCACCCTACAAAGAAATTTTATATGGTACCCTACTTTATATGGTACCATTAAAAACTACAGCTCATCCTGCAAAAAAACAAGCCCTCCTACGGCTACTGTAGGTCGATGGATAATTAAAAACTTATGGTTCTTGCAATGTGACAATGGAAAAAATGAAAATGAAAAAAAAAAATAGAAAATTGTCTATGTCTCCATGGGGTAAAAGTCCTTGAAAATCCCTTTGACGATGACCTGGGTCCACTTCTGGGAAGGTTATCAGACCACAACCCATAACTTTTCTGATTTGTCTGGATAATTCATGAATCCTCCATAATACAATGTTCTCTCTGTACAGGATCATTATGTCGTTCTCCTATGTCCCACTGAAATGGATCTGCCAGTAAGAAGAGTCCTACAAATTCCCCTGTGGTCCCAGCGAGTTATCTACCTCCAGGGTTCAGTATTAAAGGATCAGGATCTCATGAGGGCCAAGTACGTTGTTCTAGTAAATATCAGTATGGAGGATTCTGATCCCTGGTGACGATTCATAATCTTAGAGTAATTTCCCCTAATTAACACTACTCGAGACTAATATTAAATCTCACCAGGAGCTATTTGGATTTCTCGTAGCAATGTCAGTATTTGATGTGTGAAGGGCCTGTGCACATTTCTGTAATGATTCATCTCTTAGTATATGTTTATATCGGTAGGAGCTCTATGTATTTGAAAGAGAACTCCAAATCCCCTGCAAAGATATACACCATTCAGCTATAACATTAAAACTCCTGTGTAGGTCCTACCGCCAAAACAGCCCTGACCCGTCGGGGCATGGACTCCACAAGACCTCTGAAGGTTCCTGTGGTTTCTGGCACCAAGACGTTAGCAGATACTTTCAGTCCTGTAAGTTGTGAGGTGCGGCCTCCATGGATCCGACTTGTTTTTCCAGCACATCCCACAGATGATCGATCGGATTGAGATCTGGGGAATTTGGAGACGAGTCAACACCTTGAACTCTTTGTCATGTTCCTCAAACCATTCCTGAATTATTTTTGCAGTGTGACAGTGGCATTGATCTGCTGAAAGAGGGCACTGGATTTAGGGAATACCATTTCCATTAAGGGGTGTACTTGTCTGCTGCAATGTTTAGGTAGATGGCACGTGACAAAGTGACAGCCACATAATTGTCAGGATCCACGGTTTCCCAGCAGAAGGTTACCCAGAGCATCTCACTGCCTCAGCCGGATTGTCTTCTTCCCATAATGCATCCTGGTGCCATCTCTTTTCCAGATAAGTGATGCACCCGCACCCGGCCGACCACATGATGTAAAAGAAAACGTGATTCATCAGACCAGGCGCCTTCTTCCATTGCTCTATAGTGCAGTTCCTTTCTATCATAGCCGGCAGTAACTTTTTTAACAATTTCTGCTACAGTAGCTCATCTATGGGATCTTCTTTGGGAAGCTAACCTTCACCTCCCCACCTGCATCAATGAGCCTTCGGCACCCTGACCCTGTGGTTAGATCACCGGTTGTCCTTCCTTGGACCACTTTTGGTAGATACTAACCACTACATACCGGGAACACTCCATAAGACCGGTAGGATTGGAGATCCTCTGACCGAGTCGTCTAGCCATCATAATTTGTCCCTAATTTAAGCCGCTCAGATCCTTACACTTGCCCATTTTTCCGGCTTTCAACACATCAACTTCAAGAACCGACTGATCACTTGATGGCTTACATATGCCCCCATTGTCAGCCGCCATTGTAATCAGATGATCAATGTTATTCACTTCACCTGTCAGTGGTTTTAATGATATGGCTGATCCGGTATAGAGTTACATGATTAAATTCTGTCTGCCTGCAGCCTCCACTAGGAGGAGCTTAGGATCTTACTGCATATAATAAAAAATAAATAAACTTAGGTCCTGTTCACACTGAGTTTTTTTTTGCAGGCGGAAAAATCTGCCTCAAAATTCCTTCAGGAATTTTGAGGCAGATTTTGACCTGCCTGCACTCTCTTTGCCACGTTTTTCGGCCTCGGCCATTGAGAGGCATTTTTCGACCAATTTTTGGCGTGGTTTCCGCTTCAAAAAACACGCAAAGAAACTCTGTTTGAACAGGGCCTTAAAGAGGTGTTCCCATCTTAGACATTTATGGTATATCCACAAGATGGAGAAAGTCGGGCACGTGCGTGGCCCTTTCTCCAGTAGTACCCGGCTGGAATCTGCAGATAGGCCGCCGCACCAGGAGATGACCCCTGTTCTCGATAAAGGTGCGGCTCCCAGAGCTGGGACTCACATCTATCAGACATTTATGGCATATCCCGTGAATATGCCATAAATGTCTAAGATGGAAAAACCCTTTAATATTAAAACAGTATGCAGTAAGCTCCTCAGCCCTTTCTAGTGGTGGATGCAGGCAATGTTATCATATAACTAGCTGCCTATAATTAGAGAAAAAGACTGTTTGCCCTTATCAAGACTCATCAGTGAAATAGAAGGCATTCTGGTGATCACAAAAAACTAACCAGTTTATATTTCTTTTTACTAATTCTGTGTATTCATAACCTATGTGGCCTATAACCAACCTACTAACAGTATTTCCTTTTATTTTTTTATTCTCTACTCTTATCCCCGTATCCTCTACCATTTTTTCTCTCTACCTGTTCGGATTCTACCTGTAGAATTGATGACGCAGAAGCCTGCTTCATTCTCAGCAATAGATTTGAAACCGACCGCATCGCAGCTGTACGTCTGAAAGGGCATAGGGGAAGGAGAGTGACAATTATTGTTATGTTGTTAATATAGGGGTTTGTGGCTATTACTCATCCCAATGAAACGTAAAAAGCTACGAGCCGAGGATGTTGTAATGTATCTATTATAGAGCAAAGAAAGTAAACCATCTAACAAATAAATGCTTGTATATTATGATATTGAATCTAGTCGCAGTTATATTCTTGTACATAAGGGGCAGTATTATAATAGTTATGTTCTTGTGCATTGTGGGCAGTATTATAGTAGTTATATTCTTGTACATAGGGGGCAGTATTATAGTAGTTATATTCTTGTACATAGGGGGCAGTATTATAGTAGTTATATTCTTGTATATAGGGGCAGTATTATAGTAGTTATATTCTTGTACATAGGGGGCAGTATTATAGTAGTTATATTCTTGTATATAGGGAGCAGTATTATAGTAGTTATATTCTTGTATATAGGGGCAGTTTTATAGTAGTTATATTCTTGTATATAAGGGCAGTATTATAGTAGTTATATTCTTATATATAGGGGCAGTATTATAGTAGTTATATTCTTGTACATAGGGGGCAGTATTATAGTAGTTATATTCTTGTACATAGGACCCCAGTATTATAGTAGTTATATTCTTGTACATAGGGGGAAGTATTATAGTAGTTATATTCTTGTACATAGGGGGCAGTATTATAGTAGTTATATTCTTATATATAGGGGCAGTATTATAGTAGTTATATTCTTGTACATAGGGGCAGTATTATAGTAGTTATATTTTTGTACATAGGGGCAGTATTATAGTAGTTATATTCTTGTACATAGTGGGAAGTATTATAGTAGTTATATTCTTGTACATAGGGGGCAGTATTATAGTAGTTATATTCTTATATATAGGGGCAGTATTATAGTAGTTATATTCTTGTACATAGGGGGCAGTATTATAGTAGTTATATTCTTGTACATAGGGGCAGTATTATAGTAGTTATATTCTTGTATATAGGGGTAGTATTATAGTAGTTATATTCTTGTACATAGGGGGCAGTATTATAGTAGTTATATTCTTGTACATAGGGGCAGTATTATAGTAGTTATATTCTTGTACATAGGACCCCAGTATTATAGTAGTTATATTCTTGTACATAGGACCCCAGTATTATAGTAGTTATATTCTTGTACATAGGGGGAAGTATTATAGTAGTTATATTCTTGTACATAGGGGCAGTATTATAGTAGTTATATTCTTATATATAGGGGCAGTATTATAGTAGTTATATTCTTGTACATAGGGGGCAGTATTATAGTAGTTATATTCTTGTACATAGGGGGCAGTATTATAGTAGTTATATTCTTGTACATAGGGGGCAGTATTATAGTAGTTATATTCTTGTACATAGGGGCAGTATTATAGTAGTTATTGCTGATGTATTAAAGATTTTCTTCTTTCTTTATTAGGCCAATAGTTGAATTGGCTTGAAAAGTTAATTTTCTCACCTAGAGATGTATTTAGAGCAGTGGCATTCAGCATTATTCATCATGGGGTGATAACGATCACAGGGAAAAATTCTCCATATAATAATTATTATAATAAATAATGTTTTATTACTTTACGAGGTGAGGAAGTGATTTACATTAAATCCCAAAATATTAGTGATACTAATAGGATGAATGTTCCCTCCTTCTCACTAGGATCACCAGACTATTCTCCGGGCCTGGGCCGTAAAAGATTTTGCACCTAATTGTCCTCTTTATGTCCAGATACTGAAGCCAGAAAACAAGTTTCATATCAAATTTGCAGGTAATGAATCAGTAAAGACATTTATTACAGCTCCTGTGTATTCATTCAATGCTGTTTATGAGCAAGAATGTGAGGGTGTTACTAGATAATACAAAATATACACTCTATATTTCACATTAATCTTTATTTCCACTGCGGCAGGAGATAATATAGTGGTAATTTAAAAAAAAACAACAAACAACTCTTTAATAGATAAAAAAAAAATCTGCACTACCACCAATGGCCAGGAGGTGGGATCTGCCATTCATCTCCCATTATTTGTATACAATATGAATACGTACGAATACAAAAAGTTTCTCTTACTCTGGTGGGCCTTGTACACACAGTCCATTGATTTCAATTAGAACAGTGTAATGCTTTCTTTGTCCAGTGGTGGCACTGCGGGAGAATTAAACACTTGCTTACGTCACATATTTCAGGTGATCGCTAGGGTTTTAGCAGTGGCGCAGTCTCTATTCAGTTTATCATTAGTGAACTCTTTCAGTAAGGAGGGATTATCCCAAGTAGACAACCCCATTAATTCCTGACACAGATGGGACAATCCTAGATCTTACATTTTCTCAGTCAAACTTGGTAATAGTAAGCCTCTGAAATATCATGTGAATTGTGTTGTCTTATCTTTGGTTCCTGATCTTAACATATTTGTCTCTACAGATCATGTGGTCTGTGAAGAAGAATTTAAGTATGCCATGTTGGCGCTCAACTGTGTTTGCCCAGCAACCTCTACCCTTATCACATTACTAATACACACCTCTAGGGGGCAGTAAGTAAAGCAGTCATTACAATAAAAACATAGCACTTACCATGATATAACCCTTTTTCTTGATACTGTTCTGTTTCAAATTGTAATCCAAAGAGTAAAAAAAATAATTTCTGTCAATTTCAATGGGGACATCCATTTTTTCCACCCTAATCTTGTACTTGAAGTATGTCGGGGCTTATGCTTGTTTGTCTGCATAAGAGGCAGCTTGCTGTAGCAGAAATCTCTTTTAATTCCCTCAGCGGAATGGAGATCAGGAAAGACTTAAAGGGGTTGTCTAATCAAGACAACGCCTGTCCATATGCCCCATTAGGGCATATTAATATCATAGTGGGGGTTTTCTGCTTGGGGTCAAAGGTGTAAGTTACCAACATTAGTCATCCAAGTCTACACCAATCTACATAAGGTTCATGCCAGCTGGGGAAACTTTCCTACCACACAGTTGAACTAAGGAAGCCACTCAGATGGGTGGTGATAGTTCTTCAAGTCCTCAGATGATTAAAGGTTTTTTTTAGGCTGGGCAGCGCACAAGCACTGAGGAATTTAATGAACGAGAAGAAAACGGGGCGGGCATTGAGGCGTAATCAAAGAATTCAACGGGGCGGGCATCGAGGCGTAATCAAAGAATGAAACGGGGCGGGCATTGAGGAGACTGTGGACCAATAGGATGCCTCAAACCTGAGTTAACGTAAGGTGTCCCGGATTTGAGGCATCGCATTGGTCCACATCCTCAATGTCCGCTCTGTTCATTCTTTGCTTGTACTTCAATAGCGGCACCCTTTTATTTCTAAAGTTATGATGAGGTACATATATTTAGGGATGATGGGGATTACATTAGATATCTGAGGTGTGGTCACAGGATTCTGTGATCGCACCTCAGATAAAGCAGGTAGGCGGGATAAATTAAAGGGGAAGAAAGAACTAGTGGGGAAGGCCAATAGACACATAGAGGGGGCAGAATAATAAGAAAAGAACAGCCCTGTGTCGTTACGCGGGTCAGTGATTTATCGACACAGGGCTGTGTGCATACTAACTCTGGTTCACGAGCTTGTGTCGCGAGAAAATAAAAAAACACAGATGAAAATCAGAACTTCCGGCTGGGCAGAGGTAGGGAGAATAGGAAGGAAAGTGTTTAGATTTACAGACTATATATTACGAACTTTATTAAATAGTTACATAGAATATTAGTTGAAAAATGTTGTGGCCCTGGAAAACACCTTTAAGACTTACCTCAAATAAATAATATACCATGAGCTGGATGAATGAAAACCTACACAGACATCACATGCATCAGTTTAAAGGGAACCTGTCACATGGAAAAGCCATTTTATATTAGGTGCAACATTAGTTCTGTATTTATAACAATAATTTCTCAAAGTGTTCAACAAGAAGCTGGAGATGATCTTGCTATATATATGACCTTTCCCTGTGTGTCAAGGACTGGGTGAAGATTCATGTGCAATGGCTTAAATGTTCTGGCAGGAGAGTGATAATTGCAAGAGTAGTCGAGTAACAGTCATAGTTCGGTACAAAGATAAGCAGCAACAAGTTGTAGTGTGATGCAGAGACGTGGTTATGATAGAATCTAAGTTCGGTACACAGATAAGCAGCAACAGCTTGTAGAGTAAGGCGTCAAGGCACTAGACTAGATACATGAAGCTCAATAGTCTGACAAGGAGTAAGTGCAAGGTCCAGGCTTATATAGAAACCCAAAAGGGTGAGACTAATTAGGCAAGGCAAGGAATCTCAAGAGGTAAGAATCAAGAGAACCTAGAAAATAGGTTCAGCATTGGAGCTGACCAGCAGCCCTAGTAGCTCAACTAGAAGAGCTACTGCTTGGGACACAGTAGTTTCTGAAACTCTGTGAGCCCTCCCTGGCCTTCGTCAGTGCATATGGAGGTCATGTGACTCCTAAAGCTGGCCATGCATATGAAATGGCTGATCAATCATTCCCCCGACTCCACAATACAGAGTGGACATTGACTTAGCCAAGTATGCATGTTATATCTGTAGGAGGACATGCATAATGTCACTTCAAGTGATTGGACAGATTTAAATTCAACCTGTACTCATATTTATTAAATATCTCTCTGTGGTTAAAGTTTTGTGGATCAATTAGACAGGTCATAAAAGTATGATAGGTGGCGGTCTAACCAGCTAGAATTCCACCATTACGGAAGATTTATCCGCAGCTATCAAGTATCTACTAGACTGCCTAGTGGGCCTACGGCTTTGCTTTGTTATAACATAGTTCTGGATTCAGTGACTACTTGTATCCAGCAAGTGACAGATTGTTCTTCATTCCAACCTCTAGAGATACTCCCACATCACCTGACCAGTGGCAAAGGAACTACAGCCGATGTTCCGCTAATGAAATCTACCACATACGACTAAGTGAGAGTAAATTCTTCGGAGAATATGAGGGGAAGAGCTTCACATATTCATCTTTCCACGCTCATAAAAAGTAAGTTATCTCCTTGGTATGCTCTAATGCAGGGATATTCAACTTTAGTAAGGTAGAGGTTAAGTGGCGTATGCAGCGCCACCACAGGAGAAAGTAAAAGATTACGCAGTTTCTATTGAAATCAATGTAATGCACGGACGTGTCTGGCCTTTAGAGTAAGTGATGCTCTTTTTAGCTTCTCTATGTTCCGGCTAATTGGTGAAGGTCGTAAATGGGAGACTCCCCTCTATTAATGCCCTAATAGGGTATTTGATAATGGGTTTCTAAACCAGGTAATCATTCTAATAAACGGATGGTCATGGCTCTTAAGCTTCAACCTGAATTATGCTCACAGCGGTTGTTACTACCTCTTTCCACACACAGGCTTTAGTTGGCAGATATGCAGTCATGTGCTAACATAGCTCCGCATAAGAAGAATGGATTGCTTTTGATTGTAGGTAGACCCCCAGGCCAATGCATAGCTTTTGCTCATCAAGTCCAAATTGGTAAATGTTTTCACATTCCCTCATGCTGGGAGTAGAAGTTTTGCCACATCTACATAACCACAAGTCCACTGCCCTAAGGCTCCATTCACATTTGGCGTGCAATTACTTTCCACATCTGTATGTCAGAAAGACTTTTTTAGGATGTAGCGCTTATAAGATGTCTTTCCTGATGTTCTAGCGGTTGTATGTGTGCAGGGCCGATTCTACCTTTTCTGCTGCCTGAGGCGAAAATTGAAATCGTGCCCCCCAGATTGATTGACATCCCCCTGGCTGTTGTACATCACTAGCAGCCTCCTCCAACTCTTGTAGATGCGCCGTTGACTTGTACTGGCATGCGCGGTGCAGCCGGGCAGAAAAGACAACGCTGCACGGTGCATGCCCAAGTAGTACAAGGCAATGGCGATCCGAGAAAGTTGGAGGGGACTGGTCGTGATGTATAACAGCCAGAGGAATGTCAATCAAACATGGAAAGTTGGGTTTGGAGGCAGGACTATGTGACTCTTCAGGATAGCGGCACCGCCCCATGAACCTTTAATGAGTAATTAGCATATAGCGTGCGTCATTTTAAAAGTTGATTTTACAGATTTTACTGCATCTAAAAAAACATACAAGGGAATGTTTGGAAATATTTCAGGCCATGTATTACCGCATGGTGGCGGTTCAAGGAGTTAAAACTACCTGACAGGTTCCCATTAAATATACATTGAATTGAAAACTATTCCATCTGCCCTGCAATTTTTTTATTATAAATAAATTCTATATAATTACAGATCCAGAACCAAGCTCTGACATATACGGCTCCCGAACCAAGCTCAATACATATATACAGCACCAGAACCAAGCTCAATACATAAATACAACACCAGAACAAAGCTCAGGTCATATATACAACACCAGAACCAAGCTCAGTACATAAATACAACACCAACAAAATACAGCTTAATTTAGTGCAACCCAGGCGTATAGGTTTGTACGGCGTAAAACTACAGATCCCAGCATGGTCCGAACAATGGTAAGAATATGCTAATTCAGTACGTATATACAACACCAGAACCAAGCTCAGTACATATATACTGCACCAAAACCAAGCTCAGTAAATATATACAGCGCCAGAACAAAGCTCAGTACATATATACAGCACCAGAACCGAGCTCAGTACATATATACAACACCAGAACAAAGCTCAGGTCATATATACAACACCAGAACCAAGCTCAGTACATAAATACAACACCAACAAAATACAGCTTAATTTAGTGCAACCCGGCCGTATAGGTTTGTACGGCGTAAAACTACAGATCCCAGCATGTTCCGAACAATGGTAAGAATATGCAAATTCATTACGTATATACAACACCAGAACCAAGCTCAGTACATATATACAGCGCCAGAACAAATCTCAGTACATATTTACAGCACCAGAACCAAGCACAGTACATATATACAACTCCAGAACCAAGCTCAGTACATAAATACAACACCAAAACCAAGCTCAGTACATAAATACAACACCAGAACCAAGCTCAGTACATAAATACAGCACCAGAACAAAGCTCAGTACATATATACAGCTCCAGAACCTAGCTCAGTACATATATACTGCATCAGAACCAAGCTCAGTACATAAATACAACACCAACACAATACAGCTTAATTTAGTGCAACCCCTGCCGTATAGGTTTGTATGGCGTAAAACTACAGATCCCAGCATGGTCCGAACAATGGTAAGGATATGCAAATTCAGTACGTATATATACAACACCAGAACCAAGCTCAGTACATATATACAGCGCCAGAACAAAGCTCAGTACATATATACAACACCAGAACCAAACTCAGTACATATATACAGCACAAGAACAAAGCTCAGTACATATATACAGCACCAGAACAAATCTCAGTACATATTTATTAGCACCAGAACAAAGCACAGTACATATATACAACTCCAGAACCAAGCTCAGTACATAAATACAACACCAAAACCAAGCTCAGTACATAAATACAACACCAGAACCAAGCTCAGTACATAAATACAGCACCAGAACAAAGCTCAGTACATATATACAGCTCCAGAACCTAGCTCAGTACATATATAAAGCATCAGAACCAAGCTCAGTACAGATCCCAGCATGGTCCGAACAATGGTAAGAATATGCTAATTCAGTACGTATATACAACACCAGAACCAAGCTCAGTACATATATACTGCACCAGAACCAAGCTCAGTACATATATACAGCGCCAGAACAAAGCTCAGTACATATATACAGCACCAGAACCGAGCACAGTACATATATACAACACCAGAACAAAGCAAAGGTCATAAATACAGCACCAGAACAAAGCTCAGTACATATATACAGCTCCAGAACCTAGCTCAGTACATATATAAAGCATCAGAACCAAGCTCACTACAGATCCCAGCATGGTCCGAACAATGGTATGAATATGCTAATTCAGTACGTATATACAACACCAGAACTAAGCTCAGTACATATATACTGCACCAGAGCAAAGCTCAGTACATCTATACAGCGCCAGAACAAAGCTCAGTAAATATATACAGCACCAGAACCGAGCTCAGTACATATATACAACACCAGAACAAAGCTCATGTCATATATACAGCACCAGAACAAAGCTCAGTACATAAATACAACACCAACAAAATACAGCTTAATTTAGTGCAACCCAGCCGTATAGGTTTGTACGGCGTAAAACTACAGATCCCAGCATGGTCCGAACAATGGTAAGAATATGCAAATTCAGTACGTATATACAACACCAGAACCAAGCTCAGTACATATATACTGCACCAGAACAAAGCTCAGTACATTTATACAGCGCCAGAACAAATCTCAGTACATATTTACAGCACCAGAACCAAGCACAGTACATATTTACAACTCCAGAACCAAGCTCAGTACATAAATACAACACCAAAACCAAGCTCAGTACATAAATACAACACCAGAACCAAGCTCAGTACATAAATACAGCACCAGAACAAAGCTCAGTACATATATACAGCTCCAGAACCTAGCTCAGTACATATATACTGCATCAGAACCAAGCTCAGTACATAAATACAACACCAACACAATACAGCTCAATTTAGTGCAACCCCTGCCGTATAGGTTTGTACGGCATAAAACTACAGATCCCAGCATGGTCCGAACAATGGTAAGGATATGCTGGGAGTTTTTATTTCACAAAAAAAAAAAATCATACCACCCATCATCTCGCTGCAGATCATGGAGTGACTACAGTAATTATTAGATGCAGAATAAACATTTACATTAAGGGACTCACCGGTGACTATCTCAGTTCTAGTTCTTTTTCTCTTTTCTTCTCCATCCGGTCCAGACCACTATGATGACTTATCCCGGCCATGGCCCATTTCTGCAGTTTTCCGCTAAGATGTCTTCAGCTTTTCACTTTTTAAATATTTCTACACCTATAAATGAAGATAAAATTCTCATGATGCCACACACTACACCCTAAATCTAAATATAATAGTACCCTACACTGCACATCTAATTATAATACCACCATACACTGTCCCTGATTATAATAGCACCATACACTTTGTCCCACACACATTGCTCCCTGTAGATAGTGCCCCCCATTGATCCCTCTGTAGATAGTGCCATATATAGATCCCCCTGTAGATAGTGCACCAAATATAGCTCTCCCTGTAGATAGTGCCCAACATATAGCGCCTCCGTAGATAGTGCCCCACATATAGCCCCCCTGTATATCGTGCCCCACATATAGCACTTCTGTAGATAGTGCCCTACATATAGCCCCCTGTAGATAGTGCCCCACAGGTAACCCACCACTGTATATAGTGCCCCACATATAGCCCCCCTGAAAATAGTGCCCCACGTATAGCCCCCTGTATATAGTGCCTCACATAGCCCCCCTGTATATAGTTTCCTACATATAGTCCCTCACTGTTGATACTTCCCTATATATAGCCCCCTCTATAGATTGTACCCAACATATAGCGCTCCTCTCCCCTCCTGTAGATAATGCGATGCACACTTTTTAAAGAAAAAAACAACTTTACATACTCACCTTGATCCCGTGCCGTTCTGTGTCAATGCAGGCCTGCTCTCTTCTGAGCAGGTCTGCTGGGGCTGAACGATGCAAGCTACACGATGATGTCATTGCGCCTCTTGCATCGTTGAAAGGCGCTGATTGGCAGGGCAGAATTACTTGCCCCGCCAATCAGCGCCTTCCAATAACGGTAGTGGCGCGATGACGTCATCATGCCACTAGCGTAGTTGAAAGGCGCTGATTGGCAGGGCAGAATGACTTGTCCCGCCAATCAGTGCCTTTCAACAATGGAAGCAGCGCACATCGTCGAAAGGTGATGATTGACGGGGCAAATCATTCTGCCCTTCCAATCAGTGTCATTGTAAGGTGCTGAATGGTAGAGCACGCAATGTGCTCGGCCATTCAGCGCTTATGCATATAATTGTACCTGCGTTCTATAGACGCAGGTACAATTAGTGCAAGAGGGGGTGGTGGCGGCTAGTTTCAGTGGCGCCGCCGCCCTCTCAGAGAGGCAGGAGGCTGCCGCCTGAGGCGAGATGCTCATCTTACCTCATGGACGGTGCGGCCCTGTATGTGTGTGGACATTAGGTTCCTCACTCCTCCTGCAAACCCTGGCTCCCCATTCTGGTGGAGCTGACCTAGCTTTAGAGCCCTTGTAGTAGGTGCTTGGATGACACTCTGTGCAGAAACCAGTGCACAGGATCGGCGAGGGGTAACCTCTTGTCCTTGACCATTGCAAGGCCTTTTTGCTCAGGGGGTTATGGAACAATCGAGGGCTCCTTTCATCTTTCGTAGAGGGCTTGGGATGGGCTGTAAAGAGCATAGAATAGACATATGATAAAAATCCCAGGGTTAAAATATATACAACTATATATGCGTGTTACATAAAACAGCAAAAGTATAAAGACTTTACCTTTTTTCGGTTAATTAAAATACAAAAAAAAAATTACATTTGACGGGTAGGAGACTGTTGACAGATCCTAGTCAAGATGAGCCAAGAAGGTCAGTGGGTAATGTATTGTAATAAATCACATTTTCAAAAAGACATTTACGAGATGTAATGTATTAACACAGTCACTAATATATTATTTTACAGATGTTCATTTTTTTTGCCTTTTTACAAAATTCTTGTCTACATTGTTCTCGGTGGTAAAATTTGCTATACCCTTTCCAGTCCGATATTTACCCTATCCCATTATAAACTTATCTAGTAATAAAGACACAAACAATGTCCTATTTTTGGGGGGTGAGGGTCACAACAAGGTCAGGCTGGCTCTCCAAAAAATGTTCCAGTGGGCCAAGGCTCCGAAATAATATTGGAACCCAACCACAACAGGTGTCTATCAGAAGACAACCCCTATATGAGGCTGACAGAAGAGCAGGTCACTTGCTGCTTTGGTTCAGTCCTAATAGCAGAGGGTACAATGTAATTTAAAGGAGACGTGCATGTTCAGTATATCTGGAGGGTGGGTAGCCAGAATGATCTCCTCTGGAAGACCCTAGGTACGTCATGTCCACAACTGGAACCTCTGTGAGCTAAACAGCCTTGAATCCAGACTGTTACATTTTACCTGCACTGATACATTGTAACAAACTAGCAAACTAGCAGTACTGGAGAAAAATTTGTGCTGTTGATGTATTTACCTCACAGAGGATCGTCTAGAGTATACAATTGTGGAAAACCCTCTGCTGTTTGAAGTAATAGGTCTGTACAGGTTTTTTTAGCCTCCGTATATAAACAAGCATGTTTCCATTCACTGATAGTAAGCAGAGGGTTTGAAAATGATGAGGATTTGAAACTGCAAATAATATTAGAAAGTTGCTGATTGCGCTTTACCAGGGGTGGGCATATAATATGTGCAGCTGCAGTGGGGTTCTAAAAAATACAGTACTTTCTACTAATTTGAATTCGGATCACCATGAGTAAGCGACTACAAAGAACAGATCCCTATCTGGAGGAACCAAGATGTCCATGCTGTACACTGGCAGATCATTGATTTCAATGGGCACCAGGTAATACTCCATATACCCTGGGGTGGCGCTGCAGGGAAATTAAAGACCCCCTGCCAAGATCTTCTGCAGATTTAATCTGATCAATAGAGGTCCCAGCAGTGGAACACCTTATGATCATCTTATTTTCAGGAGGCAGTTCTTACAAGAAGACATTATCCAAGAAGGACACCCCCTTTAAATAGATTCTTAGACATTTCCTTTTCTTTTTTGTTAAATTCCATGTTTCTATATTTAAAATGTGCCGTTTTTCAGCGGCGTGAGACAAACTTGGGTCTTTATGTATAATGACTTGAACAGTTTTTCTTTTGTAACCACAAAAGCTCAGTGAGGGTTGGACACCAGGTGCCACAATAAAATATAAAGTATGAAAGGCAGGGCCACCTACTCACCGGAAACGACTGCTACGCTTATGGAAGCTCTCACATAATTTCACAATACAATACCCAGTACATTTTCTTCTCCTGCCTACTTTAACATGCAAATAAAGTGCACTTATTCACCCGCTGCTTTTTGTTTTAATTATGATTTCCAGCCCGCCGAGATCGTTTATAATGTTATAATGAGTCGCAGAAAAAAAATCCTCAGTATGTCGTATACCTAAAACCTAACATTACCCAAGCAAAATTCATATCAATGTGGTCCACACCCTTCACCTGCTTTAAAGGCTATGTAAACCTTTGAAATCATTTTTTTGTATTTTTTAAATAAAAACGTGTGTTTGGTGCAACTTTCTAAATACCTTTTATTAAAAATAATTTAAATTTTTTGAGATATAGCTGCTTTATATACTGTATACAGAGAAGATGTACAGTATCTAGCGCTGAATCAGTCAGTTCAGCGGCACTGACGGGTTCAGTGTCAGCGGGTCGACACGCAGGATCCACCTGTTATCGATCACATCTAAATTATGAATTTATATGTGATCGGTAACATATCGATCCTGCGTGTCAGAGACACGGTAACGCCCACTGGAATGTGGACCCACTGGGCTACTCCACCATAACTGAGTAGCTGCTGGCCAGACAAGTAAAGGACAGTCATTGGCAGATAGTACCTTGATGGCAGGCTGGTGCCGGATTCTTAGAGATAGACTTGCGCTGGATAGCTGGGAGCAGGATTGAGCTGGATTATCGGAAGCTGGTTAGTGCAGGAATACTGGAACAAGGACTGGTCACACAACACTGGACTCAGGATACAGGACTGGTCATAGACACTAGACACAGGATACAGGACTGGTCACGGACACTGGACTGGTCACAGACACTGGATACAGAACTAGTCACTCATACAGAACTAGTCACGGACACTTGACTCCAAATACAGGACTGGACGCGGATATAGGATAGCCACGGACACAGGTTACAGGGAACAGGATACGGAACCTTTGCAGACTAACTCTGGGTTTGAAATAACGTTGCTCAGTCACTGAGGAAGTGGACAGAGTTCTTGAAATAGTCCAGGATGTGCTTGGATAGGCTGGGGGAGATATTCTTGGTGCGCGCGCTGGCCATTTAAGAACTGGGACAAGCGCGCCCGCACCCACACTATGGGCAAAGGCCGGGGGAGGGGGAGAGAACATCACGTGTCGGTGTCCCAGGGCAGGGAGATGCCAGTGAAGAGAACAAGCAAGCTAGCGGCTTCTGGGTTGAGTGAGACCCGCGGCTGCTACAGACACGCAGCACCTGCTGTCACTGAACCCGTCAGTTACGCTGACCTGACAGATTCAGGTCTTGGTGCAAGACACAGCTGCTCTGTATACAGGATACAAAGCAACTGTATCTCAAAAAGTTAAAATCATTTTTAATAAAAAGTATTTAGAGAGTTGAACAAAACACACTGATAATTCACAAACTATATGGGATGTTTTTTGAGTATGTGTTTATTGGCCCTGAGCCGCAAAAAGTAAAAAAAGGGCAATATGGTCATATGGGATGGGTTAATAGATCTAGAAGAAAAACCGGCGTTCATTGTACGGTAAACTCTTGGGGGTACTGGTTCTCCTTGTGGAGATCCAGCTAGTGTAGAAGTCTTACAGGCAATGCTCCCTGAGAAAAAGTATGCACATTAGCTCTCCTCCAGAAGAAATAGAACTGTCTCTCAAGTGCCACCTATAGGTAACTACCCTGTATCAGTGTACGACCCATTAAAGAGCCTTGAAACATGACTTGGGAAATCAGTCAAACCAGACAGCTATCTGTAGACCGCTATTTCAGAGTTCTTGCCTCTGATTTGGTCGATATTCCTAGTCATGTTTAAAGGCTTTATAAAGGATTAGACATTGACTTATAGGGTAGATACCTATCGGTGGGACAAAAGAGACCGTTTTCTTCCTACTGGAGGAGAGGTAATTTGCACACCTATAGGTCAACCTCCAGCTTATTGCTTTGAGAATGTAGGGAATTTTGCCTTACTGCATTCCGACAGCCATAACTATTGAATTTTTCGATTAACATACTAGTCCTTCTCAATGAATTAGAATATCAAAAAGTTAATTTATTTCAGTAATTCAATTCAAAAAGTGAAACTCATATATTCTATAAATTCATTACACACAGAGTGATCAATTTCCAGCATTTTTTTCTTTTAATGTTGATGATTATGGTAACGGTTAATGAAAACCCAAAATTTAGTGTTAAGGATCTGCCAGGCACAGCTTCTGTATCCACGCCCATAGGTAATCAGTCTACACCTGCTTCTATGTCTGTGAGACTGACTCCATCTTCCACCACTCAGGATGGCAGGCTTAGGAGTGGGAGAGCCTATCACAGCCTGGCCAGACGGAGCTAGCTCCCGCCCTCTGTCTATTTATACCTGCCTTTCCTGTTCCTCCTTGCTTGTGATTCTTCTCGTTTTGTTTCCTGGCCCTGCTGCAGCTTCTTGAACCATTTGACCCTGCTTCATATTGACCCTGGCTTACTGACTACTCTCCTGCTCTGCGTTTGGTACCTCGTACACTCCTGGTTTGACTCGGCTTGTTCACTTCTCTCCTGCTCTGCGTTTGGTACCTCGTACACTCCTGGTTTGACTCGGCTCATTCACCACTCTTGTTGCTCACGGTGTTGCCATGGGCAACTGCCCCTTTTCCCTTGCTTCTGTGTACCCTTGTCTGTTTGTCTGTCGTGCACTTATTGACCGTCGCCTAGTTGTACCCCGTCGCCTAAGGCGGGTCGTTGCAAGTAGGCAGGGACTGAGTGGCGGGTAGATTAGGGCTCACTTGTCTGTTTCCTTACCCCCATCATTACATTTAGTGTCTCAGAAAATTAGAATATTATATAAGCCCAATTTCAAAAATGATTTTGAATCCCGAAATTTTGTCCTACTGAAAAGTATGTCCATGATATGCACTCAATACTTGGTCGGGGCTCCAACGTTGCATGAATTACTGCATCAATGCGGCGTGGCACGGGGGCGATCAGCCTGTGGCACTGCTGAGGTGTTATCAATGCGGCGTGGCATGGAGGCGAACAGCCTGTGGCTCTGCTGAGGTGTTATCAATGCGGCGTGGCATGAAGGCGATCAGCCTGTGGCACTGCTGAGGTGTTATCAATGCGGCGTGGCATAGAAGTGATCAGCCTGTGGCACTGCTGAGGGGGTTATCAATGCGGCATGGCATGGAGGCGATCAGCCTGTGGCACTGCTGAGGTGTTATCAATGCGGCGTGGCATAGAAGTGATCAGCCTTTGGCACTGCTGAGGGGTTTATCAATTCAGCATGGCATGGAGGCGATCAACCTGTGGCACTGCTGAGGTGTTATCAATGCGGCGTGGCATGGAGGCGATCAACCTGTGGCACTGCTGAGGTGTTATCAATGCGGCGTGGCATGGAGGCGATCACCTGCTGAGGTGTTATGGAAGCCCAGGTTGCTTTTATATCGGCCTTCAGCTCGTCCGCATTGGACTGGTGTCTCCTCTTCCTCTTGGCAATACCCTATAGATTCTCTATGGGGTTTAGGTCAGGCGAGCTTACTGGCCAATCAAGTGCAGCGATACTGTGGCTAGTAAACCAGGTATTGGTACTTTTGGCAGTGTGGGCATGTGCCAAGTCCTGCTGGAAAATGAAATCAGCATTTCCATAAAGCTTGTCAGCGGAGGGAAGCATGAAGTGCTGGAAAATGTCCTGGTAGACGCTGCGCTGACTCTGGACTTGATATAACACAGTGGACCAACACCAGCAAATGACATGGCCCCCGAACCATCACTGACTGTGGAAACTTCACACTGGACCGCTAGCAACTTGGATTGAGCCTCAGCAACTTGGATTGAGCCTCAGCAACTTGAATTGATGCCTCTCCACTTTTCCTCCAGACTCTGGGACCGAGATTTCCAAATGCAATGCAAAATTTACTTTCATCTGAAAACAGGACTTTGGACACTGAGCAACAGTGCTGGTCCACTGTGTTATATCAAGTTTAGAGTCAACGCAGCCATATTTTCCCGCCAGCCCGAACGATCGCTTAGCGGGGGTTGGGCTATGGGAGGACAAAGGGAGCCTCCTCCATTTGTGTTGCCCTCTCAGATGCTGCGGTCCCTATTGACATTCTCAGAAATTTATGGTATATCCACAGGACCTGCACCTACACTAACGTTCAAAAGTTTAGGGTCACTTAGAAATTTCCTTATTTTTGAAAGAAAAGCACAGTTTTTTTCAATGAAGATAACATTAAATTAATCAGAAATACACTCTATACATTGTTAATGTGCTAAATGACTATTCTAGCTGCAAACGTCTGGTTTTTAATGCAATATCTACATAGGTGTATAGAGGCCCATTTCCAGCAACCATCACTCCAGTGTTCTAATGGTACATTGTGTTTGCTAACTGTGTTAGAAGGCTAATGGATGATTAGAAAACACTTGAAAACCCTTGTGCAATTATGTTTGCACCGCTGTAAACAGTTTTGCTGTTTAGAGGAGCTATAAAACTGACCTTCCTTTGAGCTAGTTGAGAAACTGGAGCATTACATTTGTGGGTTCGATTAAACTCTCCAAATGGCTAGAAAAAGAGAGCTTTCATGTGAAACTCGACAGTCTATTCTTGTTCTTAGAAATGAAGGCTATTCCATGCGAGAAATTGACAAGAAACTGAAGATTTCCTACAATGGTGTGTACTACTCCCTTCAGAGGACAGCACAAACAGGCTCTAACCAGAGTAGAAAGAGAAGTGGGAGGCCCCGCTGCACAACTGAGCAACAAGACAAGTACATTAGAGTCCCTAGTTTGAGAAATAGACACCTCACAGGTCCTCAACTGGCAGCTTCATTAAATAGTACCCGCAAAACGCCAGTGTCAACATCTACAGTGAAGAGGCGACTCCGGGATGCTGGCCTTCATGGCAGAGTGGCAAAGAAAAAGCCATATCTGAGACTGGCTAATAAAAGGAAAAGATTAATATGGGCAAAAGCACACAGACATTGGACAGAGGAAGATTGGAAAAAAGTGTTATGGACAGACGAATGGAAGTTTGAGGTGTTTGGATCACACAGAAGAACATTTGTGAGACGCAGAACAACTGAAAAGATGCTGGAAGAGTGCCTGACGCCATCTGTCAAGCATGGTGGAGGTAATGTGATGGTCTGGGGTTGCTTTGGTGCTGGCAAAGTGGGAGATTTGTATAAGGTAAAAGGGATTTTGAATAAGGAAGGCTATCACTCCATTTTGCAACGCCATACCATACCCTGTGGACAGCGCTTGATTGGAGCCAATTTCATCCTACAACAGGACAATGACCCAAAGCACACCTCCAAATTATGCAAGAACTATTTAGGGAAGAAGCAGGCAGCTGGTATTCTATCTGTAATGGAGTGGCCAGTGCAGTCACCAGATCTCAACCCCATAGAGCTGTTGTGGGAGCAGCTTGACCGTATGGTACGCAAGAAGTGCCCATCAAGCCAATCCAACTTGTGGGAGGGGCTTCTGGAAGCATGGGGTGAAATTTCTCCCGATTACCTCAGCAAATTAACAGCTAGAATGCCAAAGGTCTGCAATGCTGGAATTGCTGCAAATGGAGCATTCCAAGACCAAAGCAAAGTTTGAAGGAGAAAATCATTATTTCAAATAAAAATCATTATTTCTAACCTTGTCAATGTCTTGACTATGGTTTCTAGTCATTTTGCAACTCATTTGATAAATATAAGTGTGAGTTTTCATGGAAAACACAAAATTGTCTGGGTGACCCCAAACTTTTGAACGGTAGTGTATATTGAGAACATTCTAGATAAAGGTGAAGGACCTAGAGTTGGGACCTGCATCTATTAGAAATGTATTGCATAGCCTGTGGATATGCGATAAATGTCATAGATGGGAATAACCCTCTAAAGGGAATCTGTCTGCAGTTTTGAACCCTCAAAACTGCAGACAGCACTATATACAGGGTGGAGAGTGCAGCGTAATGTTAACCGTAATGTACATTTTCATGACCCTGGCGCCGCAAATGTAAGTGCCACATAGGCAGCTATGGGCTCTCTGCACTAAATGCTGCTAGCCCTTCCCATCTACTCGGAGTGACGGCTGTAGCGTCCGATTAGGATACCGTTAGAGCCGTCACTCAGGGCAGATAATGTCACTTGTGATCGCGGCACCAGGGACATCACAATGTAGATTTCTCGGTCATGCAACAGAAGTATGATTAGCAGCACTCCCCTTTCTATGTATAGCGCTGTCAGCAATTTTACAGGTTTAAAACAGGTTCGCTTTAAACGGCCAAGATCATAGTCATTTTTGATCTCAGCCGTTGCCACGGGAGACTGCCTGTCAAGCACAGACGTCTTCCCACGGGTGATCACAACACAATGCCATGCATGCACTGGTCCTTAACAGCAGGCCTCCAGCACCGTAAATGGGTCAGTGGTTAAAGAGCCTTTAAACACAACTTGTCGTTTCAGCCGAACCAGAGACTCATCTGGAGAAGAGCTATTTTGCATACTTTTTACCTGGGAGCATTGCCCTATTGATTCCCCACCAGCTAGCTCTCCGCATGGAAAATCAGTATTTTCCAAGGGCCTGTAGGGTAAAGTTACAGATTCATTTATTCAACCTTTTATGCTGCAAGTATCAAATACTGAAAATGTTAAATATTGTGTCTTCCAAAAAAAGGCTTGAAAAAAATATTTCTAACACTATTCAAAATAATTTAGAGAATTAACCATCACAATATCCTGTGGCAGAGAGTTCCATAGGGTGACTGCTCTTACCGCAAAGAACCCTTTCTATAAGGATGGTGAAAACTTCTTTCCCCTAGACATAGTGGATGCTCCTTTTCATGGTTACAGACAGTCCTGGCTATATATCCATCATTAGACTGATCTCTGTACTGACCTAATATATTTGTACATAGTGATATGGTCACCTCTAAGATGTCAATTCTTTAAACTAAACTTTTTGGGTTCTGCAATTCACCCATTAAAGAAAATAACTGGCAGGGGAACACAAAGTCTCCTGACAGTCCCCAGCGCTCCTAACCTTCCCTCCCCTGCTGCATGCCATTATCTCAATTGCCTTGTCAGCAGCTGCCTGGCACAGGTTGCTCCAGTTCAGCCTATTATCCACTAAGAGTAATACCTATATGGCACTATTAATTCTAAAGTTTCCTGGCCTTGCCAAAACTACACTGAAAACTGACACATATAGTATGGTAGTATACTATACAGTATGGTGGTCCCCTGTTTAGAGACATAATACCATGCTTTTTAGTCACTATAGGTGAAGTATAGCGGCTTGTACATATGTCCGGGCTGTTATGACACATCCTTATTTAATTAATTCCACTTGTTTTGTTCACTTTTCCATGTTCGTGTGTCACTGGATTTTTCAGGTTGTGGTGCCCTAATGGGTGTCCCTCCTGGAGGTCTAGGGGTGTGTGTGTGTAGCCATCAGGTTCCTTACACCCCTGGCACCCCTCTTGGGGGAGCCAAACGTTTTAACTGACGGCTTCTGGTGAAGGCTTGGTGGGCAGTCCAGGCAGAAGCAAGGAGCAAGATGGGTTCTCCTTATGCTCTCCCGGAGGGTCGGGAACTAGGTTTATAGGGGCACTTGGCCTTTTGGAGAGGGCTTGAGTTGGATCGCATCCTAGTGCACTTTTTTTAGTAGCACTTGGGTGATCTAAAGCACAATCTTGACATAGCCACTATTCACATTGGTCCATGCCCTGTGAATTGGAGTTGGTAACAATAGGGTCAGTTTTTTTATTGAAGCCTATTACCCTACTACCATGTTTTTAAGTTGTGGGCATAAACCTACAAACTACATATAGATGTTAATGCTGTGGTTGGGAACTGAACCCCTGACCTCGGACCCAGTGTGCCACTATCTGATATGGACCTTGTTTTTTCTTGTATTGATATCACTGTTCCTCATATTATGCTTAGATATGGTGTTTGCTTGATCGGAGTCTGCCGGCAAGATAAGGCCAATATTCTCCTGAATCCTGGACCCAGCCATATGATGTCTTCATCCGACACTTGTTTCTATATCAACATATCTAAGGAAGAGAACTCAGCCTTCAGCTTTAAGGAGCATGAAAACATGCAAAGATCAGGGGTGCCTAAATCTGCCTACCATGGCCTGACCAGACTCCCAGTGCACAGTATTATAGCCAGCATGGGTAAGTGTTTGTGGAGAGATGGGTGGGAATACTGGGCATTAAACTCATCCCTTACAGCCTAATATATTTTACTTAGGATCTGTCAACTCGTTGTTTATGTACTGCCGACTTAATGTACCTTGTAGATGCCATGGACCAGCCATGTGAGCCCTCTTGGCCAGAGAGTCACTACTGAAGGGCTCGCCACTTGCCCTGATGGTTTGGTCCCCAGTAGCTTGTACTTCCAATCCCACACTTAGTGCCCAAATCCATGTAAAGGCAGCATTCTCTAGTTTCTTTATTGGGCAGTGCTATTAAAGCAGCTCTCTGGTCATGTTATTTGGGCACCAGATAGTATTGATAATTACTGTATAATTGTAAATTTTGGGCACTATATAGTAGACCATAAGAGCAGGGGAGGCATCAATAGAAGGCACATCAGAGGGCACAAACAAACTTTAGGCTGGCCTTGAACAGGTGGGTGCAGGGTTTGGAATGGTGGAAAAACTGTCAAGGAGCTGAATAAGAGGGTGCCTGGAAGGACTTATTTAGCTATTCCATAAACCCACCAAGCTAGTTTTCACCCTCATGGGTCACCTGTTCCCTAATCCGTAAGTGGGCATGTATTTTTTCTCACGGTTATTATGAAGGAGCTTCAAAGAATGAAGATTAGAAAAAGCTACTTCCTACCCCCTTTACACTCCTGCCGACACTTGACCCCTTATATCATTAATGCTCCACCTCGCCCTATAGCCTTTAAGTGCCCCAACCATCCCCGATGTTCTAGGCTTATTCATTATATACCGTGGGCATCAACCCCCATGGCATATGGTGTAAACGGTAAGTTATGGTATTAGTATCCTATCTGTTACCTGTGAATTTGGTGCCCACCTATAGCCCTTCAGTTGGTATTTGTGGGAGTAGTTTTCCTTGACAGTACTGTATATGTGGACTTTATTATACCGTCATAGTTTTATGTATGAGGCACTCATTACCCAGCATTCATATTTTCTCCTGGTAGGAACAGTCGCAATTGATCTGCAGGGATCAAGAAGCCCAGAGAATACAGATGCTAATACGTTGAGCCCACCCACTGACTCCACCCATAGAAGAAAGCACAGCATTGACCCTGTGCCCGACCTCATCGATGGTGACACAAACACAACCTTTGACCTGCTGAGTGACCAGTCCGAGGATGAGACCAGTCAGTCAGATGATGAACTGGGCTCGTTTAATGAGTATGGATTATGCCATGTAAAATATAAGATATGATGATAACTATATAATACTCTTTCAACAGTGTACAATAGTCAGCCGTTTTTGTAAATGCTTCGCATTATAGTAGTTATATTCTTGTACGTAGGGGGCAGTATTAGAGTAGTTGTATTTTTGTAACATTGGAGGCAGTATTATAGTAGTTATATTCCTGTACATAGGGGGCAGTATTATAGTGGTTATATTCTTGTATATAGGGGCAGTATTATAGTAGTTCTATTCTTGTATATAGGAGCAGTATTATAGGAGTTATATTCTTGTATATAGGGGGCAGTATTATAGTAGTTATATTCTTGTACATAGGGGACAGTATTATAGTAGTTATATTCTTGTACATAGGGAGCAGTATTATAGTAGTTATATTCTTGTATATAGGGGAAGTATTATAGTAGTTATATTCTTGTATATAGGGGGCAGTATTATAGAAGTTATATTCTTGTATATAGGGGCAGTATTATAGTAGTTATATTCTTGTATATAGGGGCAGTATTATAGAAGTTATATTCTTGTATATAGGGGCAGTATTATAGAAGTTATATTCTTCTACAAAGGAGGCAGTATTATAGTAGTTATATTCTTGTATATAGGGGCAGTATTATAGTAGTTATATTCCTGTACATAGGGGGCAGTATTATAGTAGTTATATTCTTGTATATAGGGGCAGTATTATAGTAGTTATATTCTTGTACATAAGGGGCAGTATTATAATAGTTATATTCTTGTATATAGGGAGCAGTATTATAGTAGTTATATTCTTGTACATAGGGGCAGTATTATAGTAGTTATATTCTTGTACATAGGGAGCAGTATTATAGTAGTTATGTTCTTGTACATAGGGGGCAGTATTATAGTATTTATATTCTTGTACATAGGGGGCAGTATTATAGTAGTTATAGTCTTGTACATAGGGGGCAGTATTATAGTAGTTATATTCTTGTACATAGGGGGCAGTATTATAGTAGTTATATTCTTGTACATAGGGGCAGTATTATAGTAGTTATATTCTTGTACATAGGGGGCAGTATTATAGTAGTTATATTCTTGTACATAGGGGCCAGTATTATAGGAGTTATATTCTTGTACATGGGGAGCAGTATTATAGTAGTTATATTCTTTTACATAGGGGCAGTATTATAGTAGTTATTTTCTTTTACATAGGGGCAGTATTATAGTAGTTATTTTCTTGTACATAGGGGGGCAGTATTATATTAGTTATATTCTTGTACATAGGGGGGCAGTATTATATTAGTTATATTCTTATACACAGGGGGCAGTATTATAGTTGTTATATTCTTTTACATAGGGCGGCAGTATTATATTAGTTAAATTCTAGTACTTAGGGGGCAGTAATATATTAGTTATATTCTTATACATAGGAGCAGTATTATAGTAGTTATTTTCTTGTATATAGGGACAGTTATAGTAGTTATATTTTTGTACATATGGGGGCAGTACTATATTAGTTATATTATTATACATAGGAGCAGTATTATAGTAGTTATCTTTTTGTACAAAGAAGGCAGTATTATAGTAGTTATATTTTTGTATATAGGGGCAGTATTATAGTAGTTATATTCTAGTAATAGAGGGCAGTATTATAGTAGTTATATTCTTGTACATAGGAGGCAGTATTATAGTAGCTATATTCTTGTATATAGGGGGCAGTATTATAGTAGTTATATTCTTGTACATAGGAGCAGTATTATAGTAGTTATATTCTTGTACATAGGAGGCAGTATTATAGTAGTTATATTCTTGTACAAAGAAGGCAGTATTATAGTAGTTATATTCTTGTACATAGGAGCAGTATTATAGTAGTTATATTCTTGTACATAGGAGGCAGTATTATAGTAGTTATATTCTTGTACAAAGAAGGCAGTATTATAGTAGTTATATTCTTGTACATAGGAGGCAGTATTATAGTTGTCATATTCTTGTATATAGGGGGCAGTATTAGAGTAGTTATTTTCTTGTACATAGGGGGCAGTATTATAGTAGGTATTCTCTTGTACATAGGGTCAGTAAAATATTATAGTAATATTGTAAAAAAATTTTGTCCAAAGGGAATAGTATTTTTCTAGGTGACAGTCTTATAGTAGTTATAATTTTGCTTTACGAATGTTTAATGTGTGATTGGTTATAATAGCAAATATAACTATAATTGCTCTAAAAATTTAATGTTCGTGGCATTCTGGTCTATATGAAGCACATCATCACTAGTATCATTCTTGAAAACACAGTTCCTGTTAAAGTTTTCCTATCTTTTCACCTTTTTTTTAAAAACCGAAATACATCCATAATTCTATATCTTTATATGTGGTTGGAGCTTTGTTTTGCTGTTTGAGCTGCGAAATTTTTGCTTCCCTAGAGTAAAATAGTAAAACTCAGTATAACTCTGACCGCCTGCAGTGACCACTAGGGGAAACTTACTAAAAATGATTATACAGTTTACATGGTACGGTACTCAATGATACTATATGTCAGTTTTCAGTAAGTTCATGAGCTCCCTCTAGTGGTGGTTGCAGCCAGTCAGAACATAATCATTTATCTTTAGGGCTATGTGAAGGGAAGCACAGGATTTGAAACTCTGTATCAGGAAAAAGGAGCTCTGACCCCTATAAAAAATATTATCAAATTAATTAGCACAGAATTTGGATCGATGTGGATTAATAAAACAGAATTGCAGATATTCTATAAATCTTTGGTGGTTACTGGTTTTATGTGCCATATGGCTACGAGGGGATTTATATATCACGTGAGAAATTACAGAGGATAATTTGAAACTATGTGCAATTAATACAAAGTAAAAGAGCTAAGAAAATAAAAAGAAGATATTTCATCCATTGCCTTCTGTTTGTCCTCAGTTGGGTGAAGGGCTATCCGTCTAACACTCCCTACATTGGCAGCTCGCCCACTTTTTGCCATCTTCTACATCAGAAGAGTCCATATTGCTGCTTGCGGCTTGATAAGGTATGATTGGAGTTAAGTTTTCAGAAATATAGCTTACATAACGTCCTGTCTAGTTTTTAATAGCTACATTAGAATATGAAGTTGTCTGACAACCCAGCATGGCTACACATGATTCTCACAGCAACACACTTACACGTCCGTAAAGAAGAAATATTATAGTCCTACATGCTGTGTAGTGATCTCCATACACAGGATTGAGGCATAAAGAGACCTAAGAGCAGAGCTGTCAATCACACGGCAGTCCCTCCCACATTCAGCTGCTCACATTGTAAATATTAGGAACAACACAGCACTGATCACTACATTTTTATTTATTTTTCCAGGTGCACAGTTGTCATTTCATTATATTACACCATACAAAACTTTTTATATATGTTATTCTCCTCCTAGACATCCCATTTAATGACGAGATTACCATAATGAATTCTTAACACTGAAAGATGGAGGCCTTACCTCTTGGACCCTTATCTATCAGCTGAATAGCCTGCCAAAGACCTAATTACTCCAATTTAATGCGTCCCCCAGTGGGCGCTTTTTCCATTATAACGGATGGAGTGGGGGTCACGCTCTCATCATTGAAGTATATGGGAATTATGGAAGAGCCAAGCGCTGCTCACTTGGCTACTTCCATAAGTCCCATAGGCTTAAATAGAGAGAGTGGTTTTTCGAGCTTGGCCACGTTTCCATCAAAGCCAGTGCAATAAGAGGGGACCCCCATTTTACTGATATGTTGGCATCTAAGAGATGGGACCTTCACCTATCAGGGATTTCAGGTTTGTGAAGGGAATACCCTTTTAAATAATAACATCGTTCACAAATTACACATGTTTAGCCAATGGGTGAGAATCACTGACGTCATCCACATAGATTATCAACAGATCAAAATATTGACATCAAAAATCATCGCGACTCCTTTTTTAGCTTAATGTTTTATGAGGGATAATTCATGAGACAGATAAGATTTGGAGAAAAATAAGGGAATAATGGGGAGTTTCACAAACCGACATAGTAATCCTTTACCAGTAGTAGGTCTACGTTACATATAATTCATACTGTCGGAACTTAGTATTTGCATAAGGCGATGTTGTGCACCCAGAATGTTTTTTTTTTGTTTTTTTTTATAGAATCCAGGGAATTTCTTACATTAAAGAAAAATGTCCTCCTACTCTTCCCAATGGGTTTCCTGATAGTTGCAGTTTGAAGAGTCGAAAGAGAAATCCTCTTTGCTCAGAAAAGTTATTACGTCCTCTGATCTGTCTCTAGAGACCTTTCAAAGGCCTTTGATATGTGGTTCTGATACCATCATGAGCATTGGGGACGTACAATGCAGGGACTGAACCTGATGTCTGGGTCTTACATTGCTTTTTATGTGGCTGCTGATGACAAGCGCACTATATTTTTTTCAGTAAAATATATATATATATTATTATTATCAATTAGCATCTTAAATGAAATCTATCATAGTTCCAATTTTAGTTTTATTCAGTGAATACAATTTTAAATTTATATGTAAAACTATTTTTTTTTTTAATATGGAGTGGCCATAGTGGAGATACACACATCCATTGTATTGTCACTTTAGGCAGCTGAGCAGGATGTCTTCACTTTACTGCTGCTGCAATCAAGAGGGGGAGAAGCTCTCTCGGTGCCAAATGCAGAAGTTTCAGAATGAACCCCTTCCCCAGCACCACCCTCGCTCCCCGATGTCCAGCATAATAGCTGTTGGAGTGAAAATCAAATTATTTGCCCCATGGACCTCCTATACCCACCAATCCCTAGTGTTCTCATGTAATATAAATAGTGCCTCCACATGTGCAGGTGTCATTGCGGGGATGGCTGGTGACCTTACCAAAAATCTGTAGTGGTGTCTGCCAGGTCCTGCTGCTGCTCTCTCGCCTAGGGTTTCCATAAAAAAACACTGTCCATATAAAAAGGCGGCGTGATCATAGGCGGGAGTTGACTTCATGCAAAAACTTTTTATTATCTATTATCCTTGGAGTACTGTAAGGATTAATACCAAAATCTCTGATGGTTTAGGTCAGTAAAGGAGTTCATGTCAACATCCCTGGTGGTCTAGAGTAGTAAGGGGTTAAGGTCAGCATCCCTGGTGGTCTAGGGCAGTAAGGGGCTAATGTCAGCTTCCCTGGTGGTGAAGGGGTTACTCCCCTTGGCTCTAGGGATTCCTCCTCTTTTACAGGCACCAGGGCTAATAAGCTTATATTAGCATTTTATAAGCATTTTATGTTAACCTCCCAAAATCCTATTTTTCGCTGGATCATCCCGTAAAAATAGACACCAAAAGGGGCAAAGCTTATGCAAATTGCATAACAGTGGATTTTTTTTTCGAAGAATTTGTGGGCGTCCCTGAGCGGATCAGGGCGGGACTTAAAACTGTCCTGTGAGTGTTCATTCAAATGATGGGAGGAGAGGTTTAAAAATAAAAGCTCAGCTCTAATTGGTTGCTGTGGGCAAACAGTTTTAAAGTGAGGCCCCTCGTCACCGTCCAGGAAGAGGCATGAGGAGCTCTATACTGAGTCTTATCTGTGTATACACTATCCTATCTGCTACTACCATTGGTGTAATCCTGCTTATCTAGTCTCAGCAGTATGACAGATCTGTTATCCAGTTACAATAAGCCCTCTTTTCATAACCTTCTTTAAAGAAATGTTTTAGCTCTTTGCGTTTTCCTTCCTATCAATCTGTAAGACCGCCATTATTTATATTTGTTTCTGGGAAAGCTGCGTGACAATGAACGCAACTGTTATTACAACACGTCCTGCTTTCCCAGTACCAGATATAACTAAGGAAGAGACATCCAAGTAGAATTTTTTAACACGACAATGTCTGAAAGTTTTATTAATGATTTCTTATATCTTCTTAACCGTCACAGAGCTGCCACCATTTCCCATATGAGGATGCGAGGGCGTACGGCTTCAGGAACGCCCTGGTGATTGTGTCAGCGGAACGAGCAGGCAACGGGCTGTATAACTTCATAGTCCCTCTGAGAGCATATTACAGAGCCAAGAAGGAGCTGAGTCCCGTCATACTTCTCCTGGAGAACCCGTGAGGATTAACACATGATGTCTAGAGGGATTTATATAGGAGAGCAGGGCCGATTTTGAGTTTTTTTTTTTTTTTTTTAAAGCAATTGTTTTTATTTTCTATAGAAATTCAGAGCTGTGCTGACACAAAACTGTGCAAAATATGATCATCTAACGGAAATGAAAAAAAGAATATAATATATCCCATACTGTGAAGTTTTATGTTAATTGTATATGAAGCCATCTATAACCGTGCCACCTACAGTGCCCTCCATAGTACCCCCATACCACAGTCATCCAAAATGCCCTTCTGACAGTGCCATCTACAGTGCCCTCACAAATAATTCCGATCATAGTGCCCACCAAACAGTGATATCCACACTGCCCTACTCAGCCAGTGCCATCCACAGTCTTCCAGCCAGAGCCATGCACAATGTGCACCAGTCAGAACCTTCCACAGCCCCCCCCAAGCCAGTACCATCCACTTTGAACTCAAAATAAAGGCAGTACTAGTACCCCCTCTTAAAAATATTTACCTCCTCGGTGCTCGCTTGCCACTGTACCCCTCTAGTAGTATCTTCCTGTGCGAGAGGCCATAGAAAATGTTGAGTAAGAAAGAGCTTCAACTAGTGGACGGGTTGGGGACTGCATCATCAAAGATTATGGGGCGACAGTCATGTACACCTGAACCGTATTGTGCAGTGTTGGACCAGTGTTCCTTGGCCGCTCTAGAGGTTATTATGAAGGCCCCTCTTCAGCTCTATAGTGAATGTTTTCTCTTTACTTGCACAGGCTGTATCATAATAAAAACACTAATATGATATTTATGAAATAACCCAAAAGGTCATAACTACTTCCATAGGCCTCATGAATTATATAATAGCAAGGCCCTATATTCACCAAAGAGCTCCTAGTTCTGTGGTGGCCGGTGCGACCCTCATCTGCATACTTCCCAACTCTCTCCTAATGTCTGGGACACTCCTGTAAAAAGGGGAGATTTCTTGAACCCCAGAAGACCAGGCAAGTCTCTGTAGTGCCCCGCGTCCTCACCACATACCTCTTCCCGTTCCTGTTCCTCTTCGGTGCCGAGCATTGTCTGCAGCAGCGCTTGGGAGTGAAGAGGACTGCAAGAACGGGGAGAGGTGAGTATGTGATGGTTTGTCTGGTCTGTTTTTTTTTAAATTATTTATGGGTCTGGTCTGGAGTCTAATTATTTAGCGGGTCTGTATTTTTATTTTTGTAAGAGGTTTGGTCTGGGGTCTGTATTCATTTTCGGGTGTGATAAACGGGTCATGTGCACTATTTGGGATTTAAATGCTGTCGCTTAGGGTGTGTCCTAAATAAATGGGCGGAGCATTATGGGCAAAAATTGGCAACGCCGTGCGTTTTCTGCTTTGGCAGAATCTCCCTCATCTCCTTCCTCAAAAGTTGTCAAGTATAAGCATATATATCTAAATGTATTTGCCAAAGTGAATGTGCTGAGCATTTTATACAATTCTATCATCTTATCTTCCAGGCCGGACACACAGTTCCTTGAAGCAATCTGCTGGTTCCCTCTCGTCTATTACATGGTGGGATCTATTGACAAGTGAGTACTAATGAGAAAGACATTGGGGTGTTATAGTAGCACCTAAAAAATACCTGAGCTGAATCCTAGACAGTATCTAGAGTGACTAGAATGGAAATCTCCCATAAGCTACGAAGTGTGAACTCCCCCTTATATGTGTTTCATCATTATTAAACTTAAAGTGGTATTCCAACCAAAAATAGTAATTACCTATCCACAGGCTAGGTGATAAATGTTAAATCTGGGGGAGTCTGCCCAATGGGGCCTTCCTAATACTCCTACTTCCGTCAGTACCATAGACTTTAAATGGAGTGGCAGGGCACATGATCGACCGCCGCTCCATTCAAACATCCTAGCCGCAGTCATACGGCTGGGAGTAGGTAGGGTCCTAGCAGGCGGACGCCACCGACCTAACATTTATCACCTACCTCGAGTGAATAGGTGATAAATGCTTTTGGCTACAATACCCCTTTGATAGTTAAAGAAGTTCTTGAACAAAATGTATTTTTTTTTAGAAAAATCTGGTTAATAATTCCTCTGCCATCCTTCAGAGTTGCACCCAGGCCTGGTGCCTGAAGATACCAGTATTATAAATGCCACATGATAGTTTTGTGGGCACTGTTACAGATTTTCCATTGGGGCCCAGGAGCTTCAAGTTACAGCTTTGGTAAGCACAGTGGCGGCCCAGCTTTGTACTGAATAGAGTGGTTGCTATGTATACAAAGCCCTAATGACCACAGTGTTTTATATTGGGTTGTCAGGCAGAGTGTTCCTAGCAACCAGTCTGTTTTAGATTACACGGGTCTTAAGTTTGAGGTTGAACTGACACTAAAATAAGGCAAGTAAAGTGGCATGGATTCCTGACAGACTTTTCTCTATCTCTTTCTACCCTATTAATTCGATTTTTGTAAAAATACATTTGGGTGGAGAATCTCTTTAAATTTCTTAATACAGTAACCGGTACACCTACATAACGAACATTGCCGAAAAAAACATGATTCTAATAATAGTAAAACATATAAATAGCGTCCTTGCACAAGGTATCCATTGCGATATGGGAATCAGCAGCTCTACTCTCTCTCTGTAGTCTTGATGACCTGCTGCGTTGCGGTGTGAGTTACGCCGCTCATATGGTCGTGGTTGGCGAGGAAAGCTCCATGATTGCGGAGGAAGATTATATGGCGGATGCCCGGACCATAGTCAATGTACAGACCCTTTTTAGGTAAGATTGACTCTCTGCTTCAGCCACTCATTTAATATGATCGAGATGTGAAATTTTTTTATTCATGCATTCTACTTCCAGAGCAAAGGGCAGCACGCATTTCAGAGTTTGGCTTCACCCGGTTCATGCCAATCAGCACCGTTTTACTGTGTAAGATAGTACAAAGTTAGTGCAATACATTGTCCAGATATATAATATAAACTACATTGCCCAAAGTTCCAAATAGTGTCATGCATTGTCCACATAGCCACCCCTCTGGTAAAGTGGCTTTCTTTATCCACATGGAGCTGAATAGTGCCTACATGGAGAAAAAAGTGCCATAGAACGCCATACTTTATCTGCCTATAGTGCCCACATAGTGCCATACCGTGTGATCATACTCAAAAAGTGCCAAAGAGTGCCCGGAGGTTGCCATACTCTCACCACATAGAGTCTAACAAGTTTCACAAAGTACCATAAAGTGCTTAGTGCCCACAAACGTGCCCAGAGAGTGTGATATAGTGCTAGCACGGTACCTACAATGCCCTTATTCCAGAGCCACTATCCACCACTAACCTCCTGTTTGTTTCCAATCTGTGCAAATGACTTATACTGCCATCTGCTGGTAATAAGAATGAAAAAATAGAACGGATTCATTGTATAATATGAGATGCAATGTCCACATGACAACACTTTCTGTTAAAGTGCACTGAAACCTCCTCCATATGATCATTCTGGGCCTCATAACAACCAGTTAAATCACTTCATTCATTTTCTTATCTAAACTATAAAAAAGTTAAGGCTGAATTCTGATTGGTTGCATTGTACCTACAATAAAACTAAGATGCCAATTGCATAGCAACAGGAAGTGTTGTCATAAGGGGAGGGGGAGAAACGTTTGAATAAATTTTCTCAGACTACGTTTGACGGTCTTGTAGTGAAATAGATATAATAGCGTTGTCTATTGTAGCCAAACCGATTCCAATTTTTCCTTACATCTCATTGGTTACCATGAGCTTTATGTTTTTGGAATATGAAAGGATGATGATGAATGTTTCTTCTGCCTCATCCTGCAGACTGTTTCCCGGGCTAAATATTATCACAGAATTAACACATCCAGCGAACATGAGGTTCATGCAGTTTAAAGCCAAGGACAAATATTCAGTGGTGCTGTCTAAGCTGGAGAAGGTAAAGGCCTTAACGCTCGTCAGATACCTGTCTGACTGTCTCTCTAATGTCTGTCATCTTCCTATGTCTTCTTCTCCTTTTCCTAATCCCTCCCTCAAAGCTCTGTCCTCTCGCAGAGGGAACGTGAACGGGGGTCTAACCTGGTCTTCATGTTCAGACTGCCTTTTGCTGCTGGGAAGGTCTTCAGTGTCAGCATGCTAGATACCCTTCTATACCAGGTATGGGAGATAGGACCCTGTATGTAACAACTCTTCCTATTATTCCATATAACCTCTCCCTATATCTCCTCCTATTGCTCCATATAACATTTCCCTATATCTCCTATTACTACATATAACATTTCCCTATATCTTCTCCTATTACTCCATATAACCTCTCCCTATATCTCCTCCTATTACTACATATAACATTTCCCTATATCTCCTGCTATTACTACATATATCCTCTCCCTATATCTCCTCCTATTACTCCATATAACATCTCCCTATATCTCCTCCTATTACTCCATATAACATCTCCCTATATCTCCTCCTATTACTACATATAACATCTCCCTATATCTCCTCCTATTACTACATATAACCTCTCCCTATATCTCCTCCTATTACTCTATATAACCTCTCCCTATATCTCCTCCTATTACTCCATATAACATCTCCCTATATCTCCTCCTATTACTACATATAACCTCTCCCTATATCTCCTCCTATTACTCCATATATCCTCTCCCTATATCTCCTCCTATTACTACATATAACATCTCCCTATATCTCCTCCTATTACTACATATAACCTCTCCCTATATCTCCGCCTATTACTCCATATAACCTCTCCCTATATCTCCTCCTATTACTACATATAACATCTCCCTATATCTACTCCTATTACTCCATATAACATTTCCCTATATCTCCTCCTATTACTCCATATAACCTCTCCCTATATCTCCCCCTATTACTACATATAACATCTCCCTATATCTCCTCCTATTACTACATATAACCTCTCCCTATATCTCCGCCTATTACTCCATATAACCTCTCTCTATATCTCCTCCTATTACTCCATATAACATCTCCCTATATATCCTCCTATTACTCCATATAACATCTCCCTATATCTCCTCCTAATACTACATATAACATCTCCCTATATCTCCTCCTATTACTCCATATAACATCTCCCTATATCTCCGCCTATTACTCCATATAACATCTCCCTATATCTCCTCCTATTACTCCATATAACATCTCCCTATATCTCCGCCTATTACTCCATATAACATCTCCCTATATCTCCGCCTATTACTCCATATAACATCTCCCTATATCTCCTCCTATTACTACATATATCCTCTCCCTATATCTCCTCCTATTACTCCATATATTCTCTCCCTCTATCTCCTCCTATTACTACATATAACCTCTCCCTATATCTCCTCCTATTACTACATATAACCTCTCACTATATCTCCTCCTATTACTCCATATAACATCTCCCTATATCTCCTCCTATTACTACATATAACATCTCTCTATATCTCCTCCTATTACTCCATATAACAGCTCCCTATATCTCCTCCTATTACTCCATATAACCTCTCCCTATATCTCCTCCTATTACTCCATATAACCTCTCCCTATATCTCCCCCTATTACTACATATAACATCTCCCTATATCTCCTCCTATTACTACATATAACGTCTCCCTATATCTCCTCCTATTACTACATATAACATCTCCCTATATCTCCTCCTATTAGTCCATATAACCTCTCCCTATATCTCCTCCTATTACTCCATATATCCTCCCCCTATATCTCCTCCTATTACTACATATATCCTCTCCCTATATCTCCTCCTATTACTCCATATAACCTCTCCCTATATCTCCTCCTATTACTCCATATAACCTCTCCCTATATCTCCCCCTATTACTACATATAACATCTCCCTATATCTCCTCCTATTACTACATATAACCTCTCCCTATATCTCCTCATATTACTCCATATAACATCTCCCTATATCTCCTCCTATTACTCCATATAACCTCTCCCTATATCTCCTACTATTACTACATATAACATCTCCTATATCTCCTCCTATTACTACATATAACCTCTCCCTATATCTCCTCCTATTTCTACATATAACGTCTCCCTATATCTCCTCCTATTACTACATATAACATCTCCCTATATCTCCTCCTATTACTCCATATAACATCTCCCTATATCTTCTCCTATTACTCCATATAACCTCTCCCTATATCTCCTCCTATTACTCCATATATCCTCTCCCTATATCTCTTCCTATTACTCCATATAACATCTCCCTATATCTCCTCCTATTACTACATATAACATCTCCCTATATCTCCTCCTATTACTCCATATATCCTCTCCCTATATCTCCTATTACTCCATATAACGTCTCCCTATATCTCCTATTACTACATATATCCTCTCCCTATATCTCCTCCTATTACTCCATATAACATCTCCCTATATCTCCTCCTATTACTACATATAACATCTCCCTATATCTCCTCATATTACTCCATATAACCTCTCCCTATATCTCCTACTATTACTACATATAACATCTCCCTATATCTCCTCCTATTACTACATATAACCTCTCCTATATCTCCTCCTATTACTACATATAACCTCTCCCTATATCTCCTCCTATTACTCCATATAACATCTCCCTATATCTCCTATTACTCCATATAACGTCTCCCTATATCTCCTCCTATTACTACATATAACCTCTCCCTATATCTCCTATTACTCCATATAACGTCTCCCTATATCTCCTCCTATTACTACATATATCCTCTCCCTATATCTCCTCCTATTACTTCATATAACATCTCCTATATCTCCTCCTATTACTCCATATAACATCTCCTATATCTCCTCCTATTACTCCATATAACATCTCCCTATATCTCCTCCTATTACTCCATATAACCTCTCCCTATATCTCCTCCTATTACTCCATATAACATCTCCCTATATCTCCTCCTATTACTCCATATAACATCTACCTATATCTCCTCCTATTACTCCATATAACCTCTCCCTATATCTCCTCCTATTACTCCATATAACATCTCCCTATATCTCCTCCTATTACTCCATATAACCTCTCCCTATATCTCCTCCTATTACTCCATATAACCTCTCCCTATATCTCCTCCTATTACTACATATAACCTCTCCCTATATCTCCTCCTATTACTCCATATATCCTCCCCCTATATCTCCTCCTATTACTACATATAACCTCTCCCTATATCTCCTCCTATTACTACATATAACCTCTCCCTATATCTCCTCCTATTACTCCATATAACATCTCCCTATATCTCCTATTACTCCATATAACGTCTCCCTATATCTCCTCCTATTACTACATATAACCTCTCCCTATATCTCCTATTACTCCATATAACGTCTCCCTATATCTCCTCCTATTACTACATATATCCTCTCCCTATATCTCCTCCTATTACTTCATATAACATCTCCTATATCTCCTCCTATTACTCCATATAACATCTCCCTATATCTCCTCCTATTACTCCATATAACGTCTCCCTATATCTCCTCCTATTACTACATATATCCTCTCCCTATATCTCCTCCTATTACTCCATATAACCTCTCCCTATATCTCCTCCTATTACTCCATATATCCTCCCCCTATATCTCCTCCTATTACTACATATAACTTCTCCCTATATCTCCTCCTATTACTACATATATCCTCTCCCTATATCTCCTCCTATTACTACATATAACCTCTCTCTATATCTCCTCCTACTACTCCATATAACATCTCCCTATATCTCCTCCTATTACTACATATAACCTTACCTATCTCTCCTCCTATTACTCCATATAACCTCCAGAGGTGTAGCTAGGTTCTCCAGCACCCGGGGCAAAGATTCAGTTTAGCGCCCCCCCCCCAACCTCTTTCCCGACATCTCCTTCCCCCTCGCCGTGTTTGTTTTCTCTACCAATCGACGTGTCATTTCTTTTTATGTAACGCGAGCATAAAATTATTTGTACATTTCACAAGCAATATGGTCCTATACACAACACCAGAACCAAGCTCAGTACATATATACAGCCCCAGAACAAATACAGCTCAATTTAGTGCAACCCCTGCTGTACAGGTTTGTACGGCGTAAAACTACAGCTCCCAGCATGGCCCGAACAATGGTAAGGATATGCTGGGAGATGCCGTTTCACAAAAAATAAATCATATCATAATCATACCACCCATCATCTCGCTGCAGATCATACAGTGACTACAGTGCTGATTAGAGGCAGAGTGAACATTTACATTAAGTGACTCACCGGTGACGTCTCAGATTCTAGTTCTTTTTCTCCATCCGGTCCAGACCTCTATGGTGGCTTCTCCCGGTCACAGCCCATTTCTGCAGTTTGCCGCTCACATGTCTTCAGCTTCTCACTTTTCCAACATTTCTGCACCTATAAATAAATATAAAGTTCTCATTATACCACACACTACGACCCTAAATATAATAGTGCCATACACTGCACCTCTAATTATAATAGCACCATACACCGTGTCCCACACACACACACTGTGCCCCCTGTAGATAGTGCCTGCCATAGAGCCCCCTGTAGATAGTGCCCCCATATAGCCCACCCCTGTATATAGTGTCCCACAAATAACTCCCCCTATAGTGCTCTACAGATAGCCCACCCCTGTATATAGCCCCCTGTAGATATAGCCCACCCCTGTATATAGAGCTCTACAGATAGCCCAACCATGTATGTAGCCCCCCTGTAGATATAGCCCACCCCTGTATATAGTGCTCCACATATAGTCCACCCCTGTATATTGTGTTTCACAGATAGCCCACCCCTGTATATAGCCCCCCCTTGTACATATAGTCCACCCCTGTATATAGTGCTCCACTAGATAGTCCACCCCTGTATATAGTGCTCCACAGATAGCCCACCCCTGTATATACTATATACAAGGGTGGGCTATCTGTGGAGCACTATATACAGGGGTGGACTATATGTACAAGGGGGCTATATACAGGGGTGGGCTTTCTGTGGAGCACTATAGGGGGAGCTATTTGTGGGATACTATATACAGGGGTGGGCTATATCTACAGGGGGACTATATACAGGGGTGGGCTATATCTACAGGGGGACTATATCTACAGGGGGACTATATCTACAGGGGGATTATATCTACAGGGGGACTATATCTACAGGGGGACCATATCTACAGGGCTGGGCTATACACAGGGGGGCTATATCTACATGGGTGGGCTATATACAGGGGGAATATATCTAAAGGGCTGGGCTATATCTACAGGGCTGGGCTATATCTACAGGGCGACTATATCTACAGGGGGGCTATATACAGGGGTGGGCTATCTATGGAGCACCATATACAGGGGTGGCCTATATCTACAGGGGGCTATATACTATATAGCCCACCCCTGTATATGGTGCTCTATAGACAGCCCACTCCAGTATATAGCCCCCCTGTAGATATAGTCCCCCTGTATATAGCCCCCCTGTATATAGCACCCCTGTATATAGCCCAGCAGATATATTCCCCCTGTATATAGCCCAGCCCTGTAGATATAGTCCCCCTGTATATAGCCCCCCTGTAGATATAGTCCCCCTGTATATAGCCCCCCTGTAGATATAGTCCCCCTGTGTTTAGCCCAGCCCTGTAGATATAGTCCCCCTGTATATAGCCCAGCAGATATAGTCCCCCTGTAGATATAGTCCCCCTGTACTTATAGTCCCCCTGTATATAGCCCCCCTGTAGATATAGTCCCCCTGTATATAGCCCAGCAGATATAGTCCCCCTGTATATAGCCCAGCCCTGTAGATATAGTCCCCCTGTATATAGCCCAGCAGATATAGTCCCCCTGTATATAGCCCCCCTGTAGATATAGTCCCCCTGTATACAGCCCAGCAGATATAGTCCCCCTGTATATAGCCCCCCTGTAGATATAGTCCACCTGTATATAGCCCAGCAGATATAGTCCCCCTGTATATAGCCCAGCCCTGTAGATAGACACCCCCGTAGATAAAGTCCCCCTGTAGATAGACAGCCCCCCCGCAGATACAGCCACACGTCTATTACAATTAAAAAATAAAAAAAATAATTTCAAACTCACCTTATTCCCGCTCCCACGCCGTCCGGCAGCCATGGAAACCTGCTCTCTTCTGCGCAGGTCTCCAGGGGGTTGAACGCAGCGTCTATGAAAGGCGCTGATTGGCTGGGCAGGATGACTTTCCCTGTCAGTCAGTCAGCGCCTTTCATCGACGGAAGCGTCACTGGAACGTGCCCGGTCATTCATTGCTTCTAATTGTACCTGTGTCCTTGCGACACATGTACAATTATAGTGCAGGAGGAGGGGGCACTGGCGCCCCCCTCTGGACTGCGCCCGGGGCACATGCCCCGCTTGCCCCCCCCTAGCTACGCCCCTGTAACCTCTCCCTATATCTCCTCCTATTACTCCATATAACCTCTCCCTATATCTCCTCCTATTACTCCATATAACATCTCCCTATATCTCCTCCTATTATTCCATATAACATCTCCCTATATCTCCTCCTATTACTACATATATCATCTCCCTATATCTCCTCCTATTACTCCATATAACCTCTCCCTATATCTCCTCCTATTACTCCATATAACATCTCCCTATATCTCCTCCTATTACTACATATAACCTCACCCTATATCTCCTCCTATTACTCCATATAACATCTCCCTATATCTGCTCCTATTACTCCATATAACCTCTCCCTATATCTCCTCCTATTACTCCATATAACATCTCCCTATATCTCCTCCTATTACTCCATATAACATCTCCCTATATCTCCTCCTATTACTACATATAACCTCTCCCTTTATCTCCTCCTATTACTCCATATAACCTCTCCCTATATCTCCTCCTATTACTACATATAACCTCTCCCTATATCTCCTCCTATTACTCCATATAACCTCACCCTATATCTCCTCCTATTACTCAATATAACATCTCCCTATAGCTCCTCCTATTACTACATATAACATCTCCCTATATCTCCTCCTATTACTCCATATAACACCTCCCTATATCTCCTCCTATTACTACATATAACATCTCCCTATATCTTCTCCTATTACTCCATATATCCTCTCCCTATATCTCCTCCTATTACTCCATATAACCTCCTCCTATATCTCCTCCTATTACTCCATATAACCTCTCCCTATATTTACTGCTATTACTCTATATAACCTCCCCCTATATCTCCTCCTATTACTCCATATAACTTCTCCCTATATCTCCTCCTATTACTACATATATCCTCCCCCTATATCTCCTCCTATTACTCCATATAACCTCTCCCTATATCTCCTCCTATTACTACATATAACATCTCCCTATATATCCTCCTATTACTACATATATCCTCTCCCTATATCTCCTATTACTACATATAACATCTCCCTATATCTCCTCCTATTACTACATATAACATCTCCCTATATCTCCTCCTATTACTCCATATAACCTCTCCCTATATCTCCTCCTATTACTCCATATATCCTCTCCTATATCTCCTCCTATTACTACATATATCCTCTTCCTATATCTCCTCCTATTACTCCATATAACCTCTCCCTATATCTCCTCCTATTACTACATATATCCTCTCCCTATATCTCCTCCTATTACTCCATATATCCTCTCCTATATCTCCTCCTATTACTACATATATCCTCTTCCTATATCTCCTCCTATTACTCCATATAACCTATCCCTATATCTCCTCCTATTACTCCATACAACCTCTCCCTATATCTCCTCCTATTACTCCATATAACCTCTCCTATATCTCCTCCTATTACTACATATAACCTCTCCTATATCTCCTCCTATTACTACATATAACATCTCCCTATATCTCCTCCTTTACTCCATATAACCTCTCCTATATCTCCTCCTATTACTCCATATAACCTCTCCCTATATCTCCTCCTATTACTACATAGAACATCTCCCTATATCTCCTCATATTACTCCATATAACATCTCCCTATATCTCCTCCTATTACTACATATAACCTCTCCTGATATCTCCTCCTATTATTCAATATATCCTCTCCCTATATCTCCTCCTATTACTCCATATAAACTCTCCCTATATCTCCTCCTATTACTACATATATCCTCTCCCTATATCTCCTCCTATTACTACATATAACCCCTCCCTATATCTCCTCCTATTACTCCATATAACCTCTCCTATATCTCCTCCTATTACTCCATATAACCTCTCCCTATATCTCCTCCTATTACTCTATATAACCTCTCCCTATATCTCCTCCTATTACTGCATATATCTCCCTATATCTCCTCCTATTACTCCATATAACATCTCCCTATATCTCCTCCTATTACTCCATATAACCTCTCGCTATATCTCCTCCTATTACTCCATATAACCACTCCCTATATCTCCTCCTATTACTCCATATAACCTCTCCCTATATCTCCTCCTATTACTCCATTTAACCTCTCCCTATATCTCCTCCTATTACTACATATAACCTCTCCCTATATCTCCTCCTATTACCACATATAACCTCTCCCTATATCTCCTCCTATTACTCCATATAACCTCTCCCTATATCTCCTCCTATTACTACATATAACATCTCCCTATATATCCTCCTATTACTACATATATCCTCTCCCTATATCTCCTATTACTACATATAACATCTCCCTATATCTCCTCCTATTACTACATATAACATCTCCCTATATCTCCTCCTATTACTCCATATAACCTCTCCCTATATCTCCTCCTATTACTCCATATATCCTCTCCTATATCTCCTCCTATTACTACATATATCCTCTTCCTATATCTCCTCCTATTACTCCATATAACCTCTCCCTATATCTCCTCCTATTACTACATATATCCTCTCCCTATATCTCCTCCTATTACTCCATATATCCTCTCCTATATCTCCTCCTATTACTACAAATATCCTCTTCCTATATCTCCTCCTATTACTCCATATAACCTATCCCTATATCTCCTCCTATTACTCCATATAACCTCTCCCTATATCTCCTCCTATTACTCCATATAACCTCTCCTATATCTCCTCCTATTACTACATATAACCTCTCCTATATCTCCTCCTATTACTACATATAACATCTCCCTATATCTCCTCCTTTACTCCATATAACCTCTCCTATATCTCCTCCTATTACTCCATATAACCTCTCCCTATATCTCCTCCTATTACTACATAGAACATCTCCCTATATCTCCTCATATTACTCCATATAACATCTCCCTATATCTCCTCCTATTACTACATATAACCTCTCCTGATATCTCCTCCTATTATTCAATATATCCTCTCCTATATCTCCTCCTATTACTCCATATAAACTCTCCCTATATCTCCTCCTATTACTACATATATCCTCTCCCTATATCTCCTCCTATTACTACATATAACCCCTCCCTATATCTCCTCCTTTACTCCATATAACCTCTCCTTTATCTCCTCCTACTACTACATATAACCTCTCCTATATCTCCTCCTTTACTCCATATAACCTCTCCTATATCTCCTCCTATTACTCCATATAACCTCTCCCTATATCTCCTCCTATTACTCTATATAACCTCTCCCTATATCTCCTCCTATTACTGCATATATCTCCCTATATCTCCTCCTATTACTCCATATAACATCTCCCTATATCTCCTCCTATTACTCCATATAACCTCTCGCTATATCTCCTCCTATTACTCCATATAACCACTCCCTATATCTCCTCCTATTACTCCATATAACCTCTCCCTATATCTCCTCCTATTACTCCTTTTAACCTCTCCCTATATCTCCTCCTATTACTACATATAACCTCTCCCTATATCTCCTCCTATTACCACATATAACCTCTCCCTATATCTCCTCCTATTACCACATATAACCTCCCCCTATATCTCCTCCTATTACTCCATAGAACTTCTCCCTATATCTCCTCCTATTACTACATATATCCTCTCCCTATATCTCCTCCTATTACTCCATATATCCTCTCCCTATATCTCCTCCTATTACTACATATAACATCTCCCTATATCTCCTCCTATTACTCCATATAACCTCTCCCTATATCTCGTCCTATTACTACATATAATATCTCCCTATATCTCCTCCTATTACTACATATATCCTCTCCCTATATCTCCTCCTATTACTACATATAACATCTCCCTATATCTCCTCCTATTACTACATATAACATCTCCCTATATCTCCTCCTATTACTACATATATCCTCTCCCTATATCTCCTCCTATTACTCCATATATCCTCTCCTATATCTCCTCCTATTACTACATATATCCTCTTCCTATATCTCCTCCTATTACTCCATATAACCTCTCCCTATATTTCCTCCTATTACTCCATATAACCTCTCCTATATCTCCTCCTATTACTACATATAACCTCTCCTATATCTCCTCCTATTACTACATATAACATCTCCCTATATCTCCTCCTTTACTCCATATAACCTCTCCTATATCTCCTCCTATTACTCCATATAACCTCTCCCTATATCTCCTCCTATTACTACATAGAACATCTCCCTATATCTCCTCATATTACTCCATATAACATCTCCCTATATCTCCTCCTATTACTACATATAACCTCTCCTGATATCTCCTCCTATTATTCAATATATCCTCTCCCTATATCTCCTCCTATTACTCAATATAAACTCTCCCTATATCTCCTCCTATTACTACATATATCCTCTCCCTATATCTCCTCCTATTACTACATATAACCCCTCCCTATATCTCCTCCTTTACTCCATATAACCTCTCCTTTATCTCCTCCTACTACTACATATAACCTCTCCTATATCTCCTCCTTTACTCCATATAACCTCTCCTATATCTCCTCCTATTACTCTATATAACCTCTCCCTATATCTCCTCCTATTACTCCATATAACACCTCTCCTATATCTCCTCCTATTACTCCATATAACCTCTCCCTATATCTCCTCCTATTACTCCATATAAACTCTCCCTATATCTCCTCCTATTACTCCATATTACATCTCCCTATATCTCCTCCTATTACTACATATATCCTCTCCTATATCTCCTCCTATTACCCCCTATAACCTCTCCCTATATCTCCTCCTATTACTACATATAACCCCTCCCTATATCTCCTCCTTTACTCCATATAACCTCTCCTATATCTCCTCCTATTACTACATATAACCTCTCCTATATCTCTTAATTTACTCCATATAACCTCTCCTATATCTCCTCCTATTACTTCATATAACCTCTCCCTATATCTCCTCCTATTACTCCATATAACCTCTCCCTATATCCCCTCCTATTACTACATATAACATCTCCATATATCTCCTCCTATTACTACATATATCCTCTCCCTATATCTTCTCCTATTACTCCATATAACCTATACCTATATCTCCTCCTATTACTCCATATAACATCTCCATATATCTCCTCCTATTACTCCATATATCCTCTCCCTATATCTCCTGCTATTGCTCCATATAATCTCCCCCTATATCTCCTCCTATTACTCCATATAACTTCTCCCTATATCTCCTCCTATTACTACGTATAATCTCCCTATATATCCTCTTATTACTCCATATAACATCTCCCTATATCTCCTCCTATTACTCCATATAACCTCTCCCTATATCTCCTATTACTCCATATAACACCTCCTATAGCTCCTCCTATTACTACATATAACATCTCCCTATATCTTCGCCTATTACTCCATATATCCTCTCCCTATATCTCCTCCTATTACTCCATATATCCTCTCCCTATATCTCCTCCTATTACTCCATATAACCTCCTCCTATATCTCCTCCTATTACTCCATATAACCTCTCCCTATTTCTCCTCCTATTACTCCATATAACCTCTCCCTATATCTCCTCCTATTACTCCATATAACCTCTCCCTATATCTCATCCTATTACTACATATAACCTCTCCCTATATCTCCTCCTATTACTCCATATAACCTCTCCCTATATCTCCTCCTATTACTCCATATAACCTCTCCCTATATCTCCTCCTATTACTACATATAACCTCTCCCTATATCTCCTCCTATTACTCCATATAACCTCTCCCTATATCTCCTCCTATTACTCCATATAACCTCTCCTTATATCTCCTCCTATTACTCCATATAACCTCTCCCTATATCTCCTCCTATTACTACATATAACCTCTCCCTATATCTCCTCCTATTACTACATATATCCTCTCCCTATATCTCCTCCTATTACTCCATATAACCTCTCCCTATATCTCCTCCTATTACTACATATAACCTCTCCCTATATCTCCTCCTATTACTCCATATAACCTCTCCCTATATTTACTGCTATTACTCTATATAACCTCCCCCTATATCTCCTCCTATTACTACATATATCCTCTCCCTATATCTCCTCCTATTACTCCATCTCCTATATCTCCTCCTATTACTACATATATCCTCTTCCTATATCTCCTCCTATTACTCCATATAACCTCTCCCTATATCTCCTCCTATTACTCCATATAACCTCTCCTATATCTCCTCCTATTACTCCATATAACCTCTCCTATATCTCCTCCTATTACTCCATATAACCTCTCCCTATATCTCCTCCTATTACTCCATATAACCTCTCCTATATCTCCTCCTATTACTACGTATAACCTCTCCTATATCTCCTCCTATTACTACATATAACATCTCCCTATATCTCCTCCTATTACTACATATATCCTCTCCCTATATCTCCTCCTATTACTTCATATATCCTCTCCTATATCTCCTCCTATTACTACATATATCCTCTTCCTATATCTCCTCCTATTACTCCATATAACCTCTCCCTATATCTCCTCCTATTACTCCATATAACACCTCTCCTATATCTCCTCCTATTACTCCATATAACCTCTCCCTATATCTCCTCCTATTACTCCATATAAACTCTCCCTATATCTCCTCCTATTACTCCATATTACATCTCCCTATATCTCCTCCTATTACTACATATATCCTCTCCCTATATCTCCTCCTATTACCCCCTATAACCTCTCCCTATATCTCCTCCTATTACTACATATAACCCCTCCCTATATCTCCTCCTTTACTCCATATAACCTCTCCTATATCTCCTCCTATTACTACATATAACCTCTCCTATATCTCCTAATTTACTCCATATAACCTCTCCTATATCTCCTCCTATTACTTCATATAACCTCTCCCTATATCTCCTCCTATTACTCCATATAACCTCTCCCTATATCCCCTCCTATTACTACATATAACATCTCCATATATCTCCTCCTATTACTACATATATCCTCTCCCTATATCTTCTCCTATTACTCCATATAACCTATACCTATATCTCCTCCTATTACTCCATATAACATCTCCATATATCTCCTCCTATTACTCCATATATCCTCTCCCTATATCTCCTCCTATTGCTCCATATAATCTCCCCCTATATCTCCTCCTATTACTCCATATAACTTCTCCCTATATCTCCTCCTATTACTACGTATAATCTCCCTATATATCCTCTTATTACTCCATATAACATCTCCCTATATCTCCTCCTATTACTCCATATAACCTCTCCCTATATCTCCTATTACTCCATATAACACCTCCCTATAGCTCCTCCTATTACTACATATAACATCTCCCTATATCTTCGCCTATTACTCCATATATCCTCTCCCTATATCTCCTCCTATTACTCCATATATCCTCTCCCTATATCTCCTCCTATTACTCCATATAACCTCCTCCTATATCTCCTCCTATTACTCCATATAACCTGTCCCTATTTCTCCTCCTATTACTCCATATAACCTCTCCCTATATCTCCTCCTATTACTCCATATAACCTCTCCCTATATCTCATCCTATTACTACATATAACCTCTCCCTATATCTCCTCCTATTACTCCATATAACCTCTCCCTATATCTCCTCCTATTACTCCATATAACCTCTCCCTATATCTCCTCCTGTTACTACATAGAACCTCTCCCTATATCTCCTCCTATTACTCCATATAACCTCTCCCTATATCTCCTCCTATTACTCCATATAACCTCTCCTTATATCTCCTCCTATTACTCCATATAACCTCTCCCTATATCTCCTCCTATTACTACATATAACCTCTCCCTATATCTCCTCCTATTACTACATATAACCTCTCCCTATATCTCCTCCTATTACTCCATATAACCTCTCCCTATATTTACTGCTATTACTCTATATAACCTCCCCCTATATCTCCTCCTATTACTC